>NC_041021.1:26188452-26499887 GCF_004193775.1 Glycine soja
TTTCGTCCGGGGACCTTTGCTTGATGACATGCGACCTTTCTTTGGTCCTTGTGAGGTGCTTGGCACCCATCATTAGGCAATTTGTGAAATTCCAGGACATGCCGGAAAACCAAAAAATATTGATGCACAATCCGTAAGTTTCCGTGACACACCGGAAATCAAATGGAAGCATCGTTGCATAATTAAGTGAGATTCCGTAACATTCCGTAAGTCAAAAAGGGGATGATTATGTAATCCGCAAGGTTCCGTAACATTACGGAAAGAAAACAAGTATCGTTACGAGATTCATAAGTTTCCGTAACTTTACGAAAAAAGAATCACCAAAAAAGGTAAGGGGGGTGAACTTATCAAGATAGGGGTGTAAATAGCAATTCAAATCTAGCCCTTCCTGAACATTTTGGAAGTTGGGTTGCTTAAGGAGAAAGCAACTGGGCGGCAAGCTCCTCCACGTTTTTGAAAAATGGTTTTCGGGGCTTCCGCGGCTTCCGTAATACTTCCGTAAAATTTCCGAAAACCTTGGGTAAGCATATTCCACTTAACATTGGTGAAAGGGAAGAGAAAAAAGATGAAAATCAAATTCGAAAACAGTTCCGTAAGGCTTCCGTAACTTTTCCGTAAAATACGAATAGGGGGGTGAACTTAGTAATTCGGGTGCGCTTAGAAATCTTCTTCATTAAGTCTTTGGGCGGCAAGCACCTCCTTTTTTTTCTATAAATAGGGGAGGGGGGAGCTGTTTCAAAATTTTCAAGACCCCTTTGGCTATGCATTTCGACTATTTTGGGCAAAAACACGTTTTCGTGAAGAAAAATCAAGTCGAAGTACTTCCGTAACGCTTCCGTAAGCGATTCTGTGGAAATTCTTCATCGTTCTTCACCGTTCTTAATCCGTTCTTCGTTCGTTCTTCGTTCTTCAACGGGTAAGTTTTCGAATTCGAGACTTTCAATTCATTTCTTGTTTTGTGTACTTTCACTTTAATTTCGTTTACTTTCAGTTTTCTTTTCTTCCGTTTTTAACGTGCTTTAACCATTTATTTAAGCCGTTTTCTCGTCTAATAAATGATAAAATGAATTTCAACCGATCATTTGTGTTGTAATCTTGTTTAATCACTGTTAAAACGAAATCTAACTGATCGTTCACGCTATAACCTCGGTTAAACCAAAAAAAGTAAAATAATAATAAAATAATCAAAATATCTTTGAATAAAATAATAAAAAAAATCAATCGGACGTTTTTCTTTGGAAGTTTCCTTGAATGAATTGATTAATAACCAAAGTGAAACTAAGACTAAAATCAACTCACAAATCAAGTTTTTTTTCCGAAAAATCACTAAAAACCGTTTTAAGGTCCAACGCCTTAAACGGTCCTCTTTGCTTTTATCGGTTAACATGGACCGTTCAAAAGCATAAAATCAACATGTGACTTTACCGCTTTTGCAAGAACTACGTAGGTCTGATTTCCTCATCGCAATTGAGGATACGTAGGAGCAAAAGCCCCGCTTTTGTCGACCACCCCAAGAGATCGTTAATGGTCCAAATGCCTTAACGTTTCTCTCCTTTCAAAAACAAGAGATCGTTAATGGTCCAATGCCTTAACGTTTCTCTCCTTTCAAAATCAAAAGACCGTTTAATGGTCCAACACCTTAAATGACCTTTTGTTCAAATAAAAAACATATTTTGCAAAAAAGACAAAAAACAAACTTAAACCAAACACTTTGTTCCGAAAGAACTACGTAGGTCTGATTTTCTCATCCCAAATTGAGGAATACGTAGGAGCAAAGGGAAACACCCTTGTCGACCACAAAAAAAGAAAAAATATAAAAAGGGTATAAAGGATATAAGGACATAAAAGGGAACGTAAAAATCAAAGTCATGTTTGCACATTCGATTAAAGGTTGCCGTCCCTTGGGGCGGACGTGTGGGGTGCCAATACCTTCCCCGTGCGTAAATACAACTCCCGAACCTTTCACTTAAAAGTTCGTAGATCGCGTCTTTTCTGGTTTTTCCGACGTTTTCCTCAAATAAACGTTGGTGGCGACTCCGCGCGTATTCCTTTCGTGGAACACGCATCCCGCGAGTCACGCGTCGCCCTCCCACCGAAGGGTAGGTTGCGACAGATTCCTTGGTCACAATATTTATCAAGGTACAATCGTTCCAATCAAAAGGTCAATTGAGTTTGCTAGCAAATTCCCCAACCAAATCTTAGACAAAACCCAGTTACAAAGATTTCTAGGTTGTCTAAATTACGTAGGTGAATTTGTCCCCTACTTAAACAATATTGTCAAACCATTGCATGATAGGCTAAAGAAAAATCCGCCTCCTTGGTCTGACCTCCATACCCAAACAGTTAAAGAAATCAAAGTCAAAGTCCAATCCATAAAATGTCTGTATCTTCCCATTCCATAGGCATTCAAAATTGTCGAAACTGATGCATCAGACATCGGTTACGGTGGCATTCTCAAACAACAAGTACATGGTCAAGAACATGTCATCGCATATACTTCAAAACACTGGAATCCTGCACAATTAAAGTATTCAACTGTTAAAAAAGAAGTTTTAGCAATTGTTTTGTGCATTTCCAAATTTCAATGATTTATTAAATCAAAATTTTTTAGTAAGAGTTGACTGCAAATCAGCCAAAGACATTCTATAGAAGGATGTAAAAAACCTTGCCTCAAAACAGATTTTTGCAAGATGGCAAGCAATTTTAAGTGTCTTCGATTTTAATATAGAATATATCAAGGGCTCTTCCAACTCTCTACCTGACTACCTCACCCGTGAATTTTTACAGAAAATTCCCGATGCCTCCTAAGGTGTCTAGTTCCTCCGGCAGAGGAGGAAGACCCAGTACAAAAGGTAAAGAAGTTCTACTGGCTCTACCAGAGCCAATAACCAAAAGGGAAACTACAACATCTTCTGGGTCACCTACCCAGACTGGGTCATCAACCCAGAAAGGAAAACTTGAAGGGTCATTGACCCAGACAACTACCGTCAAATCTGAGTCATCAACTCAGGAATCTCCAAAACCAACAACAACCAAACAGACCGTGGCTGACTATGCCTGGTCAATACAAACTCTCTTGGCCTTAGAAGATATAGGCCTCACCAAAATACCAAAATTAGCCAAAAAGACCTGGGCAGAAATGGCCTCAGAATCAGACGATGACTCTGAAACAGATCTGCAAAAACAAATCCAAAAAGCCAAACAGACCAAAACCGTCTGTAACCAAAAACCAAGCCAATCGTTGACTCAACAAGAATCAACACCACAACCCGGTAACAGTTACATTTCAAAAAACAAATTTTTCAATGTTTTACAAATGGAACCAGAATACTGGGACAAGAATCCTTTCAAAGCAACCACTAAAGTATTCCCCCCGGGATTCCATTACAGGCCAATAGCCACAAACAAAACCCGCAAATTCTACGAATTCATCCTAATAGATACAAACTCAGTATCTATTAAACACTTCAAAGACCCCAAAGATCCAAATCTAAATACCCATTCCACAATCCAAATCTTGAAGGTGATGCAGCCACGACATTATGGCTCAAACTTAAACCAACCCAAAAAATTCTCTGCACCATTTGACCCTGCAGGATATAATTATTCGGATTACATTGACGCCTGGACCAATGTGTTCTGGCATCAAAATAGTAAATTCAAGCATTCATGGCTGATTTACTTCAAAAATAATACTGCATATAATTTTCCAAATTGGTTCCTCCAATGGTGGAACTATTTCGGACCAATTCCACAAATACTTCCAGAAGAAGTCCAACAGGGATTCGAACAATTCAATAAGCTCTATAATAGCAAGGAATCACGTATTCCGATAGATTTAAAGTACTTTTCCAGTTTTGCCTTGTCATGGATCTTTTCATGGCAATACAGATACGGAAAAACTGAAAACAACAAGCAATATCCACCGTTACAGAGACACGCCTTTGTAAAATGGTGGTCACAATTTGATACTTCAAAGGCTGCTCCAGATCAAGTCAAGAATTGGTTCCAGAGCAATCCTGAGTTCCTTAAACCTGCTGATCCGGAGACATCTTTGTTTCTAAATCAGAAGTCGCAACTGACAGCATTCTTAGCAAGCTCAAAATCTAAAGAGAGTCTTGCTCAGAATCTCAAAGAAGTTCTCCAACTACTTCAACAGGAAGTGGAAGAAGAACCTTCCAAGAAGGAAGCTGAATCATCCGAGACTAATGATGACCAAGAAGATGATCCATTCTACCAGAATGAAGATGAATGTTTTGGTATATCATTGGACGATGATTAATTAGTTGTAGTAATCATGAATTATTGTAACTAATTTGACAGTTTCTTTTAAATAATGTAATTTGTAAAAGTTTTGTAACGGTCCCGGTAAACATTACCGATACTGTAGAAACAGTAAAAATTGGGTCTATTTAAAGGAGTCCCCGTCCCCTTTGTGAGACACCCTTTCAGATAGTCCCAGAATCAGGTTTTTAGAGAGAGAAGCTCTGCCTAGGGAAAAACTCTTTGTAAGCTTTTCTTTCGGTTTTAATAAATTTCAAGTTCTATTTTTCATATCTCCCTTCTCCCCTCACCGATCCTGTGCGGCTCTGCCGCCACTTCGGTTTCTTTGTTTTCAAAAACCTGGGTTTGTAAGCCGTTTCGGTGTGCCCTTGATATCTGCTTTACAAGTTTATAATTCTTATTCTTGATTATCATACTGCATTCTTACTTCCTATCTGTCCGTTTGATCTTACTCCGCTAATCTCTGGTATCAGAGCCTGATGGGGAAGTAGGAATACTGTCCGTAAGGACATATGTTAACAAATTTTATGGATCTGGAACTAAAAGTCTTGTATAGTACATTTAATATTTTACTTTGATTTGTACAGTAAGTGTTTGAACAGTACTTCCTGGAAGTACAGCAGTCTAATATATATATATATATATATATATATATATATATATATATATATATATATATATATATATATATATATTAAATTGGACTATATTAATTTCAATTAAAAAGAGTTTCCACAATAATTAAATTAAAATTGTATCAAAAGAAATTACTACTAAGCATTAACTTTACAAATTTCTTTAATTTGTTATTTTATTATTTTTATTATTACAATGTATATATAACATGTTGATCATCATCGTGGGAAGATACATGACAAAGACAATAATTTGTATAAAATAAATAACTAAAGAAAATATTATTTAGAGTATAATTCACGTTCTTTAATAAAGTAAAATTGATGTGTGTGGTGTCAAATATCAAAAGCACAATGGTATAGTACATAAAAATCCGCGTACGATTTTGGTTTGATTTAAAAGTTTATTTTAATATAACATTACAATACATTTTTCAATCTACCACAATATGCCAAACAAACACAGAGAAATTTTTTTCTTTTGACCATTTATTCTTTATCATAGTATGCTAGATTCAAATAAAAACTCATAATGCAAATTAACTAATAAAGACATTATACTAATCATTCAGTTTCATCAATTCACGATAATTAAAAAAACCCAATTTCTAGGGTTCTCACTCAACACAAGAACACATCAATTTCACAACAATTTCGCATTGGGACATCAATTGACTGTCAAACTTATATAATCCACAGTTATAATTGTAAAGCTAGAATAAAAATTGCAGAAACACCCCAAAACTCACCCCAATTGATCCTCCAAGGATTTCTACACATGTTCTCACTACTCCCTAGCTGTGTATAACTCATCCCTTACCTCAGCGATAGCGACATCTCTAGTGGTTTCCTAAGATTACTCAAGTTTTTCCTCTGGTTGCTCTACTAGGGTCTTCAAGCATTAGAGAGAAAAAGGGATTTGAGCCTCAATTTTAGCATCTCCATGCGAGGGGCATTTTTTTCTCTATAGACATTGTTTCACAAATCCCAACAGTGCGAATGTGCCTAAATAAGTTTAGAAGGTGGTTTTTGAATTTCAGGATGGTCCAACGGTTAATGAGTTTGAGATCATAGTTTTACTAGGATTGGTTTGGGTGTATGCGGGAAAAATAAATAGTTTTGGGAGAGTAAGAAGGGAGAACGAATTTGAGAGGAAGAAAGAGTGTAGAGACGTATCGTAAATATAAAAAATAACCTAATATGACTCTTTATAGCTAGCAAACTCCAAGCCTATTATTTACTCTATTTTTTATTTTATAAAAAAGGAACTCTATTTTACTCTTTCATTAAAGAAATTACCAATTAAACACATCCATTTATTTTCTAAAAAAATATTTTACTCTATTTATTTTCTAATACTATAAAACCCTTATTTTAATTAACAAAAATACTTTTATCTCATTTATTTAATTTCTATAAACTCTATTAATTTTTAAATAAAACTCTTTTTATTTATTTTATAAAAAAACGGGGTGTTACAGCAATTACAGATGGTAGGGATCTGTTAAAAAATGGTAGAAAAATGTTACAAAGTTTAAACATATTGCTATTGCAGCAAACCTTCGGTACGATATGGCTACTTGACTTTGTCGTGCATGAACTTCTTGGATCAGTTACTTGTGCTGACATGGTTGCTTTATGTGATGATACATGTATAGTTGTATATGTTAAGTTACTTGCAACATGGTGATTCAACACATTTCCTTTTGTTTTCAGTTTCTTTAGTGCCCTTTGTTGTGTTGGCCTCAAGAAATCCATCCTATGTGTTAGATTTTGAGTATAGGCCATCGATGATGACTTCTACGATGGTAACAAGGATGGCTTAGACATCTGAAACACTTAACTTAAACAAGCATACAATATAATGTAACAAGTTGGAAAATAATCTTCTCATTTCAAACTTACCCCAATACTTGAGTGGCTCCCTCTCCTCGTGTTATTGACAAAAGTTCTACTTTAACCTTTATTTTCAGAGTTGTGTTCTGAATTTCCTATGTGTTCTACAGATTTAATTGTGTCCTTTATAGTGGGATATTCCTTGCTTAAAAAGTAGCTCTTGTTGGTGGAAGCCGTTGCAAACTTGTTAACAAATATCATTTCAAAATCGACAAGATGTTTGTCTGTCTTCCCATATAAAGACAAGTCTCAGATGCTACTTTACATGAGTCGGTGGTGTCTTTGTTTAGAGTCTTTGTGATTGTGGTTAGTATGTTAAAGGATTTTTTCTATTAACTTGAACCTCATTTCAGATGACTGCAATAAATGAGGAAAAAATCATATAACCTAAATTTTGATTGTTATTTTCGTGAAATGTTCTTAAGTCTTTCTAATGCCTACCTCCATTACCTTTAAAGTCTTCTGGACGTCAAGTAAAGCAGATGCAATGCATTCTTACATGGTTGTATTGTTGTTTCTGACTTCATTGGCGCCTATAGGTTTTTGATCTTTTAACTCCATTTCTGGTCCTAAATTTGTGGTAATAGCTATTCTATCAACACTCACTTGAGCAGGTAAATAACCTTCCATAGTGCGCTCTTCGCCAATATCACTACACTCGTAAGATAAGAAAAAATGTTGTTAAACTTAATTTTATGGCCTTAATCTTTAAAGTGCTACAGTAGTGTTCAAGTTCATTTGCATACCAAATATGAAAGCCATGTCGACTTAAATTTGACTTAGATTGTACCTGACTTGCTCTTGTGATTGAGATGCATGCAGGTTCTCCATTTTTACTGGTCTTTGTGCCTTTGAAGGTTAAGTGAAATGTCTTCAACCTTAAGATAGTATCTCCTAGTCAGGCAGTTGTTCTCCACCAAAGATTTGCACATGCATGGATGCCTTTTACATTTAATGTGGTGCAATAAAAACATGTCATGCTTTATCTTGCCTATGCACATGTTACGGCTTAGGGCTGGAAAGCATCACAATTATTGATGTAAATGCGTGACAAGGGTAATATTTTAGTTATTTTTGGATTAGAATGTTAACCCTTATCTTTTGATTTTGATAGTTTTTTTAGAAACTTCCCTTAATTCTAGTTGTTTTAAATATTGTGTATTTCTAAGTGTTTTTGTTTATAATATAGAAGATTCATCCATTTCTCTCTTATGTTTTGTAGGTCATTTGTTGGAGAAGAATTAGAGCTAAGTTGAAGGGTTTTGAAGGCCATTTCAAAGGGAGATGAAGTTGCTTGGGGTTGGGTGAGTGACATTCCTTCATCTTTTCAAGGTTTGGCACACCAAGGTTACTAAAAAGTGATTAAGGATCTCATTTTTGTAATGTCTGATGTGTCATCATTTTCTCCTATTTCTTAACCCTTTTTGTCACCATTTTAATTACTGATTAGCCTTAATTGTCAAATTAATTATGCAGTTTTATCATTTGGGCCTATTGGACTAATTTTGTGTTTTTAATTTAATTTCAGGAGAATTATAAGCAATTGGGCTTGAATCCAGAATTGGGCTTGGATTTTATCTTATCATATCTAGATTTTATCTCATCTAGATATTATTTCATCTAGATTTTATCTTATCTTATCTAGATTTTATCTCATCTAGATATTATTTCATCTAGATTGTCTTATCTTATCTTATCTAGATTTTATTTTATTTATGGGCTTGGACTTAAAACAGATTTGTAAGCTTTGGGGTTGAGAACTATATAACAGCACCAAGGTTCTAGTTTCAGGCTCTCTCTCTCCTTTTTTGTTTTTAGTTTTAGGCTTCTCTTCTTTTAGAAATTTTTTCATTTTGGAGAGAAAGAATAAATTTAAGTTTTGCGATTCCAGTTTTTACTATTCACGTAGCAATAAAATTTCGTTTGCTGCTTCAATATGCAATTTTGTTCTCTACTGATTAATGGAAGGCTGAGTCTCTAGCGTTGTTTTCTCTTGAGGATCAAGCACAACTCTCTTTGAGGTTCTATTATTACTATTAAATTTTGATCAGTTTCTCCTCTTCACCAATTATTCTGTATTTGTTGCTATTGATCCATGCATGCTTAGTGCTTGATTAATTGTCTCTGCACTTAATTTACGTTCATGCTTAATGATCGTTCATGATTAATTGGTGTATGTGTTGCTTAATCACATAATAAATGCCTTATGTTAAATTTCTCTTAGTAATTTAATTTAGGGTTGGATTAAGTGGTTGAACTGATAAAGGATAATTTCTCGTAACCTAGGATAAGAGACTTGCTTGTGAATCAAGGGGAAACAACGTGTTTTAATTCTGATATTTTTTTTTGCTCGCTGTTTAATTTACAAAGACAAACAACCCCCCCCAATTCGTTACTATTTTATTACTATATGTTATGGACGTTTAGTTGACCATTGCTCGTTGGGAGACGACCTAGGATCACTTCCTAGATACTGTATTTTTAATGTTTATTTGATTCAGGTATGACCTCGATCAAATTTGGCTCCGTTGCTGGGGAGCAGTGGTCCAAAGGTTCATAATAGCCAGTGATTCGTGTTTTATGTGTAGTTGTTTTACGTTTACTTCTTTTGTTTAGTGTGTTTGTGTCGTGTTAGTGTGGTATTAGTATGTTGTGTTAGTGCGTTGTTCTGTTTTATTTGATGTCCTGTTTTGCAATTTAGTAGTACCCCTTGTTCAGCGTTTCCCCTGTTTTAGTTTTATGTTTTGCTGTGAATAGTGCTTATCGACGAAATTAGAAACTGATTCTGTGTTATTGTTCACACAACATTACATTAGCGACAACTATTTACAATTTAATTGGTGATTTTTGTTTTGATGGTTAGGGTTGTTATTTTTGGCTGAATTTTTGTGTGGTAGGTTCTTTTGATTCATATTTTGTGTGAAAAATACCAGGAACACTTGGTGTGGCTAGATTTGAGAGATTCAAAAAAATTTGAGAACTTGTATTTAGCAAAACTTCAAACGGCCATAACTTTTGCTCCGGATATCAGAATAACTATTATTATATATGCATTTGGGGTAGTAAAAAATTTCCCATACTGTGGCAAATGCCGGTTGGGGACTCCCAAACTCCAAAAATCAGCCTTTTACTAAGTTTTTTTTTCAAGTATTATTGTCCTATTTTTCTAAACTTTTCTTAGGTAGTTTTCATAGTTAGACTTTGAATTTTTTGCTTGAAAATTTTTGTGCTATCTTTTCATGATTTTAGGGTGTTCCTTACAAAATTTCAGCTCATTTTGATATCGTTTGAGTATAGCTGTAGTTTTACCCCCTTGTTAGGTGCTTGTTGAGAAACACATTATTTGCATATAGTGCATGACTAGGGGCAATCTAGGTGATTTACAACCCTTTGATCCTGAAATAGATAGAACCTTTCATAGATTAGTTAGGCATAGTGTGGATCCTGGTCATTCTGTGCATTTTGAGCATTCTGTTGAGGGTGATTCTGAATATTCTGATTTTGAGCATTCCTCTACTAATTTTTATACTGAGAACATGGCTCAACCTCCACCTCGTGAGAGGACTCTTAGGGAGATGGCTGCATCTAATTTCACTTATGAAAGCTTGTGCACTCAATATCCTGATGAGGGTGTTCCATATGTTCTCAAGACTGGACTAATACATTTGCTGCCCAAGTGTCATGGTCTTTCAGGTGAAGATCCTTATAAGCATCTTAAGGAGTTCCATATTGTTTGTTCCACCATGAAGTCCCCTGATGTCCAAGAAGATCATATCTTTCTAAAGGCTTTTCCTCATTCTCTGGAGGGAGTGGCAAAAGATTGGCTATACTACCTTGCTCCCAGGTCTATTTTCAGCTGGGATGACGTTAAGAGGGTGTTCTTGGAGAAATTCTTCCTTGCATCTAGGACCACTGCCATCAGAAAAGACATTTCAGGCATCAGGCAACTTAGTTGAGAAAGCTTGTATGAATATTGGGAAAGATTCAAGAAATTGTGTACAAGCTGCCCTCATCATCAGATTTCTGAGCAACTCCTTCTTTAGTATTTCTATGAGGGACTTAGCAACATGGAAAGGAGTATGATTGATGTTGCTAGTGGTGGAGCTCTTGCTGATATGACCCCTGTTGAGGCTAGGAATTTGATTGAGAAGATGACTTCCAACTCCCAACAATTCAGTGCAAGAAATGATGCTATTGTTCTTAGAGGAGTCCATTAGGTGGCCACAGATTCATCTTCATCTACTGAAAATAAAAAGCTTGAAGGAAAACTTGATGCCTTGGTCAACCTGGTAACTCAGCTTGCCATGAATCAGAAATCTACACCTGTTGCAAGAGTCTGTGGTCTATGCTCTTCTGTAGATCACCATTCAGATCTTTGTCCTTCTTTGCTGCAATCTGGAGTCAATGAGCAACCTGAAGCTTATGCTGCAAACATTTATAATAGACCTCCACAGCAGCAAAACCAACAACAGCAAAATAATTATGACCTTTCAAGCAACAGATACAATCCAGGTTGGAGGAATCATCCAAATCTGAGATGGACAAGCCTTCCACAACAACAACAGTCTATCCCTCCTTTTCAGAATGCCGCTGGTCCAAGCAAGCCATATGTTCCTCCTCCAATGCAACAACAACAATAGCAGTAGCAACAACAAAGACAACTAGCAACTGAGGCCCCTCCTCAACCTTCCTTAGAAGAGTTAGTGAGGCAAATGACCATCCAGAATATGCAATTTCAGCAAGAGACAAGAGCCTCCATTCAGAGTCTGAAAAATCAGATGGGGCAGATGGCTACTTAGATGAATCTAGCTCAGTCCCAAAATTCTGACATATTGCCTTCACAAACTGTGCATAATCCAAAAAATGTGAGTGCCATCACCTTGAGGTCTGGCAACCAAATTCAAGTGCCTCCACAAGTAGCAGCACCTGCACCTGAACCTGCCAAGCTTCATTCTACACCTAAAAAAGAGGATGAGATAGTTGCACAAAAGAGAAAGCTTCTTAACAAAAATTTTCATGCAGGTGGACCTTCTTCTAGTAATTCCGACTTACAGCAGCCTCGTATCCCTCTTCCATTCCCACCTAGAGCGATTCCAAACAAAAAAAATGGAAGAAGTGGAAAAGGAGATCTTGGAGACCTTCAGAAAAGTAGAGGTGAACATACCTCTGCTAGATGCCATCAAGCAGATTCCAAGATATGCCAAGTTTCTAAAGGAGTTATGCACCCACAAAAGGAAGCTCAAGGGCAATGAAAGGATTAGCATGGGTAGAAATGTGTCAGCATTGATAGGTAAATCTGTTCCTCACATTCCTGAGAAATATAAGGACCTAGGTACTTTCTGTATACCTTGCATCATTGGGAACATTAAATTTGAGAATGCCATGCTAGATCTAGGAGCATCAATTAGTGTCATGCCTCTGTCCATTTTCAATTCTTTATCTCTTGGATCCTTGCAATCTACAGATGTGGTGATTCATTTGGCAAATAGAAGTGTTGCATACCCCACAGGTTTCATAGAGGATGTGCTGGTTTGGGTTGGTGAACTTATTTTTCCTGTTGATTTTTATGTTCTTAATATGGAAGAGGGATTTTCCCATGGTTCAGTTCCAATTATTTTAGGCAGGCCATTTATGAAAACAGCCCGAACCAAGATAGATGTTTATGCTGGCACATTGTCTATGGAATTTGGTGATATTGTTGTTCATTTTAACATTCTTGATGCCATGAAACATCCATCTGAGGATCATTCTGTTTTTCGTGCTGAGATAATTGATCAGATTGTTGATGATTATATGTTTGATTTTGATTCTGTTCTTCATGGTAGGAAACATCCATTTTTATTTGATCTGCATACTTGTCATTCCTTATGCATTGAATCTGAATCTGAGTTTGAATTTGATCATGTATTTAATTTTTATGCTGAGAGTGAATTTGAATTAAAGTCTGGTGTTGTATCTCTTGATGTTGATTTTTTAGAGTCAGAATGCACTAACCATGTTGCAGGAAGTACATATACTTCTGACTTGCTTTATGAGGTACAGGCTGAGGAACCTTCATCTTCTCCTACCCTGGTTCCTCTCACTGTTCAGCCACCACCCACACCAGAGTTGAAGCCCTTACCAATAACCCTCAAATATGCTTACTTGGAGGACAAGGAAAAATTTCCAGTGATCATCTCTGCCTCCCTTGATGCTAAGCAAGAGGAGAAGTTGTTGCTAGTTCTCAAGAAGCACAAGAAATCCATTGGATGGACTTTAGCTGACATTCCTAGTATTTTCCCATCTACATGCATGCATAGGATACTTTTAGAGGATGAAGCTAAGCCAGTGAGGCAGCCACAACAGCGACTCAACCCTGTCATTCCAGGTGTGGTGAAAAAGGAAGTGACCAAGCTCTTGCAAGCTGGAATCATCTACCCCATTTCTGACAGCCAGTGGGTGAATCCAATCCAAGTGATTCCTAAGAAGACAAGCCTCACAGTGGTCAAGAATGAAAAGGATGAGCTTATCCCCACAAGAGTGCAGAACAGCTGGCGAGCTTGCATTGATTATAGGAGGCTGAACCAAGTAACCAGAAAAGATCATTTTCCCTTGCATTTCATTGATCAAATGCTTGAGCACTTGGCAGGTAAGTCCCATTACTGTTTTCTTGATGGTTTTTCTGGTTATCTACAAATTCATATTGCTCCTGAGGATCAAGAAAAGACCACATTCATTTGTCCCTTTGGCACTTTTGCCTATAGGAGGATGCCCTTTGGCCTATGCAATGCCCCTGGTACCTTCCAGCGGTGTATGCTTAACATTTTCAGTGATTTTTTAGAGAGTTGCATAAAGGTGTTTATGGATCCTTTTTTGATACATGTTTGGATAGTCTGGATAGAGTTCTTAGTAGATGCATTGAAACTAACCTTGTGCTGAATTTTGAAAAATGTCACTTCATGATAGAACAAGGTATAGTTTTAGGGCATATAATTTCCAATAAGGGCGTAGAGGTAGACCCTACAAAAATAAATGTTATTTCACAATTTCCTTACCCCTCTTGCGTGCAAGAGGTTCATTCTTTTCTTGGTCATGCAGGGTTTTGTAGGCGCTTTATCAAGGATTTTAGCAAGGTGGCCCTTCCACTATCCAATCTGCTGCAAAAGGAGATGGAGTTTGATTTTGATGACCGGTGCAAAGAGGCCTTTGATTTCCTCAAGTGTGCGGTGACTACCACCCCTATCATTCAGGCACCTGATTGGACAGTCCCATTTGAGCTAATCTGCGATGCATCTAATTACGCATTGGGGGCTGTCCTTGCTCAAAAGATTAATAAGCTGCCGTGAGTGATCTACTACGCCTCCAGAACTTTGGATGCTGCTCAAGCAAATTACACTACCACAGAGAAGGAGCTATTAGCGATAGTTTTTGCTCTTGAGAAATTTCGTTCATATTTGCTTGGTACTCATGTTATCGTTTATACTGACCATGCAGCTCTGAAGTACCTATTGAAGAAGGCTGAATCAAAGCCTAGATTGATCAGGTGGATGCTTTGGCTCCAAGAGTTTGATTTGGAGATCCGTGATCGGAGTGGTGCACAGAACCTCATGGCTGACCATCTGAGTAGGATTGAGCATGCGTCTAAGGACTCACCCATTCGAGATGATTTTTCGGATGACCATTTGTACATTCTGTATAGTATTTCTGATTCCTTCCCCACTCCCTGGTTTGATAATATTGTGAATTTTTTGGTTGCTTTTGTTTTTCCTCCCTTAGCATCTAAAGCTCAAAATGATAAAATTAAGGGTGATGCTAAGCATTATATTTGGGATGACCCCTATTTGTGGAAGTTGTGCAGTGACCAGGCTATTAGGAGATGCATTCCAGACCATGAGATTGACTCAGTCCTGCAATTCTGTCATTCTTCCGCACTAGGTGGCCATCTTGGCATACAGAGGATAGCTCGCAAGGTGCTTGACTGCGGTTTCTATTGGCCCACCATCTTCAAGGATGCATGGAGAATTTGTAGCACTTGTGAGCCTTGTTAGAGAGCAGGCGGCTCACCTTCATGGAGACAACAAATGCCTCAACAACCCATGTTATTCTGTGAGGTGTTTGATGTCTGGGGTATAGATTTTATGGGGCCTTTCCCTGTCTCTTTTGGTTTTGTTTATATTCTCCTTGTTGTTGATTATGTTTCAAAATGGGTGGAAGCCAAACCCACCAGAACTAACGATGCTAAGGTTGTTGTGGATTTTGTTAGATCTAATCTGTTTTGTAGGTTTGGAGTCCCTAGAGCCATCGTTAGTGATCAAGGCACCCATTTTTGTAACAGATCCATGTATGCCTTTCTTAAAAAGTATGGGGTCGTGCACAAAATTTCCACACCATACCATCCCCAAACTAACGGGCAGGTTGAGATTTCAAACAGGGAGATAAAAAGGATCTTGGAGAAGATTGTGCAGCCGAACAGAAAGGATTGGAGCACCAGGCTAGATGATGCTTTTTGGGCGCATAGGACTGCCTACAAAGCACCCATAGGAATGTCTCCTTATCGGGTTATCTTTGGCAAGGCATGCCATCTTCCTATAGAGATAGAGCATAAAGACTACTGGGCTGTAAAGACTTGCAACTTCTCTATGGACCAGGTTGGAGAGGAAATGAAGTTGCAACTAAGTGAACTAGATGAGATCCGTTTAGAAGCCTATGAGAATTCCAAATTCTACAAGGAGAAGACCAAGAAGTTCCATGACAGCTTGATAGCTAAGAAGGACTTTGTGGTTGGACAAAAAGTTTTATTGTATAACTCTAGGCTCGGACTCATGAGTGCTAAGTTGAGGTCAAAGTGGATTGGTCCTTTTGTGGTGACTAATGTTTTTCCTTATGGTACAATTGAGATCAAAAGTGAATCCACAGATACAAGCTTCAAGGTCAATGGACACCAGCTGAAACCATTCCTCACAAATCCCTCCTTAGTGGATGTAGTGGTGGAGGAGACCTCCTTAATTCACCCTACGTCTCTTCCGCCATGACTTAGGGAGTTTTCTTTCTTCTCTCTCCTTCTTTACTTTTATTGATCTTATGATTGTGCTACATTGAGGACAATGTGTTGTTTAAGTGTGAGGGAGGGGGGGGGGGGGAGATTGTTCTTTAATTTTGTTGGGTATTCTAGTTTAATTTTATTAGGTTTTCTAGTTTAAGTTTGTTAGGTTCTAGGTTAATTTTTTTATTTTGGTTTTATGTTTGTGTACAACATTGCATGTTCCTCTTTGAATTTTGGGTTATGTACAGGTAATGGGTAATTGTTTTTGAAATAGGAGTTTCTTGGCATTTTGTGAATTGAAACCCTTGTTTTTCTCTACATGTCAAGTAAGTTTTGAAGGTTCGAATTGAAAGTGATAGATTTACCCTTGGTGAGAATTTGAGCCATCATCATCTATTTTATTCGGTGTGTTTTGCCCCATTGATTGCTTGCACAATAGCCTTGGCTTGACTCTTGTTGATACTTCTTGCTTCACATGCATGTTGGGAGATGATTTAGGCATTTTATTCTTATAAGCCTCTAGCCAAATGAGCCTACCTTGAATTAATTCCTTTGATAGCCCCTTTGAGCCTATGTTCCCCTTTCTTTGTTTTGAGCTCATTACAAGCCTTAAGTGAAAAACCATGATTTCACCCTACCCTTAAGGAATTTTGGAGCTTTGGAATTGTTTTGGGAATAAGTGTGAGAGGGGGGGGGGTATGTTTCATTGGATGATATGTTTTTGTTGGCCATGCTTGATGATGTATTTTGGCCATGCTTGATGTATATACATATATTGCCTAATCGTTGCTTTATTTTTCAAATGCTTTCAATTGCTACTGTTCACGTTAAAAAAAAAATCAAAAAAAAAAAGAAAAAGAATGAAGTTGAATAAATGAGGTCTTGGTTTGAAGACTTGGATTGGTTTAAGGACTTGGTTGATTTTGTTTTGGGGTTTACTACTTTTTCTTACTTCCCACTTATTCCCCATTGCTCCTCTATTCCTTTGGGTTTTAGCTACTATCCCATACTTTCATCTACCTTGTCCTTGGCCCCATTACAACCTTAAAAGACCTTTTGATCCTCATGTGCATGTGTTTGTGATGTGGTTGTCAATTTTAGAGTCTTGCCAAGTCTATGTGGTGTTTGTTTTCATGGGTGCTTTGAGATTAAATAGTAGTCTAGACACTTGAGAGATAAAGTGCATATCTTGTGAGGCTTTATCACTTTTCATTCTTGAGTTGATTGACTATCTGTCATGCTTGAGATACTTGGATGATTTTCATGACGGCCTTGATTCTTTAACTCTTTACGTGTTGGATGTTACCCATTCTTTTCATTCCTTGAGATTCATTGAGAAATATGTAATTGTTGTTGTGTCTGTTTCTCTTTAATGTCTTTGGATTTGTCCCTTGCTTTGTTTTTTTTTTTATTTTGCCCAGGAGTGCAAAAAGCTAAGTGTGAGGGGATTTGATGTGTCATCATTTTCTCTTATTTCTTAACCCTTTTTGTCACCATTTTAATTACTGATTAGCCTTAATTGTCAAATTAATTATGTAGTTTTATCATTTGGGCCTATTGGACTAATTTTGTATTTTTAATTTAATTTCAGGAGAATTATAAGCAATTGGGATTGAATCCAGGATTGGGCTTGGACTTGAAGAGAGCAGACTATTTTATTCTACCAAATCTTATCTTATCTAGATTTTATCTCATCTAGATATTATTTCATCTAGATTTTATCTTATCATATCTAGATTTTATCTCATCTAGATATTATTTCATCTAGATCTTATCTTATCTAGACTTTATTTCATCTAGATATTATTTCATCTAGATTTTGTCTTATCTAGATTTTATTTTATTTATGGGCTTGGACTTAAAACAAATTTGTAAGCTTTGGGGTTGAGAACTATATAACAGCACCAAGGTTCTAGTTTCAGGCTCTCTCTCTCCTTTTTTGTTTTTAGTTTTAGGCTTCTCTTCTTTTATACACTTTTTCATTTTAGAGAGAAAGAATAAATTTAAGTTTTGCGATTCCAGTTTTTACTATTCATGTAGCAATAAAATTTCGTTTGCTGCTTCAATATGCAATTTTGTTCTCTACTGATTAATGGAAGACTAAGTCTCCAGCGTTGTTTTCTCTTGAGGATCAAACACAACTGTCTTTGAGGTTCTATTATTACTATTAAATTCTGATCAATTTCTCTTCTTCACCAATTATTCTGTATTTGTTGCTATTGATCCATGCATGCTTAGTGCTTGATTAATTGTCTCTGTGCTTAATTTACGTTCATGCTTAATGATCGTTCATGATTAATTGGTGTATGTGTTGCTTAATCACATAATGAATGCCTTATGTTAAATTTCGCTTAGTAATTTAATTTAGGGTTAGATTAAGTGGTTGAACTGATAAAGGATAATTTCTTGTGACCTAGGATAAGAGACTTGCTTGTGAATCAAGGGGAAACAACGTGTTTTAATTCTGATATTTTTTTTTGCTCGTTGTTTAATTTACAAAGACAAACAACCCCCCCCCCCCCAATTCATTACTATTTTATTACTATCTGTTATGGACGTTTGGTTGACCATTGTTTATTGGGAGACGACCTAGGATCACTTCCTAGATACTGCATTTTTAATGTTTATTTGATTCGGGTACGATCTCGATCAATGTCAAACTTAAGAAAGTTTTCCAACACTTTAGTGTCAAACACAAAGTAGCTTCACCTTGCCATCCCTAGATGATGTGATCCTTACTAGAAGCGGATCGCTTGATACAGGTTACAGAATTTTGGATGATGCCACTTCCAGTGAAGGAAGATAAGTCAGGGTAGACACCATAAGGATTACCTTGATAGGTCTGAGATTGGTTCAACAAGGAATCCAGAGAGAAGCTTTCACAAAATTTTATCAAATACCAAAAGTTTCTTCTATTGAAAACGAAATCAATACATATAGTGTATCTGGACAAAAAAATAGTAATAGACATGAGCCTTCAAAATAGTTTGGGCCAAAATTACAACGAGAAAAATTATAAATAAAAAAAGAACATATTTGGCATGGGCCTTCAAATTAGTATGGGCCTTCAGCAACAATTGATATTCTTGGTAGTACCTCTGCCTATGGGCCTTCATCCTTCTCCACTTGGGCCTTGTTAAGTGTGCCTACTACCATTTGTTGGATGGTATCCACTGACTGTTGGGTCCTACTCCTAGTCATAGATCCTAGTATTTGGGCAGTTTTTGGATTCTCATCACTAGACCAACGAGCAAGCTGAAGTTTCTAACAAGAAAATCAAGAAGATCCTGGAGAAAATTGTTGCCCAATCAAGGAAGGATTGGTCTTAAAAACTAGATGAAGCTCTATGGGCATATAGAACAACATACAAACCTCCTACAGGACTTACTTACTTCCAATTGGTCTCAGCAAATCTTTGTACTTACCTATTGAGTTGGAGCGCAAAGCCTATTGGGCATTGAGGTTTCTGAATTTTGATATAAATGCAATTGATGAACATACGAAGCTCCAACTTCATGAATTGGAGGAATTGAGTTTTCAAACTTGTGAAAATTCCAAGCTTTACGAGTTTTCAAACTTATAAAAAGCTTTTGAAAAGGAATTTTAGCTTGGACAACAGGTTTTATTATTTAATTCTAGATTGAGATTGTTTCTAGGTAAGCCGGAATCTATGTGGTATGGAACACTCATCATCAATTTCGTCAAGCCACATGGAGCTATGGTATTGGATGATCTAGCCACAAAGATGACATGGATTGTGAATGGCAGCAGGATCAAACACTACTTGGGTGGTGATGTTGAGAGCCTTACCACTATTGTCCAATTGAAGGAGTCTAAACCATGACAAGAACGTCCAGCTAATAAGATGTTAAAGAAGAGCTACTAGGAGGCAACCTAATGTTTCTAAACTTTGTCTCAATTTGTGTTACCTGAATTTTATGTCTTGTGTTTTTGAATTATGTTTATGAATTTTACTTTTGAGTTTTTATTGTAGAATTATGCTTTTAAATGTGTATGTTTTGGTTTTTATGTTGAGTTATAGTTTTAAATATGCCTATGTTTAGTGTGTAACTGTGTTTTAATGTTTTGTGTGAATGGTGTATTCTAGTGTTTGTGTAATGTTTTTGTGCATGTTATCTATCTTTGAATGTGTTTGTGAATTTTGTGTGTTTCATATGTATAGTTTGGTTTTTGTGGAATTTAAGTGTTTTTATAAGAGGTTGTGGATGTGTAGTCTTGAGTTTTGAGTTGTGTGTTTTTGAAGGATTGAGTAATTGAGTTTTGATATGAATGGAAGCATTAAGGGTGAGATTTTGAAGGAATTGGTCAAGTTCAGTTTGAAATGTATAGTGTAGTTGAAATTAATCTTTAGCAAATTGGACAATGAACAAAAAGCCTTTTCCTTGCATTGAAATGAAATTGAACAGTTTGTTTTCAAATTGATTTAAAGAAAGAGTAAGTGACAAATTGATAGATGAAATTTGAATTGATATGATTTTGCATGACTTGAGTATTTGAATATATCTCCAATTTTCATCAATCATGGTTTAACTTGATGAATTTTGCAAAATTGGCTTCCAGCAGAAACAAGGAGTTTTCGTCCCAGGAGACTCGCCTGGGCGAATATATCAGGTAAAAATAACCTGCGAAATTCACCCAACCTCGCTAAGGACTGGCCCTGGCCAATCAATGAAATTTACTTAAACTCACTTGGGCTAGTGAAGAGTTGCTTGGGTGAGTGGTCTGCAGTAATGAAAAATAAAACAAAGGAGTGAAATATGATTTCACAACATTTTCAATCCCAATCCCCAAATTCACGAACCCTAAGCCCTTTTCTCCTAGATTCACACAAAACACGCACTCATTCTCACTTAATCACTCAATTCACCTCATCTCACACACCACTCGGTTTCATTTAGGTAACTTGCACATCTACATTGTCATTTTTGTACTATTTTTTTCGGTTTTAGTCTTTTCATATAACTGCACGTTATGTTTTGCTTAATCATGAATTGAATACTACTCAAAATTGTTGTTGTTCTGTGTGGTTTATATTCATTATGCTTGCTCTATACATACTTCCACATTTGCACACCAAGTGTTTGATAAAATGCAGCATTGGGCTAGTTCATTTTATGTTTCAAATTATGAACAAATGTAGTTTCTTTAAGCTTGTTCTAGGTGTAAGGCCAACTTGAGTTGTTAAATTGAATACTAGGAGTGTTGAGCTAACCATGAAATGTTCATATTTCCTAGAATGTACCTACAATGCTTGTTGACTGTTTTGTTTTGGAAGTTAAAAATTTTTTCAATCTACTTGTGAAACTGAACTGCATTTGTCAAATCCTAAAATTCTTCAATGTTCATATTTTTTTATGCAAGCATTAATTCATTTTTAAGCTAACTTGCTTGGACTGAATTATAGTACTATAGTGGTTACATTGCACATAAACTGTTCTTTAAATGCTGAATTTGTTTTTATCTGAATGATGTAAACTAACTTTTTGGTTTGATGTGTTGTTCTATCTAAATGATGTGTTGTTTTGAGCTGAAAAATTGATGAAAGACACAAAATTGATTTTTTGGTTGCTATGATTGAGAAAATTGAAAGTGAAATGAATTTTGTGTTTAACTAAAAATGATTTTGATGCTAATTTCAGTTTGGATGTGAGTCTTTTGCAGATGGCTCCAAAGAAGCTTACAGCTAAGAGGGCCCAAAAAACCACTACAGGGGAAGGATCTAGCACATCTCCTCCACTTGAATATTTTGTTTTTGATGGATAAAAGTTCCGAAGTGAGGAGCACCAACGACGTTATCAGCTGATCAAAGATTGGTCCTTCCTCAAGGAGTGGAGAGTCCAACTTGCAGAAGAAGACTTCCTTGAGTTCACTGAGGAAATAACTAGGAGGAATTAGAGACAACTAGCTGAACAATTGCCTAAAAATGACCATAAAGTTATTTTGGAATTTTACGTGAATGCTTGGCCTACTAAGGAGGGAGTTCTTGACCAGCATTCTAAAGTGTGGGGCCAATGGATCCCCTATCCAATGATGTTGGAGGAAGGACAACAATGCAAATATACTTCAAGGAGAGAAAGGGCTATAGGTTTTGATCAAGAAGCTATAGGCCATCTGCTTTGCTTCCGAGGTTGTGACTTTGTTCGTAGAATGATGCAAAAACGGTTGTGGATCATGAGAACACATATGACCATAATCACTCAAATCTAGATGACCTTTCTCCTAAGTAACATTCTTCCCCGTGATCACAACTCAGATTTGACTTTTCCTAAATGCCAACTGGTTTATAGTCTCATGGAGCATATCAGTATTAATGTAACCTAACTGATTTTTGATGCCCTCCACCAATTTGTCATAGCAGAGCCTCCTAGGCACCTAGTGAACCCAAAAAAAAAATCCAAAAGTAGTAAATAAGGCAATAAAGTGTTGAAATTTAAACTACAAAGCAATAAAGAAAATGAAAAATTTCATGAATTTTTGAAGATCATGGTTGTGGAGCTTTGTTTCCTCAAATGTAATCATCAACAGGGTCTGTCTTGTCTTCATCATTATTTGCTCTGCCTCTTCCTTGGTCATCTGCAGGACTCACCTCCTCCTAAAAAATAGGCCTATCCCCAGGCCATGCAATAGTAGCTCTAAATTACTCTAGGTTGGGCCAAGGATAAGGATTAGGATCCTGACTATGTTGGTCTAGTGTATAATAATAGAATCTATCATTCAATTGCATTTTCCATCTGTGGTTGGCCGCCTGTTGATCAGCCAAGTGATGCATGTACATTTGCATTTGGAGTTCCATCCTCTGTAGGTGTGTTGAGATGGAATCCAAGGATGACTATTGTTGTGGTGGTGTTGGAGCATCTGCTACTGGTTGAGGCCGTTGAAGCTGTTGTGGTTGCTG
Organism: Glycine soja; assembly: GCF_004193775.1. NCBI lineage: Eukaryota > Viridiplantae > Streptophyta > Magnoliopsida > Fabales > Fabaceae > Glycine > Glycine soja. The sequence goes on from NC_041021.1 coordinate 26,211,206, forward strand.
CAATTGCCTTGGCAGGAAATTCTTGTCAATGAATGATCGGTTGAACGAGGTTGGTTATTGTGACCTGCACTCCATAGAAATTACAGAGGCCTATTATTAAAGTTGCAAAGCCCAATGCTTTGTTTGATTTTTTTTTTTGCTTCACTGGATGCCTAGGAGGTTCTGCTATGAAAAATTAATGGAGGGCATTAGAAATCAGTTGGGCTACATTAATACTTATCTGCTCCATGAAACTGTAAACCAGTTGGCATTTAGGCAAAGTCAAATTAGAGTTGTTATCACTTGGAAGAATGTTACTCAGGAGAAAGGTCATCCAAATTTTAGTGATTGTGGTCATATGTGTTCTCATGGTCCACAATTGCTTTCCCATCATGCTACGAATGAAGTCAGAGCCTTAAAAGCAAAGTAGATGACCTATAACTTCTTCATCAAAACCTGTAGCCCTTTCTCTCCTTGAAGTATATTCTCATTGTTGTCCTTCCTCCAAGATCATCGGATTCCCCAAAAATTGGTTGATTGCATCTCTGTCATAAGGGATCCATTGGCCCTACACTTTTAGAATACTGCTCAAGAACTCCCTCTTTAGTAAGCCCAGCTTTCCAGACCATCTGCTTTGATTCTAAGGCCGTGACTTCGTTTTCAACATGACGGGAAAGCGGTTGCGGATCATGAGAACACATATGATCATAAGCACTCAAATCTAGATGACCTTTCTCTTAAGTAACATTCTTCTAAGTGATCACAACTCTGATTTGACTTTGCCTAAATGCCAATCGGTTTACAGTTTCATGGAGCAGATCAGTATTAATATAGCCCAACTGATTTCTGATGCCCTCCATCAATTTGTCATAGCAAAACCTCTTGAGAACCTAGTGAACCCAGAAAAATCAAACAAAGCATTGGGTTTTCTAGCTTTAATAACAAGCCTCTGAAGTTTCGATGGAGTGCAAGTCACAACAACCAAACCCATTCGACCTCCCATCAACTGATCATTCATTGACAAGAATTGCCTACCAAGGAAATTGCCGCAACCACTGTAGCTTCAACAGCCTCAACCAACAGTAGATGCTCCTCCACCACCAAAATAGCAGCCATCCCTAGATTCCATCTCAGCATACCTATAGAGGATAGAGCTTTAGATGCAAACATACATGCATGACTTGACTGATCAATGGGCGACCAACCACAGTGGCCAAATTCAGTTGAATGATAATTTCTATCATTATACACTACACTAGCATAGTCAGATCCAAACCCTTATCCTTGGCCCACCCTAGAGCAGTTTCGAGCTACCATTGCATGGCCTGGGGACAGACCTATTTTTTTGGAGGAGGCGAGTTATGTAGATGACCAAGGAGGAGGCAGAATAGATGAGAATGAAGACAAGGAAGACCCTATTGATGATTATATTCAAGGAAATTGAGCTTCGCAACCATGATCTTCAAAAGTTTGAGAACTTTTTGTGTTTCTTTATTGCTTTGTAGTTTAAATTTCAGTACTTTATTGCCTTATTTACTACTTTGGTTTTCTTTTTTTGGATATTTGCTTGATTTTGATTGGTATATGCGTGCACTTTGATATGTGTACACAATGTTTTTAATCTTTTTGGTAGTACACATTAGTGAATAATTTTGTTTTGTTAGCATAGTTGTATAGTATATATAACTCTTTTTGGGACTTAAATAGAAAATTTTCTATTAGCATAACATGTTTTGGAAAGAATCAACATCCGGTGATTTTGAAACTTGCTTTTGAATTGAATTAGAACACAAAAAATTGATATTTGGAAACATTGAGAATGATAAACAATGAATGGTTTTCCCAAATACCAAATGAATTTAGATGTTTTTGCATGGGTCTGATAAAGAACAACTTTCAAAACATTGATTCGATTTGCACATGGAAACAAGCCTTAAGCCATGGTGAGTGTGCACAACCACATATTTTACATTGAGTGTCCTCATTGATATGTTTTACAAGTGATTTTGCATGAATTTCTAATTGTCATTGTCATACCCTAATTTCGTCCGGGGATTATAATTTGATGATATACAACCATTGATTGGCCGCTTCGAGATATTTGGCACCCTTTGTTGCACAATATGTGAAGTCTCGGGACGTGCCGAAAATCAAAAGGAAGCAGGCTTACGCGATCCGTGAAGATTCTGTAATGTGACGGAAATCGAAAGGAGGTGTTTTTCGCAATCCGTGAGTTTTTGTAACTTCTTCGAAAGCTAAAAAAGAGTAAATACATAATCCGTGAAGATTCGTAACCTTGCGGAAGGAAAATAAGTATCGTTACGAAATTCGTAAAGTTTCGTAACGTTACGGAAAAAGAATTGCCAAAAAAAGGTAAAGAGGGTGTATTTAGTAAAATGGGGGTGCAAATAGTAATTTTTGAATCTGGGCCCTTCTAGAGGTTTCTGGGCAATTTCTTGCTTAAGGTTGAAGCAACCTAGCTCGCCTGGGCGAGCTAGGTGGCCACCACACCCCCCGTTTTGTTGAAAAATGGGATTCCGGGACACCCGTAATGCTTCCGTAAAATTCCCAAAATCCTGAATAAGCATATTTAACTTAATACGGGTGAGAGGGAAGAGAAAAAAAGAAGAAAATAAAGTCCTATATGCTTCCGTAACTTTTCCGTAAATTGCGAAAGAAGGGGGGTGAACTTATCAAAATTGGGGGGCTGCAAATAGCAATTTTGAAATTTTGAATTGGGCCTTCCAGAATATTTTTTGAAGCTGGGTTGCTTCTGGAGGAAGCAACCTAGCTCGCCTGGGCGAGCTGGGCGGCAACCTCCTCCCCCTTTTTCCTATAAATAGGCTGAAGGGGGCTGTTCTAAGGATCCCGGATGCCCCTGGTGAGGTATTTCAACTGTTTCCAAATCGAGTTTTTCAATTCATTCTATGTATCCATGGTGGTCCACATTTTGTTTCATGTATTTTTATTCTCGTTTTCATTCGCTTTCTATACCCCCTTTTGACGTGCTTCAGTCATTTATTTAAGTCATTTCTCGCCTAATCTAAAAATAAAATAAATTTCCACCGATCATTTGAATTGCATCATCTGTTAATTTCGGTTAAAATGAATTCCGACCGTTCGGTCGTGCCGTAACCACGTTGGAAATAAAAAATAAAGCAAAAAATCAATAAAAAATATATCTTTTAGTAAAATAAAGCAAAAAATCAATCGGACGTTTTCTCTTTGGGATTTCTCATTCTTAATTGAATTGACTAATAACTAAAGTGAAACTAAGGCTAAAACCAACTCGCCTAGTCAAGCTCGTCCACAAAAATAGGTTTTTGAAAGTTTATCATTTCAGTTTCTTACTAAGTAAAATGGATCATTTTTAAGGTCCAACACCTTTAAGTGATCACCTTTCAAGTAAAAGAATCGCTTGATTCACGCTTAAGAAAGAACTACGTAGGTCTAATTTCCTCTTCGATGGAGGGTACGTAGGAGCAAGAGCCCCGCTTTTGTCGACCTCAAAAAATAAAAAGAACTAAAAGTTAAGATAACACAATTTCCACAATTCTGAAAAATAGGCTGTTTTCCTTTGAGACAAACGTAAGAGGTGCTAATACCTTCCTCAAACGTATATACAACTCCCGAACTTAGAATTTTCATTTCGACTGGCTTCCTTCGGTTTTTCCGACGTTTCCCACAAATAAACGTTGGTGGCGACTCCGCGCATCTTTCCTCCTTTGGAAAGCGCACCCGTGAGCCTCGCCTTCGTTCGCCCGCAAAAGGGCATGTTGCGACAGTCATAACATATGATGCATGGATATGATTTATGCATTCTTTTTTTCTTTCTTGTACATATTAAGCCACTGGCCAAAAAGCTATTCCAAATGTATATTGTTTTACCATTTGCAAATCCTTTGAGCCAAACACTTGAAATTTTGTTGGAACCCTAACCTAGGATAAAAGTTTCCTATCTTACCTTAGGTTAGGAGAGTAAGGTGTTTTGTTGGGGATTTCTATCATTTGGTGGCTAAAATGATGTAAATACTTCACATTTAATTTTGTTATTCATGTAAATTAAATATTTAATTATTGTATCTACTATAAAAAAGAGAAAAAAAAGAAAAGGGAATGAAAAGGGAAAAAAGTTCTTTGTGAATAAATAAATGTAGGAATTATGTACATCATGTTTTAAACTATACATAGTTGTTGTAAATTTTATAAGTTGGGATTTCGGTATAGGATGTATTGATTACAAGGTTGGAAAAGGAAGAGATGGGAAGTGATGATTCATTTGAGTTGCTATTTTATTTTTATTTTGCTCTCCTATTCTCAAGGTACTTTTGAATATCCAAAAAAGACAAGATTTCTTTCTAGCCAGGCCCAACCCTAAAAGTCCTAATGATCCATGTTGATTATGTGCCTTATCTTTGATTTGATGGGAAATGAATTGCAAAATTGATGTGTGATGTATCAGTGTTGGAATTGAGATGAAACACTTGCCTGTTGTTTCGCCCCTGTACTACTTATTATTATGGATGTGAAATGTTATCGGTAAGTGTACCGAGTCGTGCAAGTAATAATAAAATGGTAAAAAACCGAGTATCGAAATCAGGGAACTTGTTTCATTTAGTGAAGCATCATTCAATAAGAAGACATTTGTATAAAAAGACAATGAACATGAATAAAACTATGGTGTTTGCTATTCCAATTACTAATTATAGAAAATATGAGCAAGTTGGTGTTAAAATAGATAATTAAAAGCGTTGGGTCCTCCTACTGAGTTACTTGATGCAATTAAAGGTTTTTCTCTTTTCAAAGATGTTCATGTGTTCTATACTGAGGACACCATTCTCAAACATCGATGTCTCGCATGAATGGGCTAATTCTAATTAAACTTCGTTCTCGGATATCTCTCATCAAACTTAGCTTAACCGAACAACATTAGGGTCATAGCATATAAAACTAAATTACCTCACTCCGTGTCCAGTCATACGATAACCTAGCCCGTTCTATCTAGTTCTAAGGATGCATTATATTTTCCAATGCTAAAGCTCTTAATTTTACATACAAATAGGCAATCAAGCCACAAACATGCATAGATTAAGCACAGATAGAAACATTGAACACATAAAAACAACTTTAAATAGATAGGATAAGGATTTACATCAAGTTCTGAGCAGAGTTCCCCAACAAGGGGTTTAGCCTTCCATCACAAGGCAACACCTTTCACAAGCAGGAAGTGAGTTTTTAGAGAAAATAACAGATTACATAGTGGTGGGGATGTCTCCTCCACCTCTAGAAACCTAGAAATCACTCCAAAACCTAAGATCCTCTTACTGGTTGCGTGCTGGGCGCGTGCTTGCGTGGCAAATTCCTCTTACTCATTAAGTGGGTTGATGTCTCGCTTAGCAGATGATACTTGCTAAGCGCATGTCCTAGGCTTAGCGAGACACCTGCTGCTGCACCTTCCAATTTTTCTCCTTTTTACTTGAAATGAAGTGAAATTTACATTAATTCCATGCGGAGAGCCGCTACTGAGCAAAGATAAAACAAAACAAGAAAATATTTACAATCCTACAAAAAGAACCATAAATTGGGGAAAATATATACATTTTGGAAAACTTTTCTATACGAAAGTTAGTCGTATATGATGACTAACAAACTCCCCCAAATTTACAGTTGTGCTTGTCCTCAAGCAAAGAAAGAACAGTTCACTTGTCCTCAAGTGATAAAATCACAGTGGTTGTTCACAAGTGTGTTTGTTCCAAAATATTCAATCACATGACATGAGTGGCATATAATGCTTCAAGTAGAGGGTACATCTACTTGGGTTGTTGACTGAGAACAAGAGAGGGTACATCTCTTGTGGATCAGTTCTAGTGGAGGATACATCCACTAGGTTCAAAGAGAACAAAGGAGGGTACATCCCTTGTGGATCTTTGCTTGTAAAAGGATTTTTACAATGTTGAAAGAAATCTCAAGGACCGCAGATCGCTTGGGGACTGGATGTAGGCACGGGTTGTTGCCGAACTAGTATAAAAACTCTTGTGTGTTTGTCTCCTTCTTCCCCACTCTTTTACTTTCCGTTGTGCATTTTAATTTCCACTTTTACTTTTGGTTAAGTTTCTCTTCTACTCCTTATTCTCTTAATAACATAGTAAAAGCCTTAGAAGAGTAAATTTTTAATTGGTAAAGGTTTAGGAATAATTAATTCAACCCCATTTCTTAATTATTCTGAGGCCACTCGATCCAACAATTTTAGAAGCAAAGCTTCATGATGAATCAAGAGTGATTCAAAAATGTTTTGATGATAACAAAGATGATAACAAAATATGATGACAAAGGTGATGACAAAAAGCTCAAAGGTCAATCAAAGAATGAGTTCAAGATATTCAAGATAGAATCAAGAACACTTCAAGATTCAATAGGAAAGTTGATTTCAAGAATCAAGAATCAAGATTCAAGAGATCAAGATTTCAAGAATCAAGATTCAAGAGATCAAGATTCAAGAATCAAGAGAAGGCTTAATCAAGATAAGTATGAAAAGGTTTTCTCAAAAATTGAGTAGCACATGGATTTTTCTCAAAACATGTTTACCAAAGAGTTTTTACTCTCTGGTAATTGATTACCAGATTGTTGTAATCGATTACCAGTAGCAAAATGGATTTGAATTTTTTTTTAAATGAATTTACAACGTTCCAATTGATTTCAAAACACTGTAATCGATTACAATGTTTTGGTAATCGATTACCAGTGCCTTTGAAAGTTGAAATTCAAATTGAAATGTGAATAGTCACATTCTTTCACATAAAAGCTTTGTGTAATCGATTACACTGATTTGGTAATTGATTACCAGTGATTTTTTCTGAATAAATCAAAAGATGTAACCCTTCGAATGGTTTTTGACTTTTTCAAATTGGTTTTAAGTTTTTCTAAAAGTCATAACTCTTCTAAATGGTTCTCTTGACCAGACATGAAGAGTCTATAAAAGCAAGGCTTTGCTTTGCATTTTAATAACACTTTTCCAATCAATCTTATACAATCCTTTACAAGCCTTGAATCTCTTTGAACTTCTTCTTCTTGTTTGTGCCAAAAGCTTTCCAAAGTTTTTCTGGTTTTCTAAACCTTGAAAACTTGTGCTATTCATTCTTTTCATCTCTTCTCCCTTTGCCAAAAAGAATTCGCCAAGGACTAACCGCCTGAATTCTTTTTGTGTCTCTCTTCTCCCTTTTCCAAAAGAACAAAGGACTAACCGCCTGAATTCTTTTGTGTCTCCCTTCTCCCTTGTCAAAGAATTCAAAACGACACAGTCTGAGAATTCTTTTGATTCTTCCTTTTCCCTTATACAAAAGTGTTCAAAGGACTAACTGCCTAAGAATTCTTTTGTATCCCCATTCACAAAGTATCAAAGGTTTAACCGCCTGAGATCTTTGTCTTAACACATTGGAGGGTACATCCTTTGTGGTACAAGTAGAGGGTACATCTACTTGGGTTGTTGATTGAGAACAAGAGAGGGTACATCTCTTGTGGATCAGTTCTAGTGGAGGGTACATCCACTAGGTTCAAAGAGAACAAGGGAGGGTACATCCCTTGTGGATCTTTGCTTGTAAAAGGATTTTTACAAGGTTGAAAGAAATCTCAAGGACCGCAGGTCGCTTGGGGACTGAATGTAGGCACGGGTTGTTGCCGAACCAATATAAAAACTCTTGTGTGTTTGTCTCCTTCTTCCCTACTCTTTTACTTTCCGCTGTGCATTTTAATTTCTGCTTTTACTTTTGGTTGAGTTTCTCTTCTACTCCTTATTCTCTTAAAAACATAAGTAAAAGCCTTAGAAGAGTAAATTTTTAATTGGTAAAGGTTTAGGAATAATTAATTCAACCCCCCCTTTTTAATTATTCTGAGGCCACTCGATCCAACACCTCCATCAATTGATCATCTTCCTCTTCCTTCTTCTCTTCCTTTTCTTCTTCAGCAACTACATTTTGGTGTTCAGCAACCAACCTCCCTTCATCTTCAGCAAGAATGGCTCTTCTACCCCTGGTCATGACAGCCTTACACTCCTCTTTCAGATTTCTTTTTCTGTATTAGCTCCAAAACTGCTTGAAGGCTTGTCCGCCAGTTGCTTGGCCAAATATCCCACTTGGATCTCAAGATTCTTGATGGTCGACTCTGTGCTCTTGTGATTTGACCTAGAAACCTGCATGAATTGAGTGAGAGTCTCTTCCAGCTTTGTCGTCCCCTCATAGAGATTAGGCCCTTGCTGTGGTGGCCTATTGGATGGCCCACCCTGGTCTTATTTGAATTGATTACTAGGGTGAGTTCTCCACTGTCCTTGCTGGTGGTTGTAATTCTGGCCTGCGCCTCTGGCCGCGCAATACTTGTAAAGAATTATGGCACAGTAGAGCTTGAGTAGTCCTCAAGAGTCACTCTGCGAGGTTGATCTTCAGCCATCCTATGAGCTTCAGATGCACCTGTGTGAGATTCCCTTGGTTGTGGGAAAACAGAAGATGATTCTGATGAATAAGGCTCCTCTAGAATTGGTATTGCCCTTTCTTGCAAGATTTTTCTCCGCCTTTCTATGTTGTTTCTTCTGCAAGTAGCTTCAATCTCCAAGTCCAAATCAACTAAATCACCTGCAAAAGATCTATAGTGCATACAAAACACTAGAAAGAATAGTGGTTAACCAATTCAAGAGAAAAACATATTCTACACTAACTATCTATTAATGAAAACAATGAATCAAAGAATAATGAATTAATGCCTACAAACTGAACTAGACTTCCTAAATGGAAAGAAGATCCCCGGCAACGGCGCCAAAAACTTGTTCCGCCCATGTACTACTTGTTATTATGGATGTGAAATCTTATCGGCAGTGTACCGAGTCGCGCAAGTAATAATAAAACGGTAAGAAACCGAGTATCAAACTGAGGGAACTTGTTTCATTTAGTGAAGCATCATTCAATAAGAAGACATTTGTATAAAAAGACAATGAACATGAATAAAACTATGGTGTTTGCTATTCCAATTACTAATTATAGAAAATATGAGCAAGTTGGTGTTAAAATAGATAATTGAAAGCGTTGGGTCCTCCTACTGAGTTACTTAATGCAATTAAAGGTTTGTCTCTTTTCAAAGATGTTCATGTATTCTATACTGAGGACACCATTCTCAAACATCGATGTCTTGCATGAATGGGCTAATTCTAATTAAACTTCGTTCTCGGATATCTCTCGTCGAACTTAGCTTAACCGAACAACATTAGGGTCATAGCATATAAAACTAAATTACCTCACTCTGTGTCCAGTCATACGATAACCTAGCCCATTCTATCTAGTTCTAAGGATGCATTACATTTTCCAATGCTAAAGCTCTTAATTTTACATACAAATAGGCGATCAAGCCACAAACATGCATAGATTAAGCACAGATAGAAACATTGAACACATAAAAACAACTTTAAATAGATAGGATAAGGATTTACATCAAGTTCTGAGCATAATTCCCCAACAAAGGGTTTAGCCTTCCATCACAAGGCAACACCTTTCACAAGCAGGAAGTGAGTTTTTAGAGAAAATAACAGATTACACAGTGGTGGGGATGTCTCCTCCACCTCTAGAAACCTAGAAATCACTCCAAAACCTAAGATCCTCCTAAAATCTAAGGTTTTTGCTTCCTTTCTCTGTCTTTTTTTTTTTGCCTCTATTCTCTATTCTTCACACTCTATCCGCCAAGCTCTCTCTTTTCTTTCACTTCAGGCTTTAAAAAGGGATTTTTTTTCTCAAAGGCGTGCTTAGCGCCATTTTCGCGTAGCACGAGTAAATGATCTTTGGCTGAGCGAGCCAGGTGCGCTAAGCGCCAGAAGAGACAGATGACTCGTTGGGCGCGTGCTTGTGTGGCAGATTCCCTTCAAGATTCCTCTTACTCACTAAGTGGGTTGATGTCTCGCTTAGCAGATGATACTCGCTAAGTGCATGTCCCAGGATTAGCAAGACACCTGCTGCCGCACCTTCCAATTTTTCTCCTTTTTACTTGAAAATGAAGTGAAATTTACATTAATTCCATGCAGAGAGCCTCTACTTAGCAAAGATAAAACTAAACAAGAAAATATTTACAATCCTACAAAAAGAACCATAAATTGGGGAATATATATATATTTTGGAAAACTTTTCTATATGAAAGTTAGTCATATATGACGACTAACACCTGCATGAGAATTATACACTTTTGATAGGTTTCCCTCTGTTTGAGTAAATCAAGTGTTTTCTTTGATATTCTTTAGAAAAAATGCAAATTGATCTTAATCTTATTTGGTTTTGTGAATTTCATCCTTGTGCTTTAATTTCTCATTGTTGAGTGTTTGAAAAATGTTGTTTTGATTACTTTTGGAGGCTGATTCTTTGCAAATCTTGTTCATAGTTTTTGGTGTTTAGAAATATTGATGCATATTTATATTATACTTATAATATTACTATTCGTAGTTTTCTTTCATTACTTTGTTTGAGGACAAGCAAGATTATAGGTTAGGGGGAGTTGATAATTAGAAACTTCCCTTAATTCTAGTTATTTTATATATTGTATATTTCTAAGTGTTTTTGTTTATAATATAGAAGATTCATCCATTTCTCTCTTATGTTTGTAGGTCATTTGTTATAGAAGAATTATAGTCAAGCTGAAGAGGGTTGAAGGCCATTTTTGAAGAGGTGAAGTCCCCTGCCACTCGCTTGGGTGAGCTTGCATGCAGAACAGGGGAGTTTCAAGGTGATGAACTTGCTTGGGTGAGCCAGAGCTCGCTTAGGCGAGTGACATTCCTTCAGCTTGAAGATATCTACTTGCTTAGGTGAGTGGAGCTCTCTTAGGTGAGTTTTACTATCATTGAATTGACTGAAATTCGAATAGAAGTACTAAACTTAACAACAATTCCATTACTAGTGAGGTGAGTGTTTGAGAGAGGAAATTGAGTTGAAGCTACAGAGATTGGTGTCGAAGTGATCGTGGATTCCATCCTTTACCATTTTATCTATTGATCATGAACCTGCTACAATGAGTAGCTAGTTTCTCTATAAGATTGGATGTAATTTTCATACTCTGATGTATCTATTTTGATATTTTATATATATGAATCTTATCTCTTCATTGTTGGTGATTTTGTTTTGTTCTTAATGTTTGATTCTGCTAGATCACTAGTTTCTGAAATTGAATTTTAAGTTTGGCTGGAAAGTACTCTTAAAATATGAACTGAATGAACTCACTCTTTAAGTTGTGTTGCAAGGAAAAGAGCATAACGTTTTGATTGCTATTTGCACAAGATTATGATTGTAATGCCGAGATATTTATTAAATATGCAAGAAATTTATATTTGATAAATATTCTTAGAATTCTCGAATTTGAGGAATCAATTTGGATGATCTAACGTGAGTATCGACAATGTTGGAAAATGATTCATATGTATTAATTTCATTTAGATACTAAAGATATAAATGATGAAATCTAATCCTATGTTTTTCTTGAATTAATTAAATCCATTTTATTTGTTTTCTTAATGTTTATGACTTTTATGTATTTACCTTTCTTCCACTAAACCCATAAAAATTCGATCAAATCCTTTGTATATATCTATTGAACTGTTTAATTTTATCTCGAAAAATTGAGTAATTCAAGTTCCTATGGAGACGATCTCATTTATAAATTTTATAAACTCTGACGACATTAGTATGCTAGTCTATTATTAGATAACTAATGATTTTAGTCCTTTAAAAACTTTGGTAATAAATAAAATTTGTAATATTGATTATAGAATTTGGTAATTATTTTGTCACAGTTGTTTTTGTATACACTTGGAACTACTCTTCATAATTTTAGCCTCTGTTGCAATTCTCTCGTGTATGCCCGGTCTTCTTTTTTTTAATCCAATTTTAACTCGTTCTCTCTCTTCTTGTATCTAATTTGTTTTTTTAACATGTGTCATTTTTAATTGATTTTGATTTTTTTTTATTTCTTTTTCTTTTATTATTTTTTGTTATGTTATTGATAAACTTTTCAATTTGTGTTTTTTCCTTATGTAAAGTAATAGGCCTATGTATGTGCAATTCACGGGTTACTCTAATGCTGAACTTAGATTCCATGATTATGAGTCTCAAATCTGTGTTGCAGTACTTGACACAAGTTCATACCTACGACAAAGTTTTTTCATAGATACGTTAGGCTGAACTTTTTTTTTACAAAAGTTATTTACATGCAATTGTTTATTTTAGGATCCCACAAGCAGTATTAATGCCACTGTGCACCGCAAAACCGTGTTGCATGAAGACAACCAAAAGGAACTATGTGTTTGTTCAATCGTTGTACTTAATTAGGCAGGTGATAGAAAACTGTAAATTATGTTTCATCAACAATTGAACGATGCTCATCCATGACTATTATTCAACTGCCTTCAATCCCCTTTATTCATGTGTAGATTGCGGTCTTTTGCCCATTCCTTCCATGTGGCAATGTATACCTCAATATCACTGTAAAAAATTTGGTCACGGTATGCGCGTGTCACGTAATATATTTTTCCGTTATTGTCATTAATGATTATTTATATGTTTTAATATGATGAATAATGATCTTCAACGTAGGTGTTACCACATGATTTATGAAACGAAGCAAAGCCGTGTACAATGATACATTTTGAAAGTTAACAAAGCATCAAGCCACCTGCGTTTTTAATCTCAAGTGTTATGTATTTTTAATAGGAAGGATAGACAGTTTTCCAGACTTTTAATCGAAATTACGGTTCTGCTTTTTTTTTTTTTCAAGTGTTCTATAAATGAAGTTGCTATTTTAATCATTTTATTACAAATATTTAAACTGTGGGTGGATAAGTATTTAATGAATATTCAGAATCGCTATAATGATATTAAATTAAATGCAAAAAAATTGTGTAAATATTTTTCTTATTATGATTTTTCGATGAAATAGTTTTTAATTGTCCGTCTAATATGGTCTTTGACCCCTTTCAACAAGAGGGTTTTGTCTTATATGACACATAACTTTGTAATAACAAAATCTTTTATGTATTACTTACCGAGGAAACACTAGTTATTCTAAAAAAAAATGAACAAGCAACTGTTATGCTTGGACTATGTGTTACGAAGCAAAACCAGAAATAGGGATAAAGACACTAGCATTCGAGGCCTAGAACTACCTCCAGCAACTACAAAGGAAGAAGAGAATGGTATTTTCATAAATTGTCTGCTTATTACAATGCTTAGTAGCTATATATATAGTCACGATTGAGGTACTCTAATCCTCAATTCTTAGCAACAACAGAATTATAACAAAATAACAGAATTATAAAGATTAGGAAATCATGGCAGACAATATTTCAAAACATCCACTACTCTCAGCTAGCTCAGCACTAATCTGTTACAATGCTATTTTGGGGGAATTGTTTTCCTTTTGGGCCGTAGCAGGCCTGTTTCTTCCTTCTGCAACTCCTTCTTCCTATCACTCCCAACCCCATCAAAAACACCTTGTCCTCAAGGTGTTGGGGCTTCAAACTATGGCTTCAAAATTTGAACTCGGATCCCAAATTAAAATGGGTGAAGAAATGAGCAGATGAAGGTTAGTGTTGCGGAAGTCGAGCCATTTTGCGGCGTAAAAGGTGAGGGGGAAGGAGTGGTCGAGCTCCTTGCCACGGCTGAAGTGCTCCTTGGACTCCAAGAATGGTGATCCCGCGGTGGTCGGAGGACATGTGGGGGTTGCTATTGGTGATGAGGGAAATAACCACAATGGGAAGCGGACCCGACAAGCTTTTCTTCCTGAAGGCGTGGTGCTATGCCGTCGGTTTGTGGTTCTTCTAATTTAATCTTGTGATTGTTTGCAGGAGTAGTGTGGTGGGGGTGCGGAACTGGTATGGGTGCGGAGCATGGAGACTGCGGAGGGTAGTGGTGGCCGGGTCGTCGAGGCAGTCGGAGGAGAAAGGCGTCCAGTTAGGAGTCGAGGCGGCGTGTAGCGGCATCAAGTTTGGCCAAGACGACCTCAAGGCGGTCCTCGATAGCCATTGAAGCTTCGTTTGGCGACGAGTAGTGTGGGTGGTGGTAGTGGAAGGTGGAAGCTCTGTACGGCGAGTGGCAGCCATGGAGGACAGCCATGGAAGCTCTATTTGGTGGTTGCTGAAATGAAGGAAGGGTTTTCTCGGGATCGAACAAGCTCAACAACCGTTGGCGGGTACTCTCAAAATCAATCCCAAGGGATTGAGCTAGATGTACAAAGGAATGAGGGGTGTGCGACAACGAAGGTGTGTGGAAATGGGTATGGCAGCCATGGAAGGCGACCATGGACTCTTAATGAAAGCACCAAATGTTACGAAGCAAAACCAGAAACAGGGATAAAGACACTAGCATTCGAGGCCTAGTGCTACCTCCAACAACTACAAAGGAAGAAGAGAATGGTATTTTCATAAATTGTCTGCTTATTACAATGCTTCATAGCTATATATATAGGCACGATTGAGGTACTCTAATCCTCAATTCTTAGCAACAACATAATTATAACAAAATAACAAAATTATAAAGATAAGGAAATCATGGCAGACAACATTTCAAAACATCCACTACTCTCAGCCAGCTCTGCACTAATATGTTACAATGCTATTTTGGTGGAGTTGTTTTCCTTTTGGGCCTTAGCAGGCCTGTTTCTTCCTTCTACAACTCCTTCTTCCTATCACTATGCGTTTTACAATATTAATTAAAGGGGGATAACCAAACACGTAATTTTTCATTTCCATTGAGTTGCATTGTTACCTATATAGATTCCCCCATGGATTCCAATGATTCGCCATCTTCTGCAACTGCTTTCGCCAGTCAATTGTCAACTCCATCATGTGAGTGTGGAGTCCACATGCGAATGTTCATTTCACACACAACTAACAACCCCATGTGCCGATTTTGTTGTTGCACCTACTGGAATTTAAGTTGGATAGCTTCAAATATGCAACTTAAATGATTTTGTATTTTTATCACTTGAGAAATGCTCTCTAGTTTTGGTTTCTTTGGGTTCACATACAAATGGTAGTCTCTCCTCTTTTTATAGGTTTCAAGTGAGAGTTATAGATATATCAAGAAAAAATTTCATACACTTCAAGAGAGATTTCTACACATTTCTTTCAACTACTTAGTTCTAAAACTTCTTACAATTACTTGTTAAATATTATTTCTACTTATCTCTATACTTCTCTAGAATTTTCTTTAGAATAGTAACACAAATGGGCCTAACACTTCATTAATGAGCTAAATCAAATTTATATTATTCAACATTTATGTTAGTTTATATGATTTTGCTTAAAAGGAATAAATTTGCAAATCAATCTCATAATTCCTTTTATAAGCCTAACGTCAATATTGAGTTATGAATGCCAGATATGAAAAGTTATGATCCTACCAGACAAAGACGTGCAATATCTGCTTATTCCAAGAAATAAGATCAAGCTACACAATGATCATATTATTCAATCCTAAAGATACTCTCCGCAATTGCGAGTCTCTTTATAAATATGACATCAAGATTTAATGAACAAGACGAACATGTATAGAAAAACAAGATTCATGAATCAAGAAACTGAGAGGAAAAAAACATTTATAAAGAAATACACTAAGCTTAAAAGAGTATATTCTTTGTAATATACAAAGTACTTGTGAGAAATTAAAACTTCAATGTAAATTCATTCTTTAAGTGTTATAAAGAATCTCTTATTCTAAATCAAACTTTTGTTTGTGAAAGTCAGGGGTGACTTAGTGGCAAAATAATACTTGGATGTTCTTAGATTAAGAGAGAGTTTAAGGGATTGTGCGAGTAGTGGCCTTGACAATATTTGTAAGCCAATAGTGGCAGAAAAAAATACTTGTTGTAATTAAATTTGATTAGTAAAATACTTTATTGATTGATAAAGGAGAACTGAATCTAGTTCAGGTTGAGTAAACTAGTATAAAACAAAGTATTTTTACTTCTCTTCTTTAGCTTAACAAAGCATTTCAAAATTCATTATTGATATATTTTGCACACAAGGTTTCTACTGAAAAAAAATAAGTTTTATACAGCATTGGACGACTGTCCACTTGTACTTAAGAAAACTTATCTTTGTTACTGGACAAGAGTTTTTAATAAACTTATTTATTAAATAACCATCTTCCATTAGAAAAGATTTTATATATATTTTAACTAACACACTATTCAACTTCTTCTAGTGTGATTTATTGTATTTCATATAACTTAAAATTTGACAAAATATTTTTTTAACATAATGATAGTTTAATTATTATGTAAAATAATTATAAACTAATAATCTAGTACACGTTAATTTTGAGATCTAGTAATCATAAACTATTGTTTTCACTAATTAATTTGACTGTTTTTATATCATTTTTAATGACTTTCATTTAAGTGTTTATGTTGAAAATAAAAAAAAAATATTTAATGTATAATTTATTAGGATCTGATTTATAGGAAACGTATATGATTTAGAGGAAACTGTTTATAAAAAAAACCTTATATTTTAATGACCATTATTAATAAAGCATTTATTGTGTACTCTAACACAATTTTACTCCATTATTTCTCAATATTTTTTCTCATTTTATGGTTTAAAATATACATAGTAGTCTTGCATGCAATAATGCAGTAGCCTTTCTATAGTAGTTGGATTGGATGCCGAAATCACAACCCAGTGCCAAATACCAGTTGAATTTAACCAAATGGGGAACCAGTTACCAACCAAAAGAACCGAAACAAAGTTTGGTGAAAGAGACTGAGTTCTACACTCTCACTACTAGAAAAGTGAGTTTTTATGACAGTTATACAAAAACCGTCTTAGAAAATTGTCATTCTAAGACAGTTTTTAGTCATTATTAGAAGATTGTCTGCTATTTTGAATATTTATTGTGTCCCTCTAGCTACTCTTCTACGTGCTTCCTCACTCTCCAAAGAGCAAACCCTAAAAAAACTCCGACATGATCAGCGTTTGGGCATGCATCGTCTTCGCCGTTTCACAATGCTGATTAAACAACCCTAAAGAGAGAGAGGGAGAGAGAGAGAGAGAGAGAGGGAGAGAAACCTGAGCCATTAGGGCAACACTCTTCCTTGGTCTCTGAATCTCAATTCTCAATCAAATCGCATCCCATATTGTCCCACATTTCCACTGCCGGCTACGACACCTTTACTGACACCACTCCCACCGGAACCACCACTACCTCCTCGGTGACTCCCCATCCATGGCGTGAGTTTCTAGACCGCTCAACCCTGTCCTGCCCCTACTTCTATGACGATGCCATGATCCAAGTCTGAAGAAACCTAAGCCACTTCTGCTTCAACTATGCCATTGTCACGCTCCCCATCATCTTCCTTAGCCTCCTCTGACACCCCATCTTCATGATCGTCTTCCTCCTCGTCCTCATCACCTGGTACTACTTCTATTTCATTAAGAACCATAATGGACATCAAGAGGTATAATTTTAATTAAAGTCATTTCATTTTTTGTTATGTCTATTATGTGAAACTCATGTGATACTATTATAAATTGTATGTGCAGATTATGGTTGGATATTTTGATTCTGGTAAAGATGTTGGTCACTTTACTGCTACTTGGGAACTTTAAAAAGCTCAGGAGGATGTTGTAGCTGCTTGCAATGATTATGGAATAAAGGTTACTTTATTCCATGGTCATGGATGCCGTATTGGTCATGCTATTAGTCGAGGAAATTTATTGCATATCATATAATCTATTATGTTGTACAAGTGAAGTGAAATAACATTGTAACCGAATTCATTTTGTAGAGTGCAGGATTCTTGATCGAGGCTGTACCCGAATCAAATAAACATTAAAAATGCAGTATCTAGGAAGTGATCCTAGGTCGTCTCCCAACGAGCAATGGTTAACCAAACGTTCATAAAAAATAATAATAAAACAATAACGAATTGCGGGGGGGGGGGGAGGGGGTTTGTTTTCGTAAATTAAACAGCAAGCAAATTTGAATTAGAAAATAACAGAATTAAAACATGTTGTTTCCCCTTGATTCACAAGCAAGTCTCTTATCCTAGGTTACGAAAATTTATCCTTAATCAGTTCAACCACTTAATCCAACCCTAAATTAAATTACTAAGCGAAAATTAATATAAGGCTGTCATTATGTGATTAAGCAACACATACACCAATTAATCATGAACGAAACTGATCATTAAGCATGAACGTAAATTAAGCGTAGAGACAATTAATCAAGCACTAAGCATGCATGGATTAATAGCAACAAATACAGAGTAATTGGTGAAGAGGAAAAACTTATCAGAATTCAATAGTAATAACAAAACCTCAAAGAGAGTTGTGCTTGATCCTCAAGAGAAAACAACGCTGGAGACTTAGCCTTCCATTAATCAGTAGAAAACGAAATTGTAGATTGAAGCAGAAATGAAATTGCATAAACGAATTTTATTCTACGTGAATAGTGTGCATGAACAGTAAAAACTTGAATTCTAAAATCCTAAAATTATTCTCCTTTTCGAAAAACTCCTTAAACTAAAACCCTGGTGCTGTTATATAAGTCCTCAGCCCCAAAGCTTACAATTTTTTTTTAAGTCCAAGTCCATAAATGAAATAAAATAAAATTTGGACAAAATAAGATAAGATTGGATGAAATAAAATTTGGATAAAATAAAATCTAGATGAAATAAAATCTGGATAAGACAAGATTTGATAAAATAAAATTGTCTGCTCCCTTCAAGTCCAAGCCCAATTCCGGATTCAAGCCCAATTGCTTATAATTCTCCTGAAATTAAATTAAAAACACAAAATTAGTCAAGTAGGCCCAAATGATAAAACTGCATAATTAATTTGACAATTAAGGCTAATCAGTAATTAAAATGGTGACAAAAAGGATTAAGAAATAGGAGAAAATAATGACACATCAATTCTCTGAAGCATTTGATGCAACCCGAGTCTCTATTCTCCTTGGGTTTTTCAAGGTAGATCTTATTTGCTCACATTCTTAGTAATTGTGAATTTGTGTGAAAATGAAGCAGTACTACAGTAGGTTTTTTTTGTCAGCTTCATTAGTTATGTGTAGCTCAAGGTATTCTACGACATACAAATTTGAATTATGGATTGTCCATATGATGTTATTGTTCACACTTTGAAATGTAATTTCATCCAACTCTTTCTGTTGTTCTTATAAAGTGCAATGAGCTAAGTGTATATAATGTTGTATCTACAAATTATATGCATGTGTCTTCATAAATCCTTTTATCAAAACGAGGAAGAAAATTCCTTTTTCTTTTTGGTAACTTTTAATAGATTAGGATATTAAACATTTGTTGACACTACCTTTTGTATTTTCACTTTGAATTGATTTCACTTTTTCAAAAGAGGAATCATGTTTGTGAGTTCCAATGTTTATGCAAAATTTCTTTATAAATACCATTAGTTCTAAAACAATATTGTTAAAAACAGAGTAAGTTTTGTGCTACCATTAGTTCTAAATCATCTATTTTCATCATCATCAATCATATGATTGCCATATTTCTGCACAATTTGGTCTCACATCATCATATATAAGCATGCTTAATAAATTGCATTGGCCTTGTTTGTCGATTTAAATTGGTGTTCAATTGAAAATGTTGTTGTTACTAGTTAATGATCTGATCATGTGATTAGTGTTACTAACTTAATTGTTTTGCAGGACAAGTGTTGCTAGATGGGAATGATGTTTAGTCATTGAAGCTTAGATGGTTGAGACAACAAATAAGACTAGTGAGTCAAGAGCCTGCTTGTTTGCTACCACAATTTGAGAAAACATAATCTTGGGTAGGCCTGATGCAAACCAGGTTGTGATTGAAGAAGCTGAAAGAGTGGCTAATGCTCACGCTTTCATCATCAAACTTCCCGAAGGTTATGAAACTCAGGTTAGTCAACTTAAGCTAATGTTGCTTGGTGAAATTGGTCCAGTGAAAAATGCATATTTTGTGATGGTGGTTGATGATCAACCACCCTAATGGTCCTGTAAAATCAATCACATCATTCACATCAAGCATGCCTTGTTTCCATCACACACGCCAGCTGATTCACGCACTTAATTAGTGGTCTAAAAGTATTTATGATTTTAGAGAATGGAAAAACAATAGATTATAACTAGAGATATAACTTTAATGCTGGACATCCTTTAATTTTTATACCAACAAACATTGCCTAGTGGTATGGAGTAGGCTAAGTATGAAAAGTTTTGGGAATGAGATATAAATTATCTTTTCTAGTGACTGTTATTCCAAATATCTCAGTCATGTCCAAATCTTCATGTTTCATTCCGTTGGGAAGTTTCCAATCAAAATGATACATCAACATTGCAAGTACACACTCAACATTGCTTAAGCCAAATGTGAGGCCAGGGCACATTCTTCTTCCAGCACCAAATGGGATGAACTGAAAGTTATTGCCTTTGTAGTCAACAGAACTTTCAATGAACCTCTCAGCCTCAGTCCACAGATTTGGATCTCTTCCAATTCCTCAAGCATTCACTATGACCCTGCTTTTCATAGGTATATGATACCTATTGATCTCACATGCTTGTCCATATTCTCTATCCACTTTTATTAGGCTTTCCTTCATTACCAAAATACAGTCTTACCTCAGCCTGTGCCTTTTCCATTATTCTTGGATTTCTAATCATTTCTGCCATTGTCCATGTTATGGTAGCAGATGATGTATCATTTCTAGCTACCCCCAAAGATGTCCTTCAAGTAAAGAAAAATTAAATTATGTTTTCTATGTCTTACACTCATTTAAGAAGTTACATATCGCCACACAGTAGCGAGTTAATTAATAATTTACTGATTTACCAAAGGGAGCATAGCATGAAAGTAGTGCTTCGGTTTCCACTTTTGATTTTTTAATTTTGGAAATAAGGAAATATTCCAATAAAGAAATCAGAAAACATATATATTCTCAAAATAATTTTTTTAAGCAGTTTTGTTTCCCTATCTTCAATTTTATTATTTTAGTTTTTGTTATGAAAAATAGTTCTTTAAAAATCGTTTTACAAAACATTTATAAAAAATAAAGTAAAAAACTAATACACAATCAAACTGGCCTACTCTCCACTTTTATATAGTGCAATAACATTGGTGGAGGATGTCAATATCTTTACCCAGATCACAGCCTTGATACTTTCATCACTTAAGCAAAACTCCTTCTTCAAGAGCACATCTAAAAGAACTTCCCCCACTTCTTGGTCATTTGGGACACTTGACTTAGCCTCTCTATGCTCATCGATGATGTTTTACATTATCTGGTCAGCGCTTGTTGATGCAACTTTTCAAGCTTAGGCTTCCAGCCAGACATGTGCTGAAGAAATGTCACAGTAAGAGTACAAATGCCGGAAGTCAAATGGCAACATATAATAAAGGTAAAAGCACGTGTATATTTGCGTGATATATATTAATTGCTTGAGAAGTTGACATTTAGTTAAAAAGATACTTAGCCATGTTATACATGCATGGCTAATAAATAAAGTAACAAAAGTTGTAGTAATATATAATTAAATTTTGTTGTATTCATGCATTTAAATTTGGGTCAAAGGTTTCTCAGGCTTTGCTGGAATTTGTGACGCCCTGTTAGTGGAATTATTGGCAATTATATTAAAACTAGTCCTAACTCGTTGGAACATTGATTTTATGAATGTGGATTATTCACTTGAATTGCACCTCAACTTGTTGCAAGCCACTTTGTATAAAATAATATATAATAGTATAATATTATATAGGTTAGATGGTAAAATAGGAAAGCAGAAATATAGAGATGTGTCACATAACTATTACAGTAGGTAACTAACTTTTCATAGAAAGAAGATAATAATGAATTTATGATAGTTAAGCTACGTACAAGAGAAGAGCAAAGCCTTATCATAGTATACCGATCTTGACTTTAGCATAAAACAACATTTAAATTAAAATATATGCTAAATAAAAAAATGGTAAGTTGAAATGCTGAAATAGACACAATGTATCACGTAATTATTATAGTAGGTAACTAAGCATTTATTTAGAAAGAGGATAATGTCTCTAGACTTTATTGAAGTTGTTTAAGGTACAAGAATAAAGTAGCTTATCATAGTAAAATGTGAAACCCACATTTTAGTTAGGAGTCTATAATTGCAACCTCTATTATTTTAGTTAGGATGGATTTATTTTGTCAACAAGCAAACCCAATGATTTTTAAATGGAGTTTGTAAAAGTCAAAGCCTTGAAAGTGATTGGTCATACAATGCATTTTTACCTTAATTCAGGATGTCCTCACGGAACAAATCCAAGAGATAGCGCCGAGATGCATGCTTTTTGCAGATGACATAGTCCTCCTTGGAGAGTCGAGGGAGGAGTTGAATGAGAGGTTGAAAACTTGGAGACGAGCTCTAGAAACACATGACTTTCGCCTAAGCAGAAGCAAATCGGAGTATATGGAATGTAAGTTCAACAAAAGAAGGAGGGTTTCTAACTCAGAGGTGAAAATAGGAGACCATATTATCCCTCAAGTCACACGGTTTAAATATCTTGGGTCTGTAATACAGGATGATGGGGAAATTGAAGGGGATGTGAATCATCGCATTCAAGCAGGATGGATGAAATGGAGAAAAGCTTCGGGGATGTTATGTGATGCAAAGGTACAGATCAAGCTAAAGGAAAAGTTTTATCGGACTGCGATAAGACCGGCGATTTTGTACGGAACAGAATGTTGGGCGGTCAAGAGCCAACATGAGAATAAAGTAGGTGTAGCGGAGATGAGGATGTTGCGGTGGATGTGTGGTAAGACTCGACAGGATAAAATTAGAAACGAAGCTATTAGAGAGAGGGTTGGAGTAGCGCCTATTGTAGAGAAGATGGTGGAAAATAGACTTAGGTGGTTTGGGCATGTAGAGAGAAGACCGGTAGACTCTGTAGTGAGGAGAGTAGACCAGATGGAGAGAAGACAACCAATTCGAGGCAGGGGAAGACCCAAAAAGACTATAAGAGAGGTTATCAAAAAGGATCTCGAACTTAATGATTTGGATAGAAGTATGGTACTTGATAGAACATTATGGCGGAAGTTGATCCATGTAGCCGACCCCACCTAGTGGGATAAGGCGTTGTTGTTGTTGTAGAAGGTAACATGGTTTGGTCAACAATGCATGCGCGAGAATACAGAGGAATTGGATATCTATTATTACTTATTAATTAAAGAGAATAACTACCAAAACTGGAGATGCCCAGAACATAGAAACAAAAAATGAAGACTGACATTAAACTCACTGTATAAATTAAACAAATAAATACTTTGTGTTGACGTTTTCATTATCTACTGATACACAATGAGAAGCTCTCCAATTTGTCAATGAATTATTTTTAATGAGAATTTCAATTTACTCTTGCTGCCAGGAGTAGGTCCTAAGGTTCCATTAATTTGGATTTAGTGATCTATACTGGTCTAAGGTTCAATTTACTCTTTCTGTACCTTTTCCATTCATATCTTTTGGACAAAAATTTCATGTCCTCCCTATTTCGATTTCTAGTGTTACTGTTTCATTAAGATTGTTTCTTATCTTTAATAGTGTCTTTGCATTTCTTTTGGATCCTTTGAAAAACATAATGGATTTGTTGGAGTTATTAGGCAAAGAAAAGCCCTTAATATGACTGACTACAATAGTAAATTATGCTTTCGTTTGACTGCAGGCAATCTTTCTTCCTGTTGTTGGGCTTGTTGACCCTGACAAGTTAAAACCTGATTATCTGGTTGGTGTTAACAAAGATAGTTACTTAATCTTGGATACTTTGCCTTCTGAGTATGATTCATGAGTAAAGGCCATGGAGGTTGATGAAAAGCCAACGAAGGACTACAATGACATTGGTGGTTTAGAAAAGCAAATACTCTATAGTTACGAGCAATTTATCAATGCACTCTTTCTTTTTTTTCTTCTTATTTATAATTAGGTAATAGGGTCTCTGATAATGTGATCAATAACTTGGTCTCTGCCACCAGATCCAAGAATTGGTTGAAACTATTGTTTTGCCAATGACCCACAAGGAGCGGTTCCAGAAATTTGGAGTTGGTCCACCGGAGGGAGTGCTCTTATATGGACCTCCAGGAACTGGAAAAACACTAATTGCCCATGCTTGTGTAGCACAAGCAAATGCCACTTTTCTGAAGTTGGCAGGTCCACAGCTGGTCCAGACATGACTCTTCCATTTTTACTTTCTTATTATGACTAAATTCATTGTATCTTATTTTGAATTGTTGGTAATTTTAATTTTCTGTTTTTTAATGGGCAGATACTTTACTCATCAATCTTTTTCAGCTAATAATTTTCTTGTGAATTTTGTTGATGAAACTCATTGACTGTATGGGGATTAGTTATTCTTATATTATGTTTTCATATTAAGGATATAAATATGCTTTGGCTCTAGCAAAACTTGTCTGCGATGCCTTTCAGCTGGCAAAAGAGAAGTCTCCATGCATTATATTTATGGATGAAATTGATGCAATTGGAACAAAGCATTTCGATAGGTATGAGCAAGTAGGAATTTAGATCTACATATTCATTATCTTTTATTTTCTTTTCTTTTTTTATTGGGAAAGGGTTGGTTCTTGTTTCAATAATAACAGTTTTGCAACCTTGTGATGTTATTTGGTTGCTAGTTGTAGTGAAGTAAGTGGAGACAGGGAGTTACAATGAACAATGTTAGAATTGCTCAATCAGCTTGATGGTCGTAGATATATATATATATATAAAAACATTTTAAGACGGTTTTCCAAAAAAATTGTCTTAGAATCTTAAAATTATTTCATTTTTTGTTTAAAAAACATTCTAAGACGATTCTATGAAAAACCGTCTTAGAATCCTATATTTATTTTAATTTTTATAATAAAAAAATTATATTCTAAGACGGTTATTTGACTAACCATTTTAGAAAGTAGTCATTTTAAGATGGTTATTTTTTTTTAGAACTGTCTTAGAATGTGCAGTTTTTCTAAGACGGTTTTTTAAAAACCGTTGTAGAAAGTTTTTGACTTTCCACATTGTTGGCTACAATGACGGTTCATAGAACTGATGTAGAAACATGTTTTTCTAGTAGTGTCTTTTGGTTGGGATTTTAATTAACATGCAAAGACATCAATCACAAACACCGGTAATCACCTAAATGTTGATTGAACCTACTACATAGGAGAAATGCATACGTAGGAGTAATAATGAGTGGTTTTATGTAAAGGTGATTCAAACCTATGGCCTACCAACTGGTTGATGTAAAGACAGACTTGTGGGAATTTTATCAAATGGATGTAGTTTTCTTTCGATTCTTTCATATAGGGATTGATTTCAAATAATTTCTAATAAAAATAGGGTAAGTCATAACAGATGTTATAACTTCTAAGTTAGAAGTCGTAACATCTATTATAACTTATTATTTTTATTTTTTTAAACTAAAGTTGTAAATTTTTTACGATTTTAATTTATATTTTTTTACAACTTCAAATTCGTAATTTTTTTTTAGATTTTACAAATTTGAAGTCGTAATTCTTTTTCTTCTTCTTTTTTTAGCTGTTTTAGGCTTTTTTTAATTACTTGTATTTTATTTTCTTTTGCTTTCAATTTTTTTTTAAAATTATAAATAATTTTATTTGTTTAATTATTAAATAAATATTTTTAATTTTACTTGTTATTAGTTTTATTTAATATCTTGTATATTTTTATGGTTTATTTAATATGTTATATGTTTTTAATATTATATATATGTTTTAATATTGTTTTATTTAATATATTTTGTATATTTAAAATTTAGATAATATTTATATAATGTCATTGAATTTGATTTGTTTTTGTAAATAAAATAAAAAACTAACTTAATGATATTTAATATTTGTTTTAATATTTGTTTCATTTTAAATACTTAAAATTTAAAATTGTGATTCTTAATCTTGTATTTCATGCATCAAATTCTTGCTTTATTACATTTTCACCATATTTATTACTCATTATTTTATCTTTTGCCATAGGATATGAGATGAGAAAACCATGGTTTGAAGCAAAGTTGTTTGCAATGTGAGCAGAGTTTTCACAAGCAGCAGTTTAGTTGGACCAAATTCCCAAAAATAAATGGACTCATGCCTACGATGAAAAAAAATGGTATAATCATATGACTATCAACCTTGCTGAGTGTATGAATTCTATTTTGAAAGAAGCCCGAGCATAACCTATTACTGCCTTAGTCAATGAAACATTTAATAAAATTAATGATTCATTTGTTACTAATGGCATGAAAATCATGAATTTGATAAAGGCAAGACATAGGTACTCCGAAGACATATATGTCATGATCCATGAAAATCAACACATT
Organism: Glycine soja; assembly: GCF_004193775.1. Classification (NCBI taxonomy): domain Eukaryota; kingdom Viridiplantae; phylum Streptophyta; class Magnoliopsida; order Fabales; family Fabaceae; genus Glycine; species Glycine soja. The sequence goes on from NC_041021.1 coordinate 26,237,555, forward strand.
GCTACCTTGCATTATGTTCGAATGTATGTTCGAGAAACAGGGAGTGTGAGGTTCGTGAAATTGCAACACTACTAGAAAAAAACACTTTTAACATCGGTTATTTTGGACATTTAACATCGGTTTTGAAGCGATGTTGAAACTACCGACGTTAAAAGTATCAATGTTAACATTGATTATGAAAATTGATGTTAAAATACACTATACAACATCGATTTTCAAGAAAACCAATATCCTATTATAAGAAATAAACAAAAAAAATATAAAATATGAAAAAACCAACATCAATTTTGTTTAAAACCGATGTTTTGGTGCAAAAAACATCGATGTTGAATTGTGTATTCTGAAACACTTTCTACATCGGTTTCAAAACCGATCTTGAAAGTGCTTACGACATTAGTTTTGGCCAAAACTAATGTAGAAAGTGTCTTTACAACATTGGTTGGCCAAAACCAATGTTGTAAAGACACTTTCTACATTGGTTTTAGATCAATCGATGTTGTTTTTTTGCCTTTTTAGAATGAACCAACCAGAACTAATTTACAAAAAATATATTTTAGTCTAATATAAATGTTATACCTAACTAAATAAATGCAAACAATGAATTTAAACTTGATCAACTTCTTATGAATAATTATCTACGAAATTAGATCCTATAACCAAAAATAAATTGATAAAATTCAAAACTAACCTTATATGCTTTATTTTCTGCCTTGAGCTTGCAAATCCTCTCCTCGTAGATGTATTTTTCGTTTGGGTCAAATGTTGAGGCATGGATTGGGCTCAAAAATAAAATTGTCGAAACAAACATAATAGTATTTCTGTTCTTACCTTGGGAGCACCAATTCCTTGTTGCTTTGTTTCTATCACATTGCCATGTGAGTCTAATCTCTAGTTGATTATATCGTGTTTCTGAGAGTTACACATCTAAATACCTATAACATTGTCATATATTATAAAATTATTGCACCAAAATCAAAGACATTTACTCTAGTGCCAAATTATTTTCATAAACATATAACATCCATGCATAATCATATTCCAAACAGTCCAAATATCTTAATCTAAGAATAGTCAAGATTGTCAATTTTTTAGTTACCATACCAAAATTATAGTTTAATTACTAATTTCTTTTGTTTTTTGGTAATTTAGTTTCACTAAATTATTAATTAATTTCTAACTTTGTGATATTTTCAAATGTCAAGAACCTTAATTGTGTGGTGGGCCCAACATGGTTTTTTATATATTATTTAATCACCAATAGACTAAGAAATCATCTGATAACCTTTGTAACACTAATCACACCTCTTAGCACCTTAATTTCATTATTTTAAGGGCAATTTAAAGTGCAGGGCAGTAGTTGCAACTCTATCACCCACTGCTACTAACATGAAATTCACAACACATGCAGTGTATCAACATTAGCTTGAACCTGTACATTGGGGATGAGTATTAATCATGAAGTTGGTAATTGTTAAAAAAAGGTATTACTTAGGTGAGATTCTTATATGAATTAGGACTAATATTTAAACTAATTAAGTTGATAATTAATTTTCATTGTCCTTCATCTAAATCACTACATATATAAATATATTTAATGTTTTATACTATAATTTAAGCCTAGTCCTTTATTTATAAAAAAATAAAAAAGAAAGAGAAATGTTTATATACAAAGCCTAGTAGTAGTCCTTGAATGAAGGAACTTTTAAGTTCTCAAGTTCTTAAGTTAACTAGGAACTTCACTTTTAAATCTTGATCCATTCATTTACAATGTGAGATATTAAGTCCTCTCAACATAATTTTTTTCTCTAGCATGATAAAAATCATTGGAGATATTGTGTACATTGTATCTTTTCAAAATTGTAGAACAAAAGGAAAGGACTTACAGGAAAGAAAGGATTAAGTTGAACAACCCCATGAGGAAGGACAAGAATTTATAACATGATCTTTAAACTCCTGTCCTAAATAAAAACTCAAGTGATTCTCACCCCTGTTAGAGACAATTTATTGACAACTTTTTTATCTTATACACAAAACGTATAGGACAAGTAATAAATAAAAATATATTATTTTGAAAAGGTAAATGTTTATTCTTTACTATTTAATTAATTAAAAATATTTATATTTTATAATGTATTTTATAATGCAAAAAGCACTGAAAAAATTTACCTTGAGGATTATGTTTAGCTTTGGATTGTGGTAGACCTAACGTGCTCATAGAAGATTCTTGGTACACACGTTTCATTGGGAGCAATGAACAATAACACTAGCATGCCACTCACATCATGTGTGGATAATGCTGCAAGAACCATTCGGGTGGAGATAATGGCAGTGAATGGAATGGACCTAACTTATGAATTATGATTGGTGATTACCATGTGAAAATTATGGTCTGTGAGACATTTAAAATGTTGATTTCCATATTGTTATATTACCTCTTAAAGCAATAAATTTCACAAGTTTAATATTTTTGATGTTTTGTATTTGAGATTAACTATTTATTCACTCATTGAGTGTTAAGAATACTTGTATTCATTCAAAATTTTGTTTGTTAAAGCTAGGAGTGACTTAGTGTTAAACAATACTTGGTGAAGAATACTTGTATAGCTAGGAGTGACAGGTTAGAATACTTGTTTTGTAATCAAGTTTTGATTAGTGGAACCCTTTACTAGTGAGTAAAGAAGAGCTAAACGTAACTCTGGTTGAGTGAACCAGTATAAACCAAATGTTACCACTTCTCTCCATAGTGGTTTATCAAGCCTTCTTATAACACTTTCTATCACTTCTTTTTAACACCAAGTGTTTTTTTAAAAATTGTTTTAGAACTCTCTTTTATCTATCACTAGACGAACATATTGATCTTCATTAAAATCAGCCTAATTCTCAATGGATGATCCATTTTTAATACATTACTATCTATATTAGATTTTATATTGCAAAAGTTTATATCTTTGATAAACTTACTATTCACCCCCTAGTGTGTTTCTTGCTATTTTAGTTGGTATTAAAGCTTGGCCTTAAGGGTTAAATATCTAACAATACTAAGGAAAAGATCCTATATATCAAAGATATGGAAGAAGGACTCTCCACCAACAAACCACCTCTATTCAGAGGCATAAAGTATGATTATTGGAAGGAGTGTATAATAGCCCACTTCGAATCGGTTCATATAGATTTATGGGACATGGTGGAAAACAAAGATTATATTCCATATGATGATTAGATGAATGAGATTCCTAGAGGCCAGTGGATGGAGTAACAAAAACTCATATTTTTTCTAAACTCCAAGGCTCGGTATATGATGTTGTGTGCTCTTTCAGAAGAAGAATACACCTCTATACACAATTTTATAAGTGTCAAACATATGTAGAACACTCTGGCTATAACATATGAAGGCACGTCACAAGTAAAGAGGAACAAACTCAGTCTCCTCACACGTAAGTATGAACTCTTCTCTATGGAAGAAAACAAAGATATATAATGTATGTTCAGATGTTTTCAAACCATTCTTAATGAACTAAGATCCTTAGGTAAAACTTGTGATAATTATGATGACATTGACAAAATTATAAGAACTCTATCTAAGAAGTGGAGACCACAGGTAACAACACTGAGAACTTTAAAGAATCTTGATTCTATATCCCTCAAGGTTCATAAACTTCAGTAGGATGAAGGACTCGAAAGAAAAAAGTCCTTGACTTTCAATAGCCAGAAGAACAAGAAGGCATCATCATCCAGAGAGCAAGTCTTGAGAAGTTCATCCAAAGCACTTAAAGTCGATGATTCATCTGATGATGAATTAGAAGAAGGGTGCAAGTAGAGAAACTCCTCAAGAAGAATGGTTAGAGAAAATAAGGATAAAAAAAAGATCCATAGTTTTCTAAGAGAACAAAAAGCTTGGGCATTTCATGTCTAAAAGTCCAGATTTGGAGAAAAGTCAAGATAAAAAGAAATTCTTCAAGATCAAATAAAAAGAAAGGTCTTATGAGCACATGGGAGGACCTAGACAACACCTCATCTGATGAAGACGATGAAGAAGCCAACATATGCCTGATGGTAGATACAACTTTTGAAGGGTCTGAATCAGACCAGGAAGGCGAGACGTCCTTGATAGCCAAAAGTAGACTCCTATCATGGTACCTAGACAGTGGTTGCTCATGGCACATGAAGGGAGAAAAGTGTATGTTCCAATGCCTAACTCCCTATGATGGTGGAATAATCACTTTCGAAGTGAATAAAAAAGGGAAAATAACCGGCGTAAGTAAGATAGGTATTCACCCCTATCCCTATATAGATATAGGTAGATAGATATAGATGTTTACTAATTAGATTATATTAAGCCTCTATCGATAATGTTATATTTGTTGAAGGTCTTAAATCACTGGTTATGGAATAGAAAACTTGGTCATGCAAGTTGGAGGTTAATCTCCAAATTGCAAAAAAACAACCTTGCAAGAGGATTACCAAATATGTCATATAAGGATGATTTACTTTATGATGCATGTCAAAAGGGGAAACAGATTAAAAACTTTTTTACCAGTAAAATCATTGTTTCCACCTCTAGACCTCTCCAACTACTACATTTTGATCTATTTGGTCAAACCAAAATTGCGTCCACCAGTGGAAAGAGGTATGAAATTGTCATAATGAATGACTACTCTAGGTGGACATGGGTTATGTTCTTAAACCACAAAGATAAATCTTTTGATATCTTAATTAAATTCTATAAATGAGTTCAAAATGAAAAAGGAGTATGCATTAATTCAATAAGAAGTGATCATGGAGGTGAATTTGAAAATGACAGGTTTCAATTGTTTTGTGAAGAAAATGGAATTCTTCATAATTTTTCAACACCAAGAACACCTCAACAAAATGGGGTAATTGAAATAAAGAACTGATCTCTATAAGAGATGGCTATAACCATGCTCAATGATAATTCAACCCTTGAAAAAGTTGAAGAAGCAGTGAATATTGTGTGTTACCTTCAAAATAGAATTTACGTAAGACATGTCCTAAAAAAGACTCCTTATGAGTTATGGAAGAGACGAAAATCCAACATATCATATTTTCATCAATTTGGATGCAAATGTTTTATTCTCAACACAAAGGATAGCTTGGGAAAATTTGATTTGAAAAGTGATAATGGGATATTCCTTGGATACTTTGAAAATTCAAGAACCTTAGTAGTTGAATAAGCTATTCATGTAAGATTTGACACAAATAAGTTTCATAAAGATTTTTCAGAGCTAGAAGAGTCTTTTGCATATTTAAGACTAGATGACAACTATATATCAACTAGCTCCTCCAAAAAAAGATAAAAAATAGAAGCGTCCACTCAACAAGAAGTTCAAGCAAAGGTAAGAGAACCCATTGGACACATCATGAGAAGAAATAATCCAGAAAGCCAAATCATTGGTGATCCAGCAGATCATGTTCAAACAAGATCATCACTAAGAATAGAAAAGGCATACTACACTAATTTCTAAAATGTAACCTAAGTACATTGATGATGCAATGCAAGATGACAATTGGGTGAAAGCAATACAAGAGGAGCTTGACCAATTTCAAAAGAATGATGTTTGAAAGTTAGTCGAATTACCAACAGGATAGAAAGCAGTAGGAGCAAAATTGGTCTTTCGTAACAAACTGGACGAAGATGGTAAGGTTGTGAGAAACAAAACAAGGTTAGTTGCTAAAGGATACTCACAATAAGAAGGTATAGAGTACAAAGAAACTTATGCACCTATAGCGCGTTTAGAGGCAATACGCATCTTACTTTTATTTACAACTTATAACAATATAAAGATGTATCAAATGGACGTAAAAAGTGCATTTCTAAATGGCATAATGCAAGAGGAAGTTTATGTTGAATAACCTCCAAGGCTTGAAAGTGAAACCTTTCTGCAACATGTTTTCAAACTCAACAAAGCCTATATGGACTTAAGCAAGGTCCTAGAGCTTGGTATAAAAACTAAGTTCATTTCTCCTAAAAAATGGCTTTGAGTGAGGAAAGGTTGGCACAACACTCTTTGGCAAAAACTATGATTCTGAGTAGTTTTTATTAGTGCAAGTATATGTGGACGATATCATTTTTGGTGCTTCTAATGAAATGCTTTGTGAAGATTTTTCAAAGTTGATGCAAACTGAATTTGAAATGAGCATGGTGGGAGAGCTAAAATTCTTTCTTGGATTACAAAAACAAACACTCAAAGACATCTACGTTCATTAGACCAAGTAGGTGAAAGAATTACTGAAGAAATTCAACATAGGCAACACAAAATAGATGAATACTCCTATGCAACCCACCTTATACCTTGGACTATACGAGGAATCAAAGAAGGTGGATGGGACTCAATATAGAGCAATGATTGGTTCACTGCTCTATCTCACTACGTCTAGGCCTGATATCATGTTCAGTGTTTGTCTATGTGCAAAATTTCAAAAGGATCCAAGGGAAGTTCATCTAATTGCAGTCAAACATATATTTAAATATCTAATCGGAACTCCTAACCTTGATCTTATGTTCAAAAGAAGATAAAGTTTCAGGTTCATAAGCTATTGCGATGCGAACTATGTTGGCGATAAAGTTGAAAGAAAAAGCACAAGTGGAAGTTGTTACTTTATAGGTGGCAACTTAGTAACTTGGATATGCAAGAAGCAAGGCTCAACTGCATTGTCCACTACTAAAGTAGAATATATTTCAAATAGCAAGTTGTTATGCTCGACTTTTTTGGATAAAGAGTCAATTTGAAGACTACAGTGTCTTTGAGAGTAAAGTTCCCATCTCTTGTGATAATAGAGCTGCTATCAGTATTTCAAAAGATCCAACAATTGGTATCAAATTCTTTCATCTCTGACTTTGCCATAGGCATGGGCAGTAGTGACTCCAGGGGTTCGATTCAACAACCCCTAGAGGACCGAGAGGTCATCTCCATCGGTAGTTCCTCCTTGGAGGAGACTTATTGTGGAGCTTCTGATGACGAATTATTTTCCTTGGAGAGAGTGAGGGTGTCGTGTCGTGCCTGTGGAGGCACCTCTCACCTCTAAGGTAGGGTGCAACCTTTTGCTAGTTCTTTGGTTAGGGAACCCATTCCAATCACCACGATTCTCCCCCTTCTATTTCTGGGGGAGCAAGGTAGAGTAGTGGCAAGGACGTTAGGGTAGCCACCATGCTGGGTCGCCATCATCCCCCCTTTCTGTTGCTAGTTATGAGTGGGTGAGGGACGATGTTTTGAAATATAGGTCCTCTATTACTTTCACAATGAGCGTCACTGCTTTGCAATGCCAACTAAGGTTGGCAAGCCCCAAGGACTCTTGCAAGATAGCCATTTAGGCTTGTGGGAGCAATGATTTCCCTTTTCTGAGTGCGGTGTCAGGCAGCCCACCCTTCTTTTTTGTGTACCATTGTTTCTTTGACATTCTGGGTTTGGTTTTCCCCTTGAACACATTTCAGTGTGCTCTGCTTGAGCACTTGAACATGGCCCTTTCTCAACTCTACCATAATAGTTGGGCCATGGTGAGGGCCTTTGAAATTTTGTGCCCCTTCTTCAACATTCGGCCTAGTGTGCTAGTGTTTTTGTACTTTTTTCAGATGAAGTTGATGGGAAAGATCTATTGGGTCCCCTTGAACAATGTTTAAGTTGTTCTAGTTCGACTCGAACATGTTTTGCCGCTTCAAGGACCATTTATTCAAGGTCCTAGCTATTGACATCGTGGATGATGGCTTGTCACTAATGTTCAATCAGGACGAGGAACCCTACTTCCTGTTCTACTGGCAATTTGATCCCACCAGGTTCAAGTCTTTCGACGAGGATCTGTTGACCCTTATGGAGAGGGTTGACAAAGCTATATTGGAGCAACTACCAGCCTCGCTGGATTTGCGAGCCATTTTGTCTCTTCCTTCGGCAGACGAGCCTTCCACTGCCTTGGATGGTAAAGTGCCTTACCTTGTCCTTTTTTGTGTCTCAGGTAGGTTTCGGCTTAAACTAACACTTGTTGTGTTGTTGCTACTTGTTTTTTAGGTATTATGGGTGACTTCTCTTGGAGGCCCCTGGTGAAGAAGGTCAAACTTGGAAGGGGTTAACCTATCATTGAGGTTGGCTCTATTGCTAGTGTTGTTGAGGTCTCCCCCGATATTCCTTTCTCTATTTTGGCAAAGAGGAAGCGAGATGACGACACTGGGAGTCAGGCTGTAAGAAATCGAGGGCCCCTTTTAGCCTTCATGCGCTGAGGCAGGATGCAGGGTAAACGCTCAGTTATTGCCAACCAGTCTAGTGGTATCTCCTCTTGTGGAATCATGTACTTTAGGTTGTGCTTGTCGTAGTTACCAACTTGGGTTTTTGAGGGAGTGCTTACCAAGGGTGGATCTTAGGTTTTTGTACCAAGGGAAAACCTTGGGTTTTTGTACCAAGGGCAGACCTTGGGGTGGACCCCGTGTACCTTAGACCCTGTGTCAAGGCTTACCAAGGGTGGACCTTGGGTTTGATGAGCCTTTGGAGAAATGAGACTCACCAAGGGCGAACCTTGGGTTTTGCGAGCCTTTGGAGAAACGAGACTCACCAAAGGCGAACCTTGGGTTTGTGAGCCTTTGTAGAAACAAGACTCACCAATGGTGGACCTTGGATTTGAAGAGCCTTTGGAGAAATAAGACTCACCAAAGGCAGACCTTGGGTTTTACAAGCCTTTAGAGAAATGAGACTCACCAAAGGCAGACCTTGGGTTTTGCAAGCCTTTGGTGAAACAAGACTAACCAAGGGTAGACCTTGGATTATGAGAGCCTTTAGCTATTCGAGACTCACCAAGAGTGGACCTTGGGTTTTGCAAGCCTTTGGAGAGGCGAGACTTACCAAGGGTGGATCTTGGGTTTGACAAGCCTTTGGAGAAAAGAGACTCGCCAAGGGCGGACCTTTGGTTTTGCAAGCCTTTGGTGATGTGAGATTCACCAAGGGTGGATGTTGGGTTTGATGAGCTTGTGGAGCCGCGACCAGGAACACATCTGTCTTGGCTTTTGTCAAGACTTACCAAGGACGAACCTTGGGTTTAACAAGCCTTTGTGTAGTTGACAGAAGAAAATTATGAAAGGTGAAGGGATGCAAAATTTTATTCATTGTAGTCAATTGAGTGCAAATTCCCTCCGTTACCCTGGATATGCCTCATTAAAACCTCATAAGCCAAAACCTTGATTTTTCTCTTTTAGGACAAAAGACTTGAGTAGGAAAAAGAGTACAACACCCAGTCATGCAATAGGTCAACTGAAGTAGAACTTTAGATGGGTAGCGTTCCATGTTCTTGAAATTGTTTTTCCATCTAGTTCTTGTAGCCTTTATGATGCAATCCTCCCAAGGAGGGGACCCATCACCAGAGTCATGGCTAAGAGACTCCAAGAAGATTGGGCCAGAGATGCAGGGGAAGGCCCTAGGGTTCTCATGAGCCTTAGGGTAGATTTTAGGCCCATGGGCTAAGTATGAGCCCACTTATCTTTGTACTTACTAGATTAAGGTTTCATTATTTTTGGGCCTTATATTTAGGGCTCCATAGTGTAAAGAGGATACCCTAGTAATGTAGGATTTTTTAGCTCTTGTATTTTAGGGCACATAGACTAGTTTTTGTATTAGGGGTAGTTTTGTAATTTCACATGCATTAAGTGCACTATTTGATGTGTGTGTGTTGGATGACAAATTTAATTGAATTGGGAGAAGCCCAATCCAATTAAATTTTGGACCATCTTAAGGGGGAGGTGAGCATTTTCTTGCTACACCCTATTGCCACATCATATAGTCACACTTTGTGCTTGAACTTCATGCTTTACATGCCTCATGACACCTAAGCACACTTAGTGAAGAATATTGGACTTGATTTTGGATTAGTGGGCTAAACCATAACTAAAATTCAATAATCATAATTAGTGAAATTTTGGCTCCAAATTTGGCTCCACCTATTCAAATTCAAATTCAAGTGAAATTTGAATAGAAATTCAAATTTCCCTCCAATTTCGTGTGACACTTAGGCTATAAATAGAGGCCTTTTGTGTGCATTTTTTGAACTTAAAAGTTCATACTTCATTTGAGGCATAAATTTCGTGCCCCTTCTCTCCCTCTCCCTCCACTCATCTTCTCCTACCTTCAAGCTCTTATCCATGGCTTCCTATGGTGGTGAGCTTGTTCTTGACTCATCTTCTCCTTGAAGTGGCTTCTCCAATCACCTTTCCTCCTTTTTCATTCTACTGCCATTGATCTTCAAGAAGCAAAGGACTCCATTGATGAAGAAGATCCAAGGCCTACAAGCTCCACATAGAGCTACATCATGTGGTATCAACAACATCTTCATCTAGGTGATGTTCTTTTGCTTCCTCTATCTTTTTGTTTGGTCAATTCACTTTAATTCCTTGATCTTCATCTACTTATTCATGTATCTCCTCCATCTTCTTGTGGTTTGGTGCTACTTGAGTAGAATAAAAAAATAAACCGATTAAATCTTAGATCTACACTTGTTCTTGCATTTCTATGGTTCAAATTTTATAGATCTACTCTTGAATCATGTTTTTGTGTTGATTTTAGATTCTATCATTTTCCTGTCATAATTTTCTTGTGCTGAACCTTTAGATCTCAATTTTCTTTCAAAATATTGATTAGAAAAGAAAACACAAAAATCTAAGTGTAAATCACTTCATTCATGTTGTCTTAGAGTCATGTTTAGTCATAATAATTGTCACATTATGTTCTAAGTTTGTGTTCAATTTTGATTTTGTTGATTGAATTCTAGATACATTTGTTCATGTATTTTTGCAATTCTTATCCTATCATTTGAATTTTGACTCTAATTCATGCATGTTTTTTAGTTCATAGCATGTTCTAAATCAATTCCTAGAAGTAATCTTGTTGTTGAACTTCTTTTTTGTTTTCTAAGTTTTCTATATGATGCCTATGAAGAAATTGAGTTGTGGTGTTGTGTTGTGGCTGGATTTGTGAACCCAAAAAAGTCTTAAGCTCTCTTAAATTGTGTTATTCAAGACAATTGAGCATAAGCAAACACAAATTGTAACTCTTCAAGCCTTAAGCAACATAAACACTACTCTTGATTTCTAACTTGAAATTCTGGTTGCTGTTAGTTTTGGCACATTGTCTTCTTAACTCCACCTTGGCTTGAATACTTTGAGTTTTGAGCTGAAATTTTAACTGGATAAAATAGACACCTAGACGAAAACAATGGATAAAGAATGAAGAAAAATGAAAAAGAAACGAGCAAGAAAAGGTGATAAAGATTAACATCAAAATACACGTCCAGGACAACAAAAAAAATGTGTATGCTTGATTTGCCTGAAAATTATTCATTATTTTGATTTGTATTACAAGCCTATTTTACTCCTTGGAGTTTTTCATCTTTTAGATATGTTGCTAAATTGACATAACTAGAATTTTGCTTTGAGTCTTGTTTTAAATTTGTCAATCTAATATAGTGTCATTCAAGGAATTCCTTTGTGTTCCACCTTGGTTTGTGGTGTAATACCTTAGTTTAAACCGTGTAGACTAAGTGAAGAGTTATTTGGGACCTCCAACGGGTCGTCCAAGCCTTCACATAGGAAACCCTCTAGCTTGCTTTTTACCAATTAGTTTTTACCTTATCATTCATACCTCTTTTAGTGTTTATTTTTGGCTAGTTTCAACCAAAGTTTCTTTTACCTTTTGTTTTCAAACCCCCAACAAGAAAGAACAACAACTTAGGAATCAGCATGAGTCTTCATTCTTCATCTAGTGTTAATGGTAAGGGTTTTACTTCTAAGGACCCCTTGTATAAGATATTAGATGAGTTGAGATCCCTTAAATCGTGGAAAGAAAAACAAGAGAGAAAAGAAAAAGGAAAAAAGAGAGTGGAAGAAATAAGTCAAGATGAAAGAGAGAAAATAAGAGAGGAAGAAAGAAATGAAAAGAGAAAAACATGTCTCCTATAGTAGTCATGACTCTTGCAAGAGTTTAAGCGAAGAACTTAGCGACTATTATAGAGGGCACCATACGTCACATACTAAACATCACTCCCAAAGAAGAGAAAAAGATAAAAGGCCTCAAGAGGGTAACATTAGTGTCATACCCTAATTTTATCCGGGGACCATTGTTTGCTGGCATGCAACCTTCGCTTGACCACCTCGAGGTACTTAACACCCATCGTTAGGTAATCCATGAAGTTCCGCAACATTCCAGAAGTCAAAAAGGGTATTGTTGTGTAATCCATATAGTTTCACAACATTCCGAAAAGAAAATGGGTGTCGTTACGTAATCCGTAAAGTTCCATAACATTTCGGAAAAGAATCAACAAAAAAACACAAAAGGGGGTGTATTTAGTAAAAAAAGGGTGCAAATAGCAACCAGGCCCACCTGGGCCTTCTAGGGGGTTCCAACAGAAGGCGGTGCCTTCTGGTGGAAGCAACCCAGCTCGCCTAGGCGAGCTGAGCCCGCCTGGGCGAGCTGAGCTCGCCTTGGAGAACTGGGCGGAAACCACCTCCCTCTTTTTTCCTATAAATAGGGGAAAGAAGGCAGAGGAAAAATGTTCAGTCCTTCTAGTATTTAGGATTCTCGCGAAATTAGTGAGGAAAATTGTTTCCGTCGAAAAAATCCAAGCCGAGGTGCTTCCGTAACGCTTCCGAGACGTTTCCGTGAGCGATTTCGTGAAGATTCTTCATCGTTCTTCGTTCCTTCTTCATCGTTCTTCGGTCTTCAACTGGTATATTCTCGAAATCAAATCTTTCTATTCATTCTATGCACCCTTAGTGATCCCCAGTTGTTTCGCTTGCTTTTATTTTCATTTCGTTTGTTTTCCGTACCCTATTTTGATGTGTTTTAAACATTTATTTAAGTCGTTTTCTCGCCTAATAAATAATAAAATGAATTTTAACCGATCATTTGAGTTGTAATATCATTTAATCACTGTTAAAATAAAATCCAACCGATAGTTCACGCAGTAACCACATTTAAACCAAAAAAAGGCAAAATAATAATAAATAATCAAAATATCTTCGAATAAAATAATCAAAAAAATCAATCGGACGTTTTTCTTTGAAAGTTTCCTTGAATGAATTGACTAATAACCAAAGTGAAATTAAAGCTAAAATCAACTCACAACTCAAGCTTTGTCCATAAAAATCACTAAAAATCGTTTTAAGGTCCAACGCCTTAAACGATCCTCTTTGCTTTTATTGGTTAACATGGACCGTTCAAAAACATAAAATCAACATGTAAATTTACCACTTTTGTCAAAAACCAAAGAGATCGTTAATGGTCCAACGCCTTAAAGTTTCTCTCCTTTCAAAATCAAAAGATTGTTTAATGGTCCAACGCCTTAAATGACCTTTTGTTCGGTTAAAATATATCTCGCGAAAATGATAAAAGAACAACTGAGGATACGTAGGAGCGAGGGAAACACCCTTGTCGACCATAAAAAAGATAAAAAAGTACAAAAGGAATAAAAAGACATAAAAACGTAAAAAAGGGAAAATAAAACAAATCGAAGACATGATATTGCACACTTGGTTAAAGGCTGTCGTCCCTTGTGACGGACGCGTGGGGTGCTAATACCTTCCCCGTTCATAAAAACAACTCCCGAACCTTTCACGATTAAAGTTCGTAGACCACACCTTTCCGGTTTTTCCGACATTTTCCTCAAATAAACGTTGGTGGCAACTCCGCGCATCTTCCTCCCTTGTAAGACGCACCCGTGAGCTCTCGCGTCGCCCTCCCGCCGAAGGGTAGGTTGCGACAGTTGGCGACTCCACTGGGGACTATTTTTAGAGAGTTAGGCCTTCTAATCTCGTGCAATATCATGACTTCCTCTTTTTTTGGTTTCCTTTTATTTTTCTTACGCTCTTGTATATAACTCTTTGATGCTTTTAGTGTGTTTTTGAAATGTATGCATGAGATAGATATTTATTAATTTGATGAACACAAACACCAACACTATTTGTACACACGGTGGGTTGAAAAAGGGCCCTATACCCTGGTCCATGGGAACATAAGGAGTGGAGGTGAATCTATGGTCATGCTGGGTCTCCGACTTGCTTGATAACAGTGAAACCTCATCTAGAGTTTTCCTCTTTGATAACATATTGTTGCTAGTAGTCCCTACTGTCGCAATATGTTTTTTTTCGAAGGGGATGATACCTCTAGAAACCATCAAGAGAGATATGACCACTTTGGGAATTATCACTAAAAGCCTTTTAGTTCCTCCCGTTTAGGTCCCTAAAATAGAGGCACGAGGCACACACGCTGCGTGCCTTCTAAACACTGCCATGCATGTAACCTAAAATGTCATGCATGCCTTCGCTGTGTGATTTATTTGAGGATATTGCCATGCTGTGTGCATCTCCTTGTTACCCTTCCCCCCTTTTTTTTGCATTTGCATTATGTCATCATGCACGGGTTGTGTCTTGATCCGCTCACTTTGTCACGAGAAGACGAAAGGTCCGTGTCGCCTTCTTAAATGCATGCATCGGGCGCTATGCTGCCCGAATGTTGTATCTAAGAAAGAGATGATCTCTCGGGCTCTCGTATCCGTAAAATGCATCAGTGCCATACACATTTCTTCATGCATTCATCCATTTCACCTATGATAGATGTCGGAGTCTTGATTGGTTTTTATTCCACTTTAGTAAGAACATGGGATTGAGCCGGGCGCCTTCACTTAAAAATAGGTTCTATCAAGTCAAGGTCAAGGGCCTACGAGTCGTCAGTCTGAAAGAGTTAGGATAGTTGATGGGTCAGCTCTAGCAACAAGCCTTTCGCAAAGCTTACAGTAAGATCTAGGACCTAAACATGGTAGAGGTCTCCACGGAGGCCATTGCCTCCCTCGCCCAATATTATGACCAGCCTTTGAGGTGCTTCACCTTTGGGGACTTCCAGTTAACACCCACGGTGGAAGAGTTTGAAGAGATCCTGGGATGCTCTCTAGGAGGAAGGAAACCATACCTCTTCTCGGGATTTTATCCCTCCTTAGCTAGAATTTCTAAGATAGTCAAAATCTCGACACAGGAATTAGACCGCGGAAAGAAAGTCGAAAATGGGGTGGTTGGGGTACCAAGGAAATGTTTGGAAGCAAAGGCGAGAGTCTTGGCAACTCAAGGCAAATGGGCCCCGTTCATGGACATCCTGGCACTTTTGATCTTCGGGGTGGTCCTCTTTCCCAATGTGGATGGGTTGGTGGATCGGGCAGCGATTGATGCTTTTCTCGCCTTTTATGACCGCAAAGACAGCCCGGTTGCCGCTATCTTAGCCGATCTATATGACACATTCGACCAAAGATGTGAGAAGAACAATGCAAGGATCATTTGCTATACGCCGGCCCTCTACGTATGGTTGGTTTCACACTTCTTTCGCCAAGAGATGAGACACGTTTGCCCGTTAGAAGGCCACCGCTCATGCACTGAGAAAAAATAGGCAAATTGGGATTGGCTCTTAGCAAACAAAGAAGGAGTGTCTGTCAATTGGTTCCCCCGATGGAAAGAAGGAAGAACCGAGATTCTTATTTCGTGTGGGAAATTTCCAAATGTTTCCTTGATGGGGACGAAGGGTTGCATCAATTACAATCCCGTCCTCGCTATAAGACAACTTGGTTACCCTATGAGAGGGGCGCCATCAGAGGAAGGCCTCATACCTTTTATTACACGAGGTTTCAATAGAACCAATGTGGGGGTGCTTCAGAGGGTCCACAAGGCATAGGAAATGTCACAAAGAAAGGACAAGGAACTTAAGGGGAGTAGCAATGGGCCCATCGGCGGTTACCGTAGGTGGTTGAAAGCCTATGCACAAGATCTGGATTGGCTCCCGAGTTTGAGGACCACTAAGGGGGTGGAGGTTGAAACTCCAGAAGAAGACGAAGAGGTACATGCCCTCAAGAAAGAACTTGAGAAAGCCCAAACAGTCAAAGAAAAGTTCAAGTCAGCACCTGTTAGGATCCGAAAGGAGAACGCCGAACTGAGAGACGTCAATATAGCCACCACCAAGGCCTTAGAACAAGAGACCAAGAGGGCCCGTAGGGAAGAACATGGCCGGAACAAATTCCGAGGGGCTCTGTGGGGTAGTAACAGCGAGCTTAAGCTCTGAAGAGAGGAAAGGGACCAATCGTGAGTAGACGGTTTGATCCTAAAGGATGAATTGAGGGTTTGCCTAAGGTCCAAGAAGAGCTTGTCTCAACGGTTATGCGAGACCGAAACCAACATGTTAGCCATCATCAACAAGTACCAAGAAGAATTAAATCTAGCCACGACCCACAAGCACAAGGTAGCGGACGAATACGCCCGAGTGTACGCGAAAAAGGAGGCTAGAGGAAGGGTGATTGACTCGTTGCATCAAGAAGCAACGATGTGAATGGACCGGTTTGCTCTTACTTTGAACGGGAGTCAAGAGCTTCCCCGATTGTTGGCAAAGGCCAAAGCTATGGCAGACACCTACTCTGCCCCCGAGGAGATCCACAGGCTCCTCCGCTATTGTCAGCACATGATAGACTTGATGGCCCATATAATTAGGAGCTGTTAGGGAGTTTATATTGTCACTCAGATCTTGACTAGTTATAACTTTCTGAATAAAATGAGTTTATCCCATGATTTTACTTCAAATAAAAATAGTGTGAATCAGATCACTCCCACATTCACATTCCATCTCTAGCATACATTCATTTCTCATTACGTACTCCTCACATTTGGTCTTTTTAGGAAAGACGCCATAACTAAGCGCGCCCCAAGGCATCCCTATCGCATCAGATCCAAATCTAGGACGATGGGTGACCTAGAGGAAGTACAGGAAAAGATGAAGGCCGACATGTCGGCTTTGAAAGAACAAATGGCTTCCATGATGGATGCCATGCAGGGAATGAAGCAACTAATGGAGAGTAACGCGGCCATCGTCGCTGTTGTTAGTTCGGCTATCGAAGCAGACCCGACTTTGCCAACTGCCACGCACCACCCTATTCTGAACATGGTGGGACGAGAGAGAAGCACACCGGGGCACATCAGCAACCCCCATCCGAGGTGCAACCGAGGAGCTTACCCCTATGATTTACCACCTAATTACACACCACCAGTCATACGTGACGACGCGGGTCACGTTCCTCCCCTCATCCTTGAAGGGGAGCCTCCTCGACATCCGGATGAGGTCCACGAGGATCATGGAGAGCATGCTCAGGGAGACGTCGACTCCTACTCCCCGTTTCCCGCCGAGGGACCGGCATCCAACGCACTACCTCAGCCCAACATCACGGGAGAACCTCAAAACCACCCAACGCAGCCAATGTTTCTGTCCGTGGGAGGGCTACCCCGGGCAGTGGAAGGAAATGGGAAACTCAATCTCATTGAAGAAAGATTGAGGGCTGTTGAAGGGTTCGGTGATTATTCGTTCGTAGACATGACCGACCTATGCCTAGTACTAGACGTCGTCATCCCTCCAAAGTTCAAAGTACCTGACTTCAATAGGTACAAAGGGACGATTTGTCCTAAGAATCACCTAAAAATGTATTGTCGCAAGATGGGTGCATATTCTAGGGACGAAAAGTTATTGATGCATTTCTTTCATGATAGCTTGGTCGGGGAAGCGGTTATCTGGTACACTAACTAGAAGCTTCCCGCATCCGCACCTAGAAGGATCTGATTACCACCTTCCTTAGGCAGTATCAGTACAACTCTGACATGGCTCCCGACCGGACTCAGTTGCAAAACATGATTAAACCGGAAATCGAGTCCTTTAAAGAATACGCTTAGCGTTGGAGGGACCAGGAAAAACAAGTAGCCCCTCCCATGGTCGAGAGGGAAATGGTTACTATGATGGTGGATACCTTGCCTGTATTTTACTATGAGAAATTAGTGGGCTACATGCCTTCCAGCTTCGCGGACTTGGTCTTCGCCGGAGAAAGGATCGAGGTGGGTTTGAAGAGGGGAAAGTTTGATTATGTCTCCCCGATAGGTGCCAGCAGTAGGAGGACCGGAATAGCTGGGGCAAAGAAGAAAGAGGGAGATGCTCATACCGTCACTTCAACACCTGCATGGCCCAAGCCACCGCAAACCCCCCACGGTACCCACCAATATGCGCAACATCACCCGAGTTTTTTGGCTTACGCCGAGGTCTCTTCCGATACGGCACTCACCCAACCAAGGGTGCCCACACCCCCACAAGGGGGAGCTCTCTGGACTCCAGCTCCGACTCGACCTCAACCGGCCAACAACGCTCACTTTGGCACAAACACGGCAAGGAACTTTTCGCCAAGGCAGGCACAGATCTTTGCCCCGATCCCAATGACATATGGGGAACTCTTGCCATCTCTCATCACCAACCAATTGGCCATGGTGGTCCCAGGAAAGATCTTCTAGTCCCCGTTCCCAAAGTGGTATAACCCTAGCGTGACCTGCGCATACCATGGGGGGACCCCGGGCCACTCGATTGAATAATGCTTGGCCTTGAAAAGCAAGGTCCAAAGCTTGATAGAGGCCGGGTGGTTGACTTTTCAAGAGGACAGGCCCAACATAAAAATAAACTGGAGGCTAAGGAGATTGGCGACCAGTTTCTTCTTGAGCGGAAGCATACTATACAAGATAAACTATGACATGGCTTTGCTCCGATGCGTGAACGCTAAAGAAGCTGAGAACATGCTGGGGGAGGTCCATGAGGGCTCTTTCGGTACGCATGCTAACAGGCACGCCATGGCTAGGAAGATCTTAAGGGCGGGCTACTTTTGGCTCACCATGGAGAGCAATTGTTGTCTCCATGTGAGGAAGTGTCACAAATGCCAGACGTTTGCGGACAATGTCAACGCTCCGCCCTTGCCTCTGAATGTTTTGGCCGCACCATGGCCATTTTCCATGTGGGGAATAGATGTGATCAGGACCATAGAGCCCAAAGCTGCGAACGGACATTGTTTCATCCTAGTGGCGATCGATTACTTCACCAAGTGGGTTGAAGCCGCTTCATACGCTAGCGTCACGAGGAGTGTGGTGGTTAGGTTCATCAAGAGGGAGATTATCTGCCGGTATGGTTTGCCGAGGAAGATTATCACGGACAACGGCACCAACTTGAATAACAAGATGATGGGGGAAATGTGCGAGGAGTTTAAGATTCAACACCACAATTCCATACTCTACAAGCCCAAGATGAACAGAGCAGTGGAGGCAGCCAACAAGAATATCAAAAAGATCATCCAGAAGATGACCGTGTCATACAAGGATTGGCACGAGATGCTCCCGTTCGCGCTACATGGTTACCGAACCTCAGTGCGCACATCAACCGGGGCAACGCCATTCTCGTTGGTATACGGGATGGAGGCTGTGCTACCGTTTGAGGTGGAAGTCCCGTCATTAAGAATCTTGGCGGAGTCCAGATTAAAGGAGTTGGAGTGGGCCCAAGCACATTTCGATCAGCTTAATCTCATAGAAGGCAAGCGTTTGGCCGCCATATGCCATAGGCATTTATATAAGAAACGAGTAAAGAGCGATTTTGACAAGAAGGTATGCTCGCGCATGTTCAGGGAAGGGGACCTGGTACTGAAAAAAATCTCCCAAGCCCTGAAAGACAATAGGGGAAAGTGGGCCCCGAACTACGAAGGGCCTTTCGTCGTAAAAAGGGCTTTCTCTAGAGGGGCACTTATGCTTGCCAACATGGATGACAAGGAACTACCTTCACCCGTGAACTCCTACGTTGTCAAGCAATACTACGCTTAAGATCTGGGGCAATTAAGGAAGTCGCTGCATGTTTTTATTTTTTTTGTGGTTTCCCCCAGGAATTCCTGTCCTCTATAATTTTCTCATCGCAGTCTTTTAAAGAACATAGGATTGGGGTTTCGTTGTTCTGATCCTCGCTTTGTGCCTTAAAAGATGCGTAGTCTTTAATGACCCGAGCCTTTTTGCTCAGTCCATGGGGATGCCCTAAGCGCTTAATCGAAACTGAACTCGACAAGCTTTTGCTAAAGAATTATTGCATTTGAAAACGCTCATGCATACGCATGTACATGCATATTTGTTATCTTGTGACAGGGACAAGATCATTTTAAGCAATGGTCAAATACCGTGCCAAATCCAAGAAAGAGATGAATCGAGGTAACACGATTTGCTGCGCAATGTCATTTCCTGCTTTCAGGTACTTGGGGACGGGCATGAATGGACGCTAGGCCCATGATCAACAGATCGTTGTCCCGCGTCCAGCTCCGGACAATCGAGAAGCATTACTTGGAGGCAACCTAGTATCCTTTAAATTCCTACCTATTATTATTGTTGTTTCTTTAAGATGATGTTCAGATGCCTAACTTACCCTAGGGGTTTCGAGTAAGCGAACACCGACCCATAAAGAGCGCGTACTTTCTTCGCAAAAAAAAATGCACAGGGTTAGCTCGCCTGGGCAAGCACCCCTGCACCAGAAAACATAAAAACGAGGGGAGGGTGAGTTTCTCTCCACCCAAAACTCCCCTCCCTCATTCAAAAACGCAGCACCCACGGGATTTGTGGTTTTTTGACCCTAGGCCACCATTTTTGTCCTTTTGCTTCCATTTTTAGTATCTTTGATCACTCCATACAAGTAAGTACATTATCCTTTGGTCTCTAGTTTTCCATTGATGCCTTTTCATGCTCTAAATTGTACATGATTTGACAAATTTCGTGAGACAATTTGGGGAAAATTCATGCTTTGATTCATTGAATTGGGGGGTTGTAGGGATGGCCTTAGGCCTAAGTTGTATTCTGAAATGATTGGGCAAGCCACATTGCCCCCATTCCTTTCTTTGTTACCCGGAAGTGCGCCCACCGAGTGTTCGGTGAAATGCCTCAATGGCATTCGCGCATAAATTTGTGAAGTTGGCTTATAGAATGGGTTTGTGCATGCATGGTTTCCATTTTTGGATGCGTGGACAACTTGTGGAGTTTAGAGTAAAAGCCGAAATGTGACTTAGGCCTAGGAACCCAAGCCTTTGGTTTTGAGTCCAAGAAAGCACGAAAATGAGAGCATGTTGGTGAGGATTCCCTTTTAGGCCAACACTTGGTTTGGGCTATACCATGATGATTTCTTTGTACCTAGATGGTGTGAAAATGTTTTTCACCTTGTACATGGGTATATAGAGTAGGTAGCCAAGTGCTTTGCTAGTGTGCATGTATGTTGAATATGGCACGAAAATGCTTCTCAAAATAGGAATATATGACATGAAATTGCCTTTCAAAAAAATATATTATGAATTAGTAATACAAAAATTTCCTTTCCAATGAATGTGTAACATGAAGTTGCTTTTTCCAAATGAGTGTAAATATGTGTGAACGTACATAGCATGAAGCTGCCTCTTAGGTGTATGACCATATGTGTGAATAAAATGTGAACATATAGCAAAAATGTCGTTCAAATGAAGTAGATAGGTGGCAAAAATGCTTGGCAAAATATATGTGTATGTTTAGATAAGTAGGCAAGGTGCCTTGCAAAATGTGTATGTTGGATAGTTTTGCATGTAGCATAAGGAAATTCTTTGCAAACGAAAGTAGGTGCATCTCATAAAATGTGGTTCACCAAAGGAAAGATGAGTGTAAATGTATGTATGTCCTAGGAAAACCCGCGCGTTAATGTGTAAGTTTTTCTTTTAAAATTCACGTTGATATTCGCATTTTGTTGGAAAGAAGTGTATGCTGTTTTTGCTTGATTTGGCTTTCATTTTAATTGGTTTTCTTGAACTAACCTCCCGAATGTTATTTTTTTTTTATAGGAAATGGCTCCGAAGAAACTCTCCACGAAGAGGTCTAGAAGGGACGCCACTGGAGAAGGCTCCAGTGCCGCCTCAGAGTTTGATAGTCACCGTTTCTGGAGTGCCAAGCACCAGCAGCGCTTCGAGGCCATCAGGGGATGGTCATTCCACAGGGAGAGGCGTGTCCAGCTCAGGGAAGATGAGTACTCAGACTTCCAAGAGGAGATAGCTTGCAGGCATTAGACACCTCTAGTGACTCCCATGGCCAAGTTCGACCCTGAGATAGTCCTAGAGTTCTACGCTAATGCCTGGCCCACGGAGGAGGGAGTTCGGGACATGCGCTTGTGGGTAAGGGGTCAGCGGATTCCCTTCGACTCAGATGCCCTCAGCCAATTCTTGGGCGACCCACTGATTTTGGAGGAAGACTAGCGGTGTGAATTTAGCCAGAGGAGGAGCCAGGCAGACGGTTTCGATGAGGAAGCCATCGCTCAGCTGCTGTGCATACCGGGGCAGGGTTTCGCCTGGACCGCTGCAGGGAGGCGGGTGCAGATCATGCGCACCAGCATGACTACTTTGACCCAGATATGGATGACACTGCTGCTCAGCAATGTCTTTCCTAGAGACCACAACTTTGACCTCTCTCTTCCTAAGTGCAAGTTGGTGTATGCCATCCTGACACGGATGAGCGTTCACGTGGCCAAGTTGATTGCTGATGCCATTTATTTGTTTGCAGGAATGGCACCTACTAGGCACCCTCTGGACCTAGAGAAGTCCAACATGGCCCTGGGGTTTCCAGCTTTGATCACGGGCCTCTGCCATTCCTACGGAGTTCCTGTCACCCCTAGCAAGGTAATCTAACCGTCGACCACCCGAGCCTTCATCAAGAAGTACTGCACGCCTAGGCAGGCACAGGGTGACACACATCAGGCCGCGGGTGCACTGCCACCACCTCGGCAGGCCGATCCAGTTGGGCCACTGGGTGTGGAGCGTTATCTATAACATTTGGTTCGCCAATAGGCGGCCAACCACCGTGGATAGGTGCAAATACATAAGTGTCTCTACCGGTTCAGCCTCAGTCAGCAGGGGCAGGGTTCCGCCCCTTTTGTATGCCCTACCCCGGAGCAGTTTGGGGCTGAGGTCGCATGGCCTGGAGACTGGCTCGATGCCCAGGCAGGGGATGAGCCTGCAGGATCCCCCAGTGAGGCGGATGAATCCCATATGGATGAAGATATGACTGACCTACTCGGTTTCTTAGGAGGGAGCGGAGCCACATGACCAAGGTCGCCGCACTTTTTTGTTATTAACATTACTGCTTTCAATTATTGTTTTTGTTGTCATCTAACATTACTACTTTCAGTTATTGTTTCTGTTTCCGCTATGATCTTGCATTACGACTCTCAGTTATTTTGTCACTGTTTTTGTTGCGACTTACCATTGCATTCTTTTCCGTTTTCTTTGTGATTTGACATAGGTAGGCCGTGTGTGCCCTCATCAGCACGACCTTTTCAGAAAGAGGAAATAAATAAATAATAATAACTTAATAGATAAAGAATAAATAAAAAAATAAAATTGGTTAGCTAAAAAGCCAACATGCTGTTGAAAAGAAAATAACTTCCCGCTTTTCTTTGGACAAAAATTCACCGATCAAAACAAAGGGTTTTTGTTGGAAAATGTGTATACACCTAAAGGGTGAATGCTATGAAAATTTTCCCAAACACCCATAATGGACTCGGATGAATTCATGAATTGATAAAGGAGCATATTTTGGAAACACTGGGTTGACTTAAATAGGAAAAAAATGAATCTTGAACCCTAGTGTCACATGACCATAAAAACTTGATGCTTGAGTGTCCACATGGGTGCATGCATGACCAGTTTTGCATAAAATTTCCTAATCATCATTGTTGCATGTGTGTCATGGAAATAATGTGGGACATCCCCTTTATCCCTGAACCACTGGCCAAACCAATACCCTGACATATATCATGTCCAGCCATTCTACAAGCCTTGAGCCAAGATCCCAACTCACCATAAACCTTGCCCTCAGAAGAAAACAAGAAGAAAAAAGAAAAAAGAAAGTTCCCGATCAAAGATCGGAAGAAAGCAAAATAAAAAAATTCCTGATCAAAGATCGGAAGAAAACAAAAGAAATATGCAGAAAGGTCTTTGGACTAGACAATATCTAAACAATACAGAATTGTCACCCCCAAATAAGGAAAGAAAGGAAACCATGACCCGAAGTGGTCCTCTCCCTTTGATCGCCAACCAAAATCCTGTGCGCTAGCGACTTTCTCGCCCCTCACTAAACAAAAACAAAAAAGGAAAAGGCCCAACACTCAGAGCCAAATTCCCCACCAAAAAACACCATTCCCAAAAAAGCCCTATTGATCCATGATCACGCATGTAATCTTTGATTTGATAGGAAATGATTTGCAAAATCAAGTCATGACATATCTATGGTTCGGAATTAGGCTAAAACACTTACCTGTGTGAGATTAATACACTTTGAGTGATTTTCTTCTATTTTTGTTGGACCCGGTGTTTCCTCTAAATGGTCGTTTAGAAACGAAACGCTAACATCCAAAATCTCATTTATGGTTATGAGAAAATTTCATCAGCATACTCTCATTCCCCAATAGACATATTGTTTTTTCTCCAAAAATTATATGTTGCTCTGATCAGTTGGAGGTTTTGTTTCTTTACTAAAGCATGTTTGCATTTTAGTGAGAGAACACCGAGACTATTTTAGTCTCACTTTTGAAAGAACTACGTAGGTCTGATTTCCTCATCGCAATTAAAGATACGTAGGAGCAAAAGCCTCGCTTTTGTCAACTGCCCCACCTTTTGCTATCATGACTCAAGAGTCCGGTAGCATGTGAAGACACCTTACGGTTATCCGCACCTCATCATTCGGAGACCCCAAGTTCGATTGACAAGCAGAGACCAATGTGGTCATTTGCACCCTTTTCAGAGATGTCAGCATCTTCCGGTAGAGACTATTTTAGTCTTACACATCACAAAATCAAGAACTACGTAGCTCTGAGTTCCTCATCACAAATTGAGGATACGTAGGAGCAAAAACCCTACTTTTGTCGACCACCCCACTTTTTGCTATTTTGACCCGTGAAATCAGGTGGCATGCGGAGATACCCAAGTGGTTATCCGTACAAAATGGTTTCTGTTAATCCTGACCCGTGAAGTCAGGTGGCAAGCGGAGATACCCAAGTGGTTATTCGTATAAACACTCTTTCGCTATCCGTCAGACTTAGAGTTCGGTAGCATGCAGAGACTAACGTCGTCTTTTGCACCCTTTGTCAATTGGGGCCAACAAACCCATTGACACGCGAAGATTTACGTCGTCTTCCGCGCTTTCTGTCATCCTGACCTGTGAAGTCAGGTGATGTACGAAGATACCCAGGCGGTTATCCGTACAAACGGTTTCCGTCATCTTGACCCATGAAGTCAGGTGATGTGCGGAGATACACAAGTGATTATCCACACAAACGATTTCAGTTGATCCTAACCTGTGAAGTTAGGTGGCAGGCAGAGATACCCAAGTGGTTATCCGTATAAACACTCTTTCGCTATCCGTCAGACTCAGAGTCCGGTAGCATGCAGAGACTAACGTCGTCTTCTGCACCCTTTGTCAATCGGGGCCAATGAACCCATTGACACGTGGAGATTTACGTCATCTTCCACGCTTTCTGTCATCCTGACCCGTGAAGTCAGGTGATGTACGAAGATACCCAGGCGGTTATCCGTACAAACGGTTTCTGTCATCCTGACCCGTGAAGTCAGGTGACGTGCGGAGATACCCAAGCGGTTATCCGTACAAATGGTTTCTGTCATCTTGACCCATAGAGTCAAGTGACATGCGGGGGTACCGTATGGTTATCCGCACCTTTCGTCAACCAGGGGCAAACACGCCCGTTGACGCGCAGAGACTAACATCGTCTTCTGCACCTTTTGTCATCCTGACCCATGAAGTCAAGTGACATGCGGGGGTACCTTATGGTCATCCGCACCTTTCGTCAACCGAGGCGAACGAATTCGACGGTATCAAGATGATGTTGGTCGTCTGATTCTGATTATTTTCAAAATTTTTGCAGGTTTTTACTCTAGTAGTTTGAAGACATGCAAGCCCAACAAGGCACAAGATTATTCTCTACTGGGTGGGGGGCGATCAAGTTCGATGGCGTGGGGAAGTGTCGTGGTTGTCCCACTTTATCGCTTTCAAGACACTGAAGTTTTGTTGACGCTTCTGATGCCTTTTCTTTCTTTCTGAGTGACAAGTTCCATTGGTTGGGATATTAACCGGCCGAATGATGTTCCGCTCGAACGAAATTAGTGTCTTATCTTTACTTCGCTTTTATCTCCAATAAAAGATACGTAAAGAGGGACAACTGTCATACCCTAATTTCGTCTGGGGGCCATTGTTTGGTGGCATGCAACCTTCGCTTGACCGCCTCGAGGTACTTAACACCCATCGTTAGGTAATCCGTGAAGTTTCGCAACATTCCGGAAGTCGAAAGGAAGCATTGTTGCGCAATCCGTAAAGTTCCGCAACATTCCAGAAGTCAAAAAGGGCATTGTTGCATAATCCATAAAGTTTTGCAACATTCTGGAAAGAAAATGGGTGTTGTTACATAATCCATAAAGTTTCCTAACGTTTCGGAAAGGAATCAGCAAAAAAACACAAAGGGGTGTATTTAGTAAAAAGGGGGGTACAAATAGCAACCAGGCCCACTAGGCCTTCAAGGGGGTTCCAACAGAAGGCGGTGCCTTTTGGTATTTAGGATTCTCTTGAAATTAGTGAGGAAAATTGTTTCTGTGGAAAAAATCTAAGCCGAGGTGCTTCCGTAACGCTTCCGTGAGCGATTTCGTGAAGATTCTTCACTGTTCTTCATCGTTCTTTGTTCGTTCTTCGTCGTTCTTCGGTCTTCAACCGGTAAGTTCTTGAAATCGAATCTTTCAATTCATTCTATGCACCCTTAGTGGTCCCCACTTGTTTTGCTTGCTTTTATTTTTATTTTGTTTGTTTTTCGTACCCCCTTTTGACGTGCTTTAACCATTTATTTAAGTTGTTTTCTCACCTAATAAATAATGAAATGATTTTCAACCGATCATTTGAATTGTAATATCGTTTAATCACTGTTAAAATAAAATCTAACCGATCGTTCATGCAGTAGCCACGTTTAAACCGAAAAATGGCAAAATAATAATAAAATAATCAAAATATCTTTGAATAAAATAATCAAAAAAATCAATCGGACGTTTTTCTTTGAAAGTTTCCTTGAATGAATTGACTAATAACCAAAGTGAAACTAAAGCTAAAATCAACTCACAAATCAAGCTTTGTCCGCAAAAATCACTAAAAATCGTTTTAAGGTCCAACGCCATAAACGGTCCTCTTTGCTTTTATTGGTTAACATGGACCGTTCAAAAGCATAAAATCAACATGTAACTTTACCACTTTTGTCAAAAACCAAAGAGTTCGTTAATGGTCCAATGCCTTAACGTTTCTCTCCTTTCAAAATCAAAAGATCGTTAAATGGTCCAACGCCTTAAATGACCTTTTGTTCGGTTAAAATATATCTCATGAAAAAGATAAAAAACAACTTAACCAAATGTTTGGTTCTCAAAGAACTATGTAGGTCTGATTTCCTCATCGCAATTGAGGATACGTAGGAGCGAGGGAAACACCCTTGTCGACCACAAAAAGATAAAAAAAAGGCATAAAAAGACATAAAAATGTAAAAAAGGGAAAATAAAACAAATTGAGGACATGATATTGCACACTTGGTTAAAGGCTATCGTCCCTTGTGACGGACACGTGGGGTGCTGATACCTTCCCCGTGCGTAAAAACAACTCCTGAACCTTTCACGATTAAAGTTCGTAGACCACACCTTTTCGGTTTTTCCGACGTTTTCCTCAAATAAACATTGGTGGCGACTCCGTGCATCTTCCTCCCTTGGAAGACACACCCGTGAGCCCCTGCGTTGCCCTCCCACCGAAGGGTAGGTTGCGACAATTAGCCTCTCATATTTCCATGAAAAAGATAATGTTGAGGCCTACCTAGATTGGAAAGTGAAGGTTGAACGACTCTTTGTTTGCCATCATATTAGTGAAGAGAGAAAAGTTCTATTGTCTACCCTTAGCTTTCAAGGGTATGCCCTCTATTGGTGGACTTCCCTTGTTAGGGATCGAAGGATTCATAGGGATCCTCCAGTAGAGTATTGGAATGATCTTAAGAGTGCCCTTAGGAAGAGGCACATTCCCTCCTACTATGAAAGGGAGCTTATGGACAAGCTCCAAAGGCTTAGACAAGGGAGTATGAGTGTTGAAGAATATAGATAACAAATGGAATTACTCCTTTTAAGAGCTGGAAGTGTTAAACAAGTAGCCTCAATAACTTAAGAGGGGGGTGAATTAAGTTTAAAAAATTTCCCCTAACAAATTTTAAATCTCTCTTTAAAAGAAATATGCAGAAAAATAA
Organism: Glycine soja; assembly: GCF_004193775.1. Lineage (NCBI taxonomy): Eukaryota > Viridiplantae > Streptophyta > Magnoliopsida > Fabales > Fabaceae > Glycine > Glycine soja. The sequence goes on from NC_041021.1 coordinate 26,265,727, forward strand.
GCAATGAACAATTTATTTGATGCTTCTTTAAATGTGCAAAATAAAATAAACTGCAATAAAGCAAAAGAGTTTAGGGAATAGAGAATTGCAAACTTAGTTTTATACTGGTTCAGTCACTCCCTGTGCCTACTGTTGGATCAAGTGGCCTCGGAATAATTAAGAAGGAGGGGTTGAATTAATTATTAAAGTGTCTTGACTAATTAAAAATTTATCCTTCTTAATGTTACTAGATTCAGTTAGGTTTTTAATACAAAGTTAAGAAAGTAAAGAACAGAACATAAACTTAACCAAAAGTTAAAGTGGTAATTAAAAGTACACAACGGAAATTAAAGAGTGTAGGGAAGAAGAAGACAAACACAAGATTTATAGTGGTTCGACCACAATCCGTACCTACGTCCAGTCCCTAAGCAACCAACCGGTTCTTGAGATTTCTTTCAACCTTGTAAAATCCTTTACAAGCCAAAGATCCACAAGGGATGTACCCTCCCTTGTTCTCTTTGAATAACCAAGTGGATGTACCCTCCACTTAAACTGATCCACAAGAGATGTACCCTTTCTTGTTCTCAGTATAACTATCCCCAAGTAGATGTACCCTCTGCTTGTACCACAAAGGATGTACCCTCCAATGTGTTGGGACAAAGAATTCTCAGGCGGTTAGTCCTTTGAATCTTTGTAAGGGGAAACAAAAGATATCTTAGGCGGTTAGTCCTTTGAAATCTTTTGTTTAAGGGGAAGGGAAGAATCAAAAGAATTCTCAAGCAGTTTGATGTTCCATTATTTTCTCCTATTTCTTAACCCTTTTTGCACCATTTTAAGTACTGATTAGTCTTAATTGTCTAATTAATTAGGCAGTTTTATTATTTGGGCCCATTCAGGTAATTTGATGTTTTTAATCTAATTTCAGGAATTAATGAAGCATTGGGCTTGAATCCAGAATTGGGCTTGGGCTTGAAGAAGACAGACTATTTTATTCTACAAAATTAGATCTTATCTTATCTTATCTAGATATTATTTAGATTTGATCTCATCTGGATATTATTTCATCTAGATCTTATATTATCTTATCTTATCTAGATTTGATTTTATTTTATTTATGGGCTTGGATTTAAAACATATTAGTAAGCTTTGGGGCTGAAAAACTATATAACAACACCGAGGTTCTAGTTTAGCCCTCTCTTCTCTTTCTACTTTATTTTTCGTTTTGGCAATTCCAGTTATGACTTTTAGATTTATCAATAAAATTTTGTTCTTCAATCTATAATTTCGTTCTCTATTGATTAATGGAAGGCTAAGTCCCCAGCGTTGTTTTCTCTTGAGGATCAAGCACATTTCTCTTTGAGGTTCTATTATTACTGTTAAATTCTGTTCAATTTTTCCTATTCACTAATTACTCTGAATTTGTTGCTATTAATTAATGCATGCTTAGTGCTTGATTAATTGTCTCTGCGCTTAATTTACGTTCATGCTTAATGATCTTTTATGAGTAATTGGTGTATGTGTTACTTAATCACATAATGAATGCCTTATGTTAAATTTCGCTTAGTAATTTAATTTAGGGTTGGATTAAGTGGTTAAACTGATAAAGGATAAATTCTCGCAACCTAGGATAAGAGACTTGCTTGTGAATCAAAGGGAAGCAACGTATTTTAATTCTGATATTTTCTAATTCAATTTTACTCGCTGTTTAATTTACAAAAGCAAACACCCCCCCCCCCCCAATTTGTTACTATTTCCTACTATCTGTTATGAACATTTGGTTTATCATTGCTCGTTAGGAAACGACCTAGGATCACTTCCTAGTTACTACATTTTAATATTTATTTGATTCGGGTACGACCTCGATCAAATTTGGCACCGTTGCTGGGGAGCAGTGTCCAAAGGTTCATAATAGCTAGTGTTGTGTTAGTGTTTAATTCTTCCATGTTGTGTTAGTATTGTTTAGTACCTTGTTATTTTGTTTATTGTGTGTTCTGTTTTAGTTTTTCTGTTCAACGCTTCCCCTGTTTCAGTTTTGGTGTTTTGTTGTGAATATTGTTTTGCGACGGATTTAGCGACCACTTTTGTTGAATAGAACACTTGCTGGAAAACAGGGTAGTAGTGGAAATCCCTTAGCGACAGATTTTAGAGACCACCCTTGCTGAATTAATTTGGATTTTTTGTTTTGGTAGCTATAGTTGTTATTTTTGGCTGAATTTTTTTGTGGTCACTTATTTTGATCCATATTTTGTGGGAAAAATAGCTGGAGCCTTTAGTTTGGTCAGATTTGAAAGTTCCAAAAAAGTAGCAAATTTGATTTTTGTCAAAACTTCAAACGGCCATAACTTTTGCTCCGGTTATCAGAATCGCAATTATTATATATGTATTTGGGGTAGAAAAAAATTTCCCATGCCATGGCAGTCCGCCATAGGCTGTCTGAGGTCTCCTTCTTCCAAAATTTGCGATTCTGTCAAAAGTTTTTTATTTTCCAAGTATTATTCTCTTATTTTTCTTAACTTGTCATTTTTAGCTTCTATAGTTAGACTTTGAATTTCTGTTTGAAATTTTTTGTGCTATCTTCTCATCATTTTATAAGGTTGCTCACAAAATTTCAAGTCATTTGGATATAATTTGAGGGTAGCTGTAGTTCAAACCTACACTGTTACTTGCATAAGAAGGCAACTAGTTGTGCATGCTGAATATAGTGTATGACTAGAGGCAATCCATCTGACTTACAACCCTTTGATCCTGAGATAGATAGGACATTTCATAGATTAGTTAGACATCATTTAGTACCTTTTGAGCATCCTGAGCATTCTATTATTGGTGATTTTGAGCATTATTGTTTTGAACATTCTGAGAACATGGCACAACCTCCACCCCGTGAGAGGACTCTTACGGAAATGGTTGTACCTGATTTCACCTACGAAAGCTTGTCCATCCAATACCCTGATGAGGATGTCCCATATGTTCTTAAAACTGGACTGATCCATTTGCTTCCAAAGTTTCATGGCCTTGCAGGTGAAGACCCACATAAGCATCTGAAGGAATTCCATATTGTTTGCTCCACCATGAAACCCCCATATGTCCAGGAGGATCACATATTTCTGAAGGCTTTTCCTCATTCTTTAGAGGGAGTGGCAAAGGACTGGCTATATTACCTTGCTCCAAGGTCCATCATGAGCTGGGATGACCTCAAGAGAGTGTTCTTAGAAAAAATTTTCCCTACTTCCAGGACCACGACCATCAGAAAGGATATTTCAGGCATTAGAAAACTTAGTGGAGAGAGCTTATATGAATACTACGAGAGATTTAAGAAACTATGTGCCAGTTGCCCTCACCTCCAGATTTATGAGCAGCTTCTCCTCCAATATTTTTATGAAGGATTCAGTAACATGGAGAAAAGTATGATAGATGCTGCCAGTGGTGGAGCCCTTGGAGACATGACTCCTGCTGAAGCCAGAAATTTAATTGAGAAGATGGCTTCAAACTCCCAACAATTCAGTGCCAGAAATAATGCTATTATCATTAGAGGATTGCATGAAGTAGCCACGAATTCATCTTCATCAGGTGAGACTAAGAAGCTTGAAGGTAAACTAGATGCCTTGGTTAACCTGGTAACCCAACTGGCCATGAATAAAAAATTTGCACCTGTCGCCAGACTCTGTGATTTATGCTCCTCTACCGACCACCACACAGACCTTTGCCCTTCTGTGCAACAATCTGATGCAATTGAACAGCCTGAAGCTTATGCTACAAACATCTACAACAGACCTCCTCAATCTCAGCAGCAAAATCAACCACAATAGAACAATTATGACCTCTCCAGCAACATGTACAATCCCGGGTGGAGGAGTCATCCCAACCTTAGATGGTCGAATCCTTCACAACAGCAGCAGCAACAACAACAACAACAACAACAACCTTATTTTCAAAATGCTGCTGGCCTAAGCAGACCATACGTTCCCCCACCAATCCAGCAGCAACAACAACAACAACAACAGCAACAGCCCCAGAAACAGTAAACAGTTAAGGCCCCTCCGCAACCTTCCCTTGAAGAACTTGTGAGGCAAATGACTATGCAAAACATGCAGTTTCAACAAGAGACCAGAGCCTCCATTCAGTGCTTAACTAATCAGATGGGACAATTGGCTACACAGTTAAATCAACAACAGTCCCAGAATTCTGACAGATTACCTTCTCAATCTATTCAGAATCCCAAAAATGTGAGTGTCATTACATTGAGATTCGGAAAGCAGTGTCAAGAACCTCAACCAGCTAATGAACCTGCCCAACCTCACTCTACTCCAGAAAAAGATGATGCCAAAAACGAAAATGTAAAGAGTAAGTTACCTAACAATTTCTATGCAGGTGACTCTAAAGAGAAGCAGCATATCCCTCTTCCATTCCCTCCAAGAGAAATTTCCAACAAAAAAATGGAAGAGGCAGAGAAGGAGATCTTGGAAACATTTAGAAAAGTAAAGGTAAACATACCTCTGCTGGATGCAATAAAGCAAATTTCAAGATATGCTAAATTCTTGAAGGAGTTGTGCACTAATAAGCGGAAGCTTAAAGGAAGTGAAAGAATTAGTATGGGCAGAAATGTCTCCGCATTGATTGGTAAATATGTTCCCCAAATCCCTGAAAAATGTAAAGATCCAGGTACATTTAGCATACCTTGTATTATAGGGAACAGTAAGTTTGACAATGCCATGCTAGATTTAGGAGCTTCTATTAGTGTTATGCCTCTGTCTATTTTTAATTCTTTATCTCTAGGTCCTTTGCAGTCAACTGATGTGTGTAGAAGCAAAGCTTCATGGTGAATCAAAGGTGATTCAAAGGTGTTTTGATGATAACAAAAGATGATGACAAAGGTGATGACAAAAAGCTCAAAGATCAATCAAAGAACAACTCAAGTGAATCAAAGATCAATCAAAGAACAACTCAAGTGAATCAAGAACAATTCAAGAGTTCAAGATAAGAATCAAGAAGAATTCAAGACTTAAGAAGAAAGTTTAGAGTCAAGAATCAAGATTCAAGGTTCAAGATCTCAAGAATCAAGATCAAGATTCAAGAATCAAGAGAAGGCTTAATCAAGATAAGTATGAAAAGTTTTTCTCAAAAAATTGAGTAGCACATGATTTTTCTCAAAACATGTTTACCAAAGAGTTTTTACTCTCTGGTAATCGATTACCAGATTGTTGTAATCGATTACCAGTAGCAAAATTGTTTTGAAAAATTTTTCAAATTGAATTTACAATGTTCCAATTAATTTCAAAAAGCTGTAATCGACTACAATGTTTTGGTAATCGATTACCAGTGCCTTTGAACGTTGAAATTCAAATTCAAATGTGAAGAGTCACATCCTTTCACATAAAAGCTTTGTGTAATCGATTACACTAATTTGGTAATCGATTACCAGTGATTGTTTCTGAATAAAATCAAAAGATGTAACTCTTCAAATAGTTTTTGACTTTTTCAAATTGGTTTTTAAGTTTTTCTAAAAGTCATAACTCTTCTAATGGTTGTCTTGACCAGACATGAAGAGACTATAAAATCAAGACTTTGTTTTGCATTTCAAGAATCTTGAATACTTTTCCAATTAATCTTTACAATCCTTTACAAGCCTTGAATCTCTTTGAACTTCTTCTTCTTCTTTGTACCAAAAGCTTTCTAAAGTTTTCTGGTTTTCTAAACCTTGAAAACTTGTGCTATTCATCTTTTCATTCTCTTCTCCCTTTGCCAAAAAGAATTTGCCAAGGACTAACTGCCTAAATTCTTTTTGTGTCTCTCTTCTCCCTTTTCCAAAAGAACAAAGGACTAACCGCCTGAATTCTTTTGTGTCTCCCTTCTCCCTTGTCAAAGAATTCAAAACGACACAGTCTGAGAATTCTTTTGATTCTTCCCATTCCCTTATACAAAAGTGTTCAAAGGACTAACCGCCTGAGAATTCTTTTGTATCCCCATTCAAAAAGAATCAAAGGTTTAACAGCCTGAGATCTTTGTCTTAACACATTGGAGGGTACATCCTTTGTGGTACAAGTAGAGGGTACATCTACTTGGGTTTGACTGAGAACGAGAGAGGGTACATCCACTAGGGTTTCAAAGAGAACAAGGGAGGGTACATCCCTTGTGGATCTTTGCTTGTAAAAGGATTTTTACAAGGTTGAAAGAAATCTCAAGGACCGCAGGTCGCTTGGGGACTGGATGTAGGCATGGGTTGTTGCCGAACCAGTATAAAAACTCTTGTGTGTTTGTCTCCTTCCCTACTCTTTTACTTTCCGTTGTGCATTTAATTTTCGCTTTTACTTTCTGTTAAGTTTCTCTTCTACTCCTCATTCTCTTAACAATTTAGTAAAAGCCTTAGAAGAGTAATTTTTTAATTAGTAAAGGTTTAGGAATAATTAATTCAAACCCCCTTCTTAATTATTCTGAGGCCACTTGATCCAACAATGTGGTAATTCATTTAGCTAATAGAAGTGTTTCCTATCCTGCTGGTTTCATAGAGAATGTCTTAGTTAGAGTAGGTGAACTGATTTTCCCTGTTGGTTTTTATATTTTGAATATGGAGGAGGGATTTTCTAAAGGATCAGTTCCCATCATTCTAGGCAGACCTTTAATGAAAACTGCTAGAACTAAGATAGATGTATATGCAGGCACACTATCTATGGAGTTTGGTGATATAACTGTTCATTTTAATATTCTTGATGCTATGAAACACCCATCTGAAGATCTTTTTGTATTTCGTGTTGAAATAATTGACCATATTGTTGATGAATACATGACTGATCTTCATTCTAGTCTGCATGCCTGTCACTCTTCATGCATTGAATCTGAATTTGTACTTGATCATATGTCTGAATTTGATGCTGAGGGTGAATCTGAAATTGATATTAATTACATGTCTGGTGATGTTTTACCTCTTGAGATTGATTTTCTAGAGTCAGATAGAACTAACTATGTTTCAGGAAGTACACATACTTCTGACTTTCTATATGAGGTACAGGCTGAGAAACCATCTCTTTCTACCACTATCCAGCCGACCACACCAGAATTCAAGCCTCTACCATCAAATTTAAAATATGCTTACTTGGATGATAGCAAAAGTTTTCCAGTAATTATATCTGCCTCCCTTACTGATGAGCAAGAGGAGAAGCTGTTATCAGTTCTCAAGAAGCATAAGAAGGCTATAGGCTGGACCCTGGCGGACATTCCTGGTATTAGCCCATCCACGTGTATGCATCGAATAAATTTAGAAGATGGAGCTAAACCAGTAAGACAACCACAGAGAAGACTCAACCCGGTGATTCTTGATGTAGTGAAGAATGAGGTAACCATGCTTTTGCAAGCTGAAATCATTTATCCTATCTCCGACAGCCAATGGGTGAGTCCCGTCCAGGTAGTCCCGAAGAAAACCGGCCTCACCGTGATAAAAAATGAGAAGGAGGAGTTGATTCCTACTCAAGTGCAGAACAGTTGGAGAGTCTGCATTGACTATAGGAGGCTGAACCAGGTTACCAAAAAAGACCATTTTCCCCTGCTATTCATTGACCAGATGCTTGAACGTCTGGCAGGTAAGTCTCACTACTATTTCCTTGATAGTTTTTCTGGTTATATGCAAATCACTATTGCTCCTGAGGATCAGGAAAAGACCACATTCACCTGTCCAGTCGACACTTTTGCCTATAGGAGGATGCCTTTTGGCCTGTGCAATGCCCCTGGTACCTTCCAGCGGTGCATGATTAATATTTTTAGTGATTTTTTAGAAAATTGCATAGAGGTGTTTATGGATGATTTCACTATATATGGATCCTCTTTTGATGTTTGTTTGGATAGTCTGGAAAAGGTTTTGAATAGATGCATTGAAACTAACCTTGTTCTAAATTTTGAAAAATGTCATTTTATGGTTGAGCAAGGTATAGTTTTAGGCCACATTATTTCCAATAAGGGCATTGAAGTAGATCCTGCAAAAATTTATGTTATTTCACAATTGCCTTACCCCTCTTGCGTGTGAGAGGTGCAATCTCTTCTTGGTCATGCAGGATTCTACAGTCGCTTTATAAGATATTTTAGCAAGGTAGCCCTTCTGTAAATGTATGTATACATGATTTTGATGATGTCAAAGAAGAATCTAACAAGGCTGCTTCAAATGATAAGCATTTGCTTCAAGAATAATTCAAGATTGCTTCAACAAACAAAGCCTTGTTTCAAGATTCACTAAAGACCAAGCCTTGCCTTAAAACAAAGTGCTTTCAAGACATGCAAGGCTCTGGTAATCGATTACCAGGAAGTGTAATCGATTACCAGAAGACAGGGTTGAGAAATAGCTGTTGAAAAATGTTTTGAATTTGAATTTTCAACATGTAATCGATTACCAGCAACAAAACATTGGAAATTCAAATTCAAAAGTCGTAACCCTTTTCCAAATTCAACTGTGTAATCGATTACACAAACATTGTAATCGATTACCTGTGGAAAGTTTTTAGAAAATCTGCCAACAGTCACATCTTTTCATTAGATTTGTGAATGGCCATCAAAGGCCTATAAATAGGTGACTTGGGCACGAATTTTATGAGAGAGTTTTGATTGATCAAAATGTTTTATCCTCTCAAAAGATTGAGAGAGTTTTGCTTGGCAAAAATGTCTTAATCTCTCAAAAGACAATGAGAGAGATTCCAAAAGAACTTCGTTGTCAAATGCTCTCTCAAAAGAAATCTTTGACCAAACACTTGCAAAATCTGTAAGGATTCTTACATGATCTTCATTGTAATATTCTTCTCTTGAAGAAAGAATTCTTCTTCCGTTCTTCTTATTCAATGAGATTGGTTAAGAAACTGTGAGTCTCTTGTTGTAAAGCATCTGAACACAAGGGATGGGTTGTCCCTGTGTGGTTCAGACTTTGTAAAAGGAATTTACACAGATAGTGGAAATCTCAAGTGGGTTGCTTGAGTACTGGACGTAGGCATGGGAAGTGGCCGAACCAGTATAAAATTGTGTTTGCATTTTCTCTTCCCTTATTTATTTTGTTGCAATCAATTGTGTCTTGCATGTTTAAAGAACATTGTTAAATTGATTGTTGTTGCTTCTTCTGCATTCTAAGCCTATCCCTCTTAAGATTATTGAGGCCACAAGGTCCAACACCTTCCACTATCCAACTTGTTGCAAAAGGAGGTGGAGTTTGACTTTAATGATAAATGCAAAGAGGCCTTTCATTTACTCTCCAGGCACCTGATTGGACAGCCCCATTTGAGCTAATGTGCGATGCATCCAATTACACATTGGGAGTTGTCCTTGCTCAAAAGATCTCCTTACTTCAGCTTACCTTTTTCCACCATGACTTAGGGAGTTTTTCTTTTCCTATCTCCTTCTTTACTTTTATTACATTTGTCCGATTCTATTTGATGGTTTAATTGCTTTTAATCTTTTAATTGTGCTACACTGAGAACAATGTGTTGTTTAAGTATGGGGAGGAGTGCTCTTTGGTTTTGGTTTTGCTAGTTTTGTTAGTTTTGTTTGTATTAATTTTTTTAGTTTTGTTAGTTTTGTTGGGTTTCTAGTTAAATATTTTAGGTCAATTCTGTTTGCATGTACAACTTTGCACATTTTTCTTTGAATTATAGGATATGTTCAAGAAATGGGTAATTGTTCTGAAAATAAAAGTCTCTTGACATTTTGTGATTTGAAATCCTTGTTTTTCCTCTACATGTCATGATATTTTTGAAAGCTCAATTTGAAAGTGATAAGTTTACCTTTGTGAGAATTTGAGCCATCCATCATCATAATCTTTTGGTGTGTTTTGCCCCATTGATTGCTTGCACAATAGCCTTGGCTTGATTCTTGTTGATGCTTCCTAATTCACATGCATATTTGGAAATTATTTAGGCAATTTTGCTCTTATAAGCTTCTAGCCAAATGGACTTACCTTGAATTAATTCCTTTGATAGCCCCTTTGAGCCTATATTCCCCTTTCTTTGTTTTGAAGCTCATTACAAGCCTTAAGTGAAAAACCATGATATCACCTTACCCTTAAGGAATTTTGGAGCTTTGGAATTGTTTTGGGAATAAGTTGGGAATAAGTGTGGGGGGGGGGGGTATGTTTCATTGGAAGGTATAATTTTTTGCCATGCTTAATGTTTCATTTTGGCCATGCTTGATGTATATGTATATTGCCTAGTTCTTGCTTTAATCTTCAAATTCGTACTGCTAAAACAAAAATTGAAAAAAAAATCAATTGCTGCAAATTCTGCAAATTCGTACTGTTCAAAAAAAAAAAGAAGAAGAAAAGAAGTGAAACAAATTTGTAAGCTTTGGGGCTGAAAAACTATATAACAACACCAAGGTTCTAGTTTAGCCCTCTCTTCTCTTTCTCCTTTATTTTTCATTTTGGCAATTCCAGTTATGACTTTTAGTTTTATCAATAAAATTTCGTTCTTCAATCTATAATTTCATTCTCTATTGATTAATGGAAGGCTAAGTCCCCAGCGTTGTTTTCTCTTGAGGATCAAGCACAGTTCTCTTTGAGGTTCTATTATTACTGTTAAATTCTGTTCAGTTGTTCCTATTCACTAATTACTCTGAATTTGTTGCTATTAATTCATGCATTCTTAGTGCTTGATTAATTGTCTCTGCGCTTAATTTACGTTCATGCTTAATGATCGTTTATGAGTAATTGGTGTATGTGTTTAATCACATAATGAATGCCTTATGTTAAATTTCGCTTAGTAATTTAATTTAGGGTTGGATTAAGTGGTTAAACTGATAAAGGATAAATTCTCGCAACCAAGGATAAGAGACTTGCTTGTGAATCAAGGGGAGGCAACTTATTTTAATTCTGATATTTTCTAATTCAATTTTACTCGCTGTTTAATTTACAAAAGCAAACAACCCCCCCCCCCCCCAATTTGTTACTATTTCCTACTATCTGTTATGAACATTTGGTTTATCATTGCTCATTGGGAAACGACCTAGGATCACTTCCTAGTTACTACATTTTAATATTTATTTGATTCGGGTACGGCCTCGATCACAGTTAGTCCTTTGAATTCTCTTGGAAGAGAGAAGAGAGACACAAAAGAATTCAGGCGGTTAGTCCTTCTATTCTTTTGGCAAAGGTAGAAGTGAATGAAGAAGAATAACACAAGTTTTTGATAAAAGAACTTTTCTTGAAAGAGAAAGGATTGAACAAAAACTTTAGAAACATGAAGAGAAAAGAATTAGAAAGTCTGTAAAAAACTTGTTATGAAACTTGTTGAAATATTTTTTTTTAAATTCATGCCATGGTCACATATTTATAATCTCTTGATGACTCAAGTTAAAGTTTGTGACTCTTGTTAATTTCTTTAAAACTAATCACCTTTAAAAATTGTGACTCTTTTGAAAACTAGTCACCTAAAAAGTTTTGACTTTTGAAAAAATCTTCAGAAACAAGTCACTTGAAGAATTGTGACTTTTGGAAATTTATTTTTCAAAATCAGTCTCTGGTAATCGATTACCATCAAGGTGTAATCGATTACACATCAACAGATGTGACTCTTCATATTTAAATTTTGAAAATAAAAAACGTTTAGAAACCCTGGTAATCGATTACAAGTATTGTGTAATCGATTACACAAGTTTAAAATGATTTAAAAATGTTTTATCACTAGTTGTGACTCTTGAAATTTGAAATCTAACATTTTAAAACATTAGTAATCGATTATAGCTTTGTAAATCAGTTTTGAAAACAATGCTGGCTACTGGTAAGCGATTACTACCTTCTAGTAATCGATTACCATAGAGTAAAACTCTTTGGTAATGATTTTGTGAAAACTTCTTGTGCTACTCAATGTTTTGAAAAAACTTTTTTAGTACTTATCTTGATTGAGTCTTCTCTTGATTCTTGAATCTTGAGTCTTGAAACTTGATTCTTGAATCTTGAATCTTGATTCTTGAAACTTGATTCTTGAATCGTGAATCTTGATTCTTGAAACTTTGGAATTTGCTTAACTCTTGATTCTTTGGCATCATCAAAATAATCTTGGAAGGCATTGCTTCCACACCTACATCCAGTCCTCAAGCAATCCACTTGAGATTTCCATTATCCTTGTAAATTCCTTTACAACTTCTGAACCACCCAGGGATACCTTTCCCTCGTGTTCAGAAAAACTTACAAATCAAGAGACCCACTGCCTCTTGATTAACAACAGTTTGCTTTTGAAGTACAGAAGATGTTTTTCTCTCTTTAAGAGAAGAATGATACAACTTGAAGAACTTACAAGAATCCTTAATTGTTTTGCAAGTGTTTGGACAAAGGTTTTCTTGTGAGAGAATAAGACAATGAAGTTCTGAAAAACTCTCAAGAATTTCAAACACAAGTCACATATTTATAGGCCTTTGGTGGCTTTTCAAAAACTTATGAAAAGATGTGACTTTTCAGAGTTATTTTTGAAATTTCCTCACTGGTAATCGATTACACAATTAGTTTTTTAGGAGTCAAGTCTTTTCAGTTTGAATTTCAAAACCTTCCGTCATTGGTAATCGATTACACAATAGTGGTAATCAATTACATCTTTTAAAATTCTAATTCAAACTTTCTGAAAGCTTTTCAAAGTCATTTTTACTTTTGGTAATCGATTACAGAAGCTGGTAATCAATTACCAGAGAGAAATATATATTTTTCAAAGATGTAAAGACCATTTAAAACCTTTATAAGAGATTTTGAAAATGTAAGCCTTTAAGGCCAAACCTTTGCAATCTTTTAAGAGATTCTTTTAACAAATAATGGACTATTGTGAATCATTTCGCTTGATCTCTTGATCTTGACTTGAATCTTATAATAAACTTCAAATTGCTTCAATCTTTTGGCATCATCAAAATCTTCATACAGCATATGCACTTACATTCTCCCTCTTTTTGATGATGACAACTATCTAAAAACAAGATAAACAATATTCGATTTGCAAGAGGAGCACTCACCCTTACTCCCCTTTAATTTTGCAATTTATTGCCTATTTTTAGAAAAGATCTACTCTGAGTTTCTCTCCCCCTTTGGCAACATCAAAAATCCAAAAATATCGGACAAAATATCAAAGCCACAAAATCCAAGGCAAGCATCATAACATAACCAAAAACTAATCATCCATAGCAATATAAAATAGAATCAAGTGTGAAATATCCAAAGCAAAGCACAAAATAACCAAGTGCTAAATATCCAAAGCAAATCACAAAAATAACCAAGTGCTAAATATCCAAAGCCAAATACATGGCAGAAATAGTAAAATGTCTAGAAAATTAGCGACTGATAATACTAGAAAAAAGTAGGATGGAAAAGAAACGTCTAAGAATCCACAGGAGGATCAAAGAAATGTCGAATGAAGCTCATGTCGTCTTCAAGACGCGTGATACATGAGTCCATTGCATTGAAGCGATCGCCGATGAAAGCCCAAAGATCCCGTAGCTCAGTGAGAACGTCATTCAATAAGGAATAGGAGGTATCTCGTTGTGGTGGTAGGGAGGGTGTGTGTTCATCAGGAATAGGAGGTGGAAGGTCTTGTTTACGCATCCATTGGCCATCCATATCCTTCTGGTACCCAAAGGAGGTGAAAGCACCAGCATCAATAGCAAATGATCTTTTAACCTTAACAAAAGGTTCATCCTCTAAAGGAACATTGAAATAATGAAGAAATAGAGTGACAAGATGAGGATACGAAAGAGGTGCATTGGCCCGTAATGCCTTATGCATACGGTACCTGACAAGATGGGCCCAATCAATTTGGTGATCGATTTGAAGAGCCCATTGCAAGATTAAATCCTCCTCAGAGACCTGAGCAAGATTGGTGGAACATGGAAGCAAAACTCGACAAAGGATAAAATGCATAATGCGACATTCAAAGGTGAATGAGCCAGCAAGCAATCTGCCGGTCATATCAACATGGTCATTACAAACCATTTTACGGGCATCATGACTAGAATAGACATGTTTCCAATCATCAACTAGAGTGCACTCAAAAGGAACACCCTGACTGCTCTGTTTTGTCAGAGAATAAAATAGAGATTGATCAACAACAATGGGTATTTGATGCACCTCAGAAAAAATGACATCATCCTGAATTTTCAGATTATTGTAAAAGACTTGAACTAATTCAGGATAGAACAACAATTTTAGAGACATAAAATCAACTAATTCAGAATTTTGGAAAACCTGATAGCAATCAAATGTTTCCCCATCAAAGAATTCTAAGTCTAGATACTTAGGATCGAGAATGACACGATTTAAGAATAGGGAATACTACCTTTGACGTTGGTCATCCGAAGAAAATAGGGTCAATGACCTTGGAGAAGAAAAAGAAGGAGGAGGTGGTGCTGGTGGGTCACCGAATGTGTCGTGGCGGCGTTGGCTTGCAGCGGTGGGGGTGGAGGATGATCATTTTCTCTTCTTTGAAGGTTTTGCCATTTGAGCTTGTTTCTGCAAATTCTGATCAGTGGGGTTTGTAGAGAATTAAAAAATTAAAATTTGAGCTTTGTTTAAAGTGATTTGGACAAGAAACAAGAAAGTTATGAAGATTTGAAGTTTTGAGAGGGAGGGGTGCTGTCAAGGAGAGTGAAGAAGAAGAGGATCTGCGCAAGGAGAGAGAAAATGTTGTATTTATAGACATGGATGAGTTGTAATCGATTACAGCTCATGGTAATCAATTATAGGCGTAACCTGCAACTGACCAAACCCCTCTGGTAATCGATTACAGACTATTGTAATCGATTACAGGGAGTGGTAATCAATTACCAGACCCTAAAAACATGGATTTTTCATTAAAACTAACCATTTTCACCCACAAAACATACACATTTAGTATAAATAATCAAAATATACAATAATTAAAAACACAATCATCATAATTCTCAAACACAATCATCAAAGACAATAAAAAACCAATCATCAAAAGCAATCAACAATCATCATAATTTATCAAACGCGATCATCAAAAGCAATCAACAATCATCATAATCTATCAAACAAAAATCATCAAAGATAATTAGCAATCATAAAAAATAATAAAAAATAGACAAACAAAATAGCTTATAAAAAATAGACAAACAAAATAGTTTATTTATCTAAGTTATTGATATCTAGGAGTCCTAATTCTCTTCTAATAGAAAAGAAAGTTTCTTTGGGGAGAGGTTTTGTAAAGATATCAGCTAACTAATTCTTTGTGTCAACAAATTCTAGTATACAATCCCCTTTTTGAACATGATCTCTCAAGAAATGATGCCTAATCTTAATATGCTTGGTTCTCGAGTGCAAAATAGGATTTTTAGATAGATTTATTGCACTCGTGTTATCGCATCGAATGGGAATATGATCAAGAATTAATCCATAGTCAGAAATGTAGAAGCAAATCTTCATGGTGAATCAAAGGTGATTCAAAGGTGTTTTGATGATAACAATGATGATAACAAAAGATGATGACAAAGGTGATGACAAAAAGCTCAAAGATCAATCAAAGAACAACTCAAGTGAATCAAAGATCAATCAAAGAACAACTCAAGTGAATCAAGAACAATTCAAGAGTTCAAGATAAGAATCAAGAAGAATTCAAGACTCAAGAAGAAAGTTTAGAGTCAGGAATCAAGATTCAAGGTTCAAGATCTCAAGAATCAAGATCAAGACTCAAGATTCAAGAATCAAGAGAAGCCTAAATCAAGATAAGTATGAAAAGTTTTTCTCAAAAATTGAGTAGCACATGATTTTTCTCAAAACATGTTTACCAAAGAGTTTTTACTCACTGTTAATCGATTACCAGATTGTTGTAATCGATTACCAGTAGCTAAATTGTTTTGAAAAAGTTTTCAAATTGAATTTACAACATTTCAATTAATTTCAAAAAGCTGTAATCGATTACAATTTTTTGATAATCGATTAACATTGATTTGTAATCGATTACCAGTGATTGTTTCTGAATAAAATCAAAAGATGTAACTCTTCAAATGGTTTTTGACTTTTTCAAAATTGGTTTTAAGTTTTTCTAAAAGTTATAACTCTTCTAAATGGTTTTCTTGACCAGACATGAAGAGTCTATAAAAGCAAGGCTTTGTTTGTCATTTCAAGAATCTTGAACATTTATTCAATCAATCTTTTACAATCCTTGAATCTCTTTGAACTTCTTCTTCTTCTTTGTACCAAAAGCTTTCCAAAGTTTTCTGGTTTTCTAAACCTTCAAAACTTGTGATATTCATTCTTTTCATCTCTTCTCCCCTTGCCAAAAAGAATTCGCCAAGGACTAACTGCCTGAATTCTTTTTGTGTCTCTCTTCTCCCTTTTCCAAAAGAACAAAGGACTAACCGCCTGAATACTTTTGTGTCTCCCTTCTCCCGTGTCAAAGAATTCAAAACGACACAGTCTGAGAATTCTTTTGATTGTTCCCATTCCTTTATACAAAAGTGTTCAAAGGACTAACCGCCTGAGAATTCTTTTGTATCCCCATTCACAAAGTATCAAAGGTTTAACTGCCTGAGATCTTTGTCTTAACACATTGGAGGGTACATCCTTTGTGGTACAAGTAGAGGTTACATCTACTTGGGTTTGACTGAGAACAAGAGAGGGTACATCTCTTGTGGATCAGTTCTAGTGGAGGGTACATCCACTAGGTTCAAAGAGAACAAGGGAGGGTACATCCCTTGTGGATCTTTGCTTGTAAAAGGATTTTTACAAGGTTGAAAGAAATCTCAAGGACCGCAAGTCGCTTGGGGACTGGATGTAGGCACGGGTTGTTGCCGAACCAGTATAAAATCTCTTGTGTGTTTGTCTCCTTCTTCCCTACTCTTTTACTTTCCGTTGTGCATTTAATTTCTGCTTTTACTTTCTGTTAAGTTTATCTTCTACTCCTTATTCTCTTAACAACATAAGTAAATGCCTTAGAAGAGTAAATTTTTAATTAGTAAAGGTTTAGGAATAATTAATTCAATCCCCCTTCTTAATTATTCTGAGACCACTCGATCCAACAAGTGGTATCAGAGCAGGTTTCTTGTAGAAAGTCTAACAACTTCAAGATTAATGGCCTATTTAGATTCTTTATTTTTCAAAAGCATTTTCAGAAATAGGTTATTCCAGGATCATGATGAAAACCAAGTCAACTTGTGTCTCATGACAAAATCTCATGAGAACAACAAAGAAGAATCTGTAAGGAAGAAATGGTACATTGACAGTGGATGTTCCAAGCATATGACAGGAGATGTATCCAAATTTACAACCATTTCCCTCAAGAAAAGTGGACATGTTACATACGGCGACAACAATATCAGCAAAATCTCAAAAGAGGTAACATCTAAGCCATCTCTATGAATTAAGGTATGATTAGCATTTTCAGTTAAGTTATTTTTGTGGCTAATAGAAAATAATTGTTGAAATTTTTTGATTGTGTTTAAAATGTTTAAATAACTATATTTAGTTTTAATTTTGAATATGTATGATTAATTGAATTTTTTCTGAATTGATTAATGCTTGAATTGCTTATGTTTTGTTTCTAAGATGATTAGATTCTGTTGAAAAATAAAAAATGTTTTGACATGTTAGAATAATTGAATTAAGTAAATAATTACCATGATATGTGTTGATGATTGTTATTTGATACTTAAAATTTAGTGTTTAATTAATCGATTACAGTAGAACAGACTTAGTTCTATAAATTGAAGATAAGACCAAAAATTATTTGATTATGTTAAAATTTATCATGATTAATTAACTATATTTAGTTTAAAAGAATTTCAATATACATGATTGATTTTTTTTCTTTGGAAATTGTGTCCAACTTTTTAGATGTTTGAAAATTAAAATTTGGAAGTTATTGGAAGTTGAAAGTTGAAAATAGAAGTTGGAAGTTGAAAATGGAAGTTACTAGAAGTTGAAAGTTGAAAATGGAAGTTGAAAGTTGGAAGTGGAAGTTATTGGTAGTTGCAAATTGAAATTTGAAATTTGAAATTTGAAATTTAAAACTTGAAATTTGAAATTTGAAATTGAAATTTAAAAAAAAATTGAAATTTGAATTTTTTTAGAAAGTATTGTGCATAGTTAGTTGATTGTTAATTAAATTTAATTAATTTGAAATGTTTGATGATTGATTGTGCTTGAAAGTTATTATGATTTTTTAATATATATTTTTAAAATGATTATGCATGATTTTTGATGTGATATGTGATTAGTCACTTATGAATGGTTATGTATGGTTTTATATCTCTTGTATGATTATTGCATAATTTTTAAATATGACATGTGAATTACTGGCTTAAGGTTCATTCATAAAGTTTTTCAAAATCCATTATGTTATATTTATTTATTTTTATATAAAAAATTTCATATATAAAGTATCTTTTTGATTCTGAAAAATGTGTTATCAAGCATGAGCATGATAAAGATATTGAGCATGTACGTTTCAGAGAAAATAATGATTACATGATTGACTGAGTTCTTTTAACTTTCTAAGTTTTTAAATTATCTTTAACAAATCTGAATGTTTGATAATGCCTGTGATCTATATCCTTCAATCCTTGTATAATTCTTGTTTGATATGTTTGAATTACTTGATTGATTGTTCAAAATATTTTTTATGCTTTTCAAAATTATTATATTGTATTTCAAATAAAATTATTTTGATACGATAGAACCTTCTATGTTAATAAAAACTCATCTTGGTAAGTGTTGATAGTCAATTAGCACTTAGTCTTAGGAAAAAAGTGACTGTTTTTTAAAAAAATTTGTAGATACTAAAAACCAACTTGTAGACATCTTCACAAAACCACTAACCAAAGACTTTTTCTACACCATTAGAAGAGAATTAGGATTTCTAGATGCAAGTAACTTAGACAAATGATTTGTGTTTTGATGACTTATGACTCATTTGTTATTTATGCACATATGCTTCTATTATAATGTGAGGTTAATTTATTATCGTGTTTGATTTCTATAAGCTTCTCTTTTCTTGTTTAATGATTATATTTTGTTTCTAATCCTTGTATTTGGGTATGTTTTTATGACATTTGAATACTTAGTATTTCTTTTATTATTTGATTAGTATGACTAAACATGATGATTATATTTACTTGCTCTTGGTTGTTTACGATTATGAGTTTTAAACTCAATTATTTTGATGTTATATGACTAGTGGTATGTAATTTTATTTGGTTATTATGAATGACTTTCTGGATTATATGACATTCTATGAAGTATTATATTTTTAGTGTGATGAATGGTTATGATATCTTGCTTGATTGTTTTTCTATTCTCATGTATTTGGCTATATTATTATGACATTTGAACAATTTACTATTTCCTTATTTGCATGGTATGTTTGAACAAATATTTAGTATGTTATTTGACTATGTGGATTTTATAATTAATTTATTCATGATTGTTGCTTCATGGTTCTTGCTTCATGAGTTGGTTGATATTTTTCCATGGATGTTGTATGGATGCTTAGTTATATTTGTATGTTTTTAATTTGTTACGCACTTTGGCTTTTTGTTGATGCCAAAGGGGGAGAGAAATAGGGATTAAAATCAAGAACTCACATGAGTAATCAATTTAATTTTAAGATATGCACAAATTCAAAAACAAAGGGGGAGAATTTATGTGAGTGATCGACTAGGAAAAAGTGTGTGTGTGTGTGTGTTTCTTGATTTCAGAAGTTGTCATCATCAAAAAGGGAGAGATTGTAGAAGCAAAGCTTCATGGTGAATCAAAGGTGATTCAAAGGTGTTTTGATGATAACAAAAGATGATGACAAAGGTGATGACAAAAAGCTCAAAGATCAATCAAAGAACAACTCAAGTGAATCAAAGATCAATCAAAGAACAACTCAAGTGAATCAAGAACAATTCAAGAGTTCAAGATAAGAATCAAGAAGAATTCAAGACTCAAGAAGAAAGTTTAGAGTCAAGAATCAAGATTCAAGGTTCAAGATCTCAAGAATCAAGATCAAGACTCAAGATTCAAGAATCAAGAGAAGGCTAAATCAAGATAAGTATGAAAAGTTTTTCTCAAAAATTGAGTAGCACATGATTTTTCTCAAAACATGTTTACCAAAGAGTTTTTACTCTCTGGTAATCGATTACCAGATTGTTGTAATCGATTACCAGTAGCAAAATTGTTTTGAAAAAGTTTTCAAATTGAATTTACAGCATTTCAATTAATTTCAAAAAGCTGTAATCGATTACAATTTTTTGGTAATCGATTACCAGTGCCTTTGAACGTTGAAATTCAAATTCAAATGTGAAGAGTCACATCCTTTCACATAAAAGCTATGTGTAATCGATTATACTGATTTGGTAATCGATTACCAGTGATTGTTTCTGAATAAAATCAAAAGATGTAACTCTTCAAATGGTTTTTGACTTTTTCAAAATTGGTTTTAAGTTTTTCTAAAAGTTATAACTCTTCTAAATGGTTGTCTTGACCAGACATGAAAAGTCTATAAAAGCAAGGCTTTGTTTTGCATTTCAAGAATCTTGAACATTTATTCAATCAATCTTTTACAAGCCTTGAATCTCTTTGAACTTCTTCTTCTTCTTTGTACCAAAAAATTTCCAAAGTTTTCTGGTTTTCTAAACCTTTAAAACTTGTGCTATTCATTCTTTTCATCTCTTCTCCCTTTGCCAAAAAGAATTCGCCAAGGACTAACCGCCTGAATTCTTTTTGTGTCTCTCTTCTCCCTTTTCCAAAAGAACAAAGGACTAACCACCTGAATTCTTTTTGTGTCTCTCTTCTCCCTTTTCCAAAAGAACGAAGGACTAATCGCTTGAATTCTTTTGTGTCTCCCTTCTCCCTTGTCAAAGAATTCAAAACGACACAGTCTGAGAATTCTTTTGATTCTTCCCATTCCCTTATACAAAAGTGTTCAAAGGACTAACCGCCTGAGAATTCTTTTGTATCCCCATTCACAAAGTATCAAAGTTTTAACCGCTTGAGATCTTTGTCTTAACACATTGGAGGGTACATCCTTTGTGGTACAAGTAGAGGGTACATCTACTTGGGGTTGACTGAGAACAAGAGAGGGTACATCTCTTGTGGATTAGTTCTAGTGGAGGGTACATCCACTAGGTTCAAAGAGAACAAGGGAGGGTACATCCCGTGTGGATCTTTGCTTGTAAAAGGATTTTTACAAGGTTGAAAGAAATCTCAAGGACCGCAGGTCGCTTGGGGACTGGATGTAGGCACGGGTTGTTGCCGAACCAATATAAAAACTCTTGTGTGTTTGTCTCCTTCTTCCCTACTCTTTTACTTTCTGTTGTGCATTTAATTTCCGCTTTTACTTTCTGTTAAGTTTCTCTTCTACTCCTTATTCTGTTAACAACATAAGTAAAAGCCTTAGAAGAGTAAATTTTTAATTAGTAAAGGTTTAGGGATAATTAATTCAATCCCCCCTTCTTAATTATTCTGAGGTCACTCGATCCAACAAGAAAGTTGTTGTTTCATCCAAAGTATTTGTGCACAACAATTTCCAACAGAAATATATTTCGCCTCAACAGTGGATAAAGCAACACTATTCTGTTTTTTACTAGAGCAAAGCTAATAAAATGACAGGTTCCACTAGTGCTCTTTCTATCAGTTTTGCATCCGGCAAAATTAGAATCAGAGTATCCTATTAGATTATAAGAGGAATTTTTAGGATACCATAATCCTAGATTGATAGTGCCTAATAAGTATCTCATGATTCTTTTAACTTCACTAAGGTGAGATTCTTTGGGATTTGCTTGAAATCTTGCACACATACAAACACTAAACATTATATTAGGTCTACTTGCAGATAAATAAAGAGTAGATCCGATCATACCTCTATATTTCTTTATGTCTATTGACTGACCGGTTTCATCTTTGTTGGATCTGTTGGTCTCAGAATAATTAAGAAGGGGGGGTTGAATTAATTATTAATGAACCTTTACTAATTAAAAATCTAATCCTTCTTAGGCTTTTACTATGTTATTAAGAAAGTAAAAAACAGAAATATAAACTTAACCAAAAGTAAAAGCGATAAATAAAGTGCACAGCGGAAAATAGAGTGTAGGGAAGAAGAAGACAAACACAAGCGTTTTATACTGGTTCGGCAACAACCCATGCCTACATCTAGTCCCCAAGCGACCTGCGGTCCTTGAGATTTCTTTTCAACCTTGTAAAATCCTTTACAAGCAAAGATCCACAAGGGATGTACCCTCCCTTGTTCTCTTTGAACAACCTAATGGATGTACCCTCCACTAGAACTGATCCACAAGAGATGTACCTTCTCTTGTTCTCAGTCACACAACCCAAGTAGATGTACCCTCTACTTGTACCACAAAGGATGTACCCTCCAATGTGTTAAGACAAAGTTCTCAGGTGGTTAGTCCTTTGAAACTTTGTGAAGGGGGAAACAAAAGAATTCTCAGACGATTAGTCCTTTGAAATATTTTGTTTATGGGAAAGGGAAGAATCAAAAGAATTCTCAGACTGTGTCATTTTGAATTCTTTGACAAGGGAGAAGGGAGACACAAAAGAATTCAGGCGGTTAGTCCTTCGTTCTTTTGG
Organism: Glycine soja; assembly: GCF_004193775.1. Lineage (NCBI taxonomy): Eukaryota > Viridiplantae > Streptophyta > Magnoliopsida > Fabales > Fabaceae > Glycine > Glycine soja. Next base: position 26,288,228 of record NC_041021.1, read on the forward strand.
AAAAGGGAGAAGAGAGACACAAAAAGAATTTAAGTGGTTAGTCCTTGGCGAATTCTTTTTGGCAAAGGGAGAAGGGAGTGAAAAAGATGAATAGCACAAGTTTTGTTTTCAAGGTTTGGAAAAACCAGAAAACTTTAGAATGCTTTTGGAAAAGGAAGAAGAAGAAGAAATTCAAGAAGATGCTCAAAGAGATTGAAAGGTTGTAAAGGATTGTAATAATCGTTCCTAGTGAATTGAAAATCAAATGCAAATGAAGGTCTTGCTTTTATAGACTCTTTATGTCTGGTCAAGAAAACCATTAGAAGAGTTATGACCTTTAGAAAAACTTGAAAACCATTGGAAGAGTTACATCTCTTGATTTTTGTTCAAAACTTATCACTAGTAATTGATTACCAAATCATTGTAATCGATTACATAAAGCATTTTTGTGAAAGAATGTGACTCTTCACATTTGAATTTGAATTTCAACGTTCAAACACACTGGTAATCGATTACCAAATCATTGTAATCGATTACACAATTTTGAAATCAATTAGAACGTTGTAAATTCAGTTGAAAGCTTTTTGAAAACAATCTTTGCTACTAGTAATCGATTACAATAAATTGGTAATCAATTACCAGAGAGTAAGAACTCTTTGGTAAAAGGTTTTGTGAAAAATTCATGTGCTACTCAATGTTTTGAAAAACTTTTTAGTACTTATCTTGATTGAGTCTTTTCTTGATTCTTGAATCTTCAACTTGATTATTCTTGATTCTTGATTCTTGAAACTTAAATCTTGAAACTTGATTCTTGAATCTTGAAATCAAATTTCCTCTTGATTCTTGAAGTGTTCTTGATTCAATCTTGTTGGACAAGTGGTATCAGAGCTTCATTCTTGTATAAAGTTTAGAAGCTTCAAGAATTATGGCCTCATCAAACTACTTGTTTCCCGAGGGAAATTCTATAAATAGACCTCCCATCTTTAATGGAGTGGGTTACCACTACTGGAAAACCCGCATGCAAATCTTTATAAAGGCAATAGATTTAAATATTTGGGAAGCCATAGAACAAGGACCTTATGTTCCCTCTATAATAGCCAGAAGTGCAACAATAGAAAAACCTAGAGCAGATTGGACTGAGGAAGAAAGAAAATTAGTACAATATAATTTAAAGGCCAAAAATATTATTACATCTGCCCTAGGAATAGATGAATACTTTAGGGTTTCAAATTGTAAAAGTTCTAAGGATATGTGGGATACACTACAAGTAACACATGAAGGCACAACAGATGTTAAAAGATCTAGGATAAACACTTTAACTCGTGAATATGAACTTTTTAGGATGAATGTAAATGAAAGTATACAAGACATGCAAAAGAGGTTCACACACATAGTTAATCATCTTGCATCTCTAGGAAAAACTTTTCAAAATGAAGATCTAGTAAATAAAGTCTTAAGATGTCTTAATAGAGAATGGCAACCAAAGGTAACAGCCATCACAGAATCTCAAGATTTATCTAGTATGTCTCTTGCTACATTATTTGGAAAATTGCAGGAGCATGAAATGGAATTACTAAGATTAAATCAACATGAAGAAACTGATAAGAAGAAGAAGGGAATCGCTCTTAAAGCCTCATCTGCAATCCAAGAAGACAGTGATAAAGAAGATTCATTTGACTTGGATAATGATGAAGATATTAGTTTGTTTGTAAAAAGATTCAACAAGTTCCTGAGAGTAAGAGGAAATCAAAAGCCACCCAATTTTAAACCTAAAAGAAGGACAAAAACTTCATCTTCTACTCTAAAATGCTTTGAGTGCAATCAACCTGGACATCTGAGGGTTGATTGTCCCATCTTCAAGAAAAAGATGGAGAAGTCTGAAAAGAAAAATATTAATGAAAAGAAATTGAAGAAAGCATACATTACATGGGATGAAAACGATATGGAATCTTCTGAAGATTCAGAAAATGAAGAAATAAACCTCTGCCTTATGGCAAAAAGTTATGAAAGTGATGAAGAGGTAACATCTTCAAACAACTTATCTATTTCTTTGGATGAATTGCAAGATGCATTTGCTGATCTGCATAAAGAGTCAATTAAACTTGCAAAGTTAGTTTCATCTTCAAAGAAAACAATTTCAAATTTAGAAAATGAAAATTTAAAATTAAACAAAGAATTAGATCATCTTTGAAATGAAGTCTCAATTTCTAAACCAAATGAAAAAGTTCATATCTTTACTATTTCTGACAAGAAAATGTCAGATTCTTGTAGTTGTTGTGAAAAGTATGAAAAAGAAATCAAAGAGTTGAAAAACTCACTTGAAAAATTCTCTTATAGTAAAAATAATTTAGATGTCATATTAGGAAAACAAAGACATGCCTCCAATAAGACTGGACTAGGATATAAATCTGAAAAACAACAAAAATTTCATAAAAACTTTTATACTTCCACACAAAAATATAATTCAAGTTTTATCACATGTTTTTACTGTGGAAGAAAAGGGCATGGCATATCTACATGCTATTTTAGAAGAAATTGTAACAATATTAAAATGATTTGGGTCCCAAAGGATTTTTTATTCATACTAACACACAAGGACCCAATAAAGTTTGGGTACCTAAGTTACAACCTTGATATTGTAGGAACCCTTGAGGAAAAAGTGGTGCATAGATAGCGGATGCTCAAAACATATGACGGGAGACGAATCAAAATTCACACATATCTCTCCCAAGAAAAGCGGACATGTAACTTATGGTGACAACAACAAAGGTAGAATTCTTGGAGTTGGAAAAATAGGTACAAATTCTTCAACCTCCATTGAAAATGTTCTACTTGTTGAAGGTCTTAAACATAGTCTGCTTAGTGTGAGTCAATTATGTGACAAAGGCTATCTGGTATCATTTGATTCTCAAAAGTGTGTCATTGAACATAAACATGATACGAATATAAAGCATATAGGGTTTAGAGTCAAAAATGTTTACATGATAGACTTAAGTCAAAAACTAGATAATAATCAATGTTTTCTTAGTAAAGATGATGATCCATGGTTATGGCATAAACGGATTGCACATATAAACATGGAACACTTAAATAGATTAATGTCAAAAGATTTAGTTGTTGGTTTTCCAAAACTAAGATTTGAAAAAGATAGGCTATGTGATGCTTGTCAAAAGGGAAAACAAACTAGAGTTTCTTTCAAATCTAAAAACATTGTTTCAACTACTCAACCCTTACAATTACTACATATGGATTTGTTTGGTCCTTCCAGAATCATGAGTTTTGGAGGAAGTTACTATGCTCTTGTGATAGTTGATGATTATTCTAGATACACATGGACTCTTTTTATCACTCATAAGAATGATGCATTCCAAGCATTTAGAAAACTTGCAAAAATCATTCAAAATAAGAAAAATCTCAAGATTATATCTATTAGGAGTGATCATGGGGGTGAGTTTGAAAATAAAGAATTTGAATTATTTTGTGATAAGCATGGGATTGAGCATAACTTTTCTGCACCAAGAACCCCTCAACAAAATGGTGTTGTTGAAAGGAAAAATAGATCTTTGGAAGAGATTGCTAGAACTTTATTAAATGATACACCTCTTCCAAAATATTTTTGGGCTGAAGTCGTTAACACTGCACGCTACATTTTAAATAGGGCTTTAATAAGACCCATCTTAAAGAAAACTTCATATGAATTTTTCAATGGCAGAAAACCAAACATCTCACATCTTCATATCTTTGGTTGTAAATGTTTTGTATTGAATAATGGAAAAGATAACTTAGGAAAATTTGATGCTAAGTTAGATGAAGGTATTTTCCTTGGATATTCTCTGCATAGTAAAGCTTATAGAATATATAATAAAAGAAAAATGACAATTGAAGAGTCTATACATGTTTCCTTTGATGAGTCTAATGCCATTCTTCCAAGGAAGGATTTTTTAGATGATATTTCAGATTCCTTAGAAGATACACATATTCATGGAAATGACTCTAAAGAAAAAGATGAAGGAAGCAATGAATATTCTCGAGATAATGGAGTTAGAGCAAATAATGAACTTCCAAGAGAATGGAAAGCCTCAAGAGATCATCCCCTCGACAACATTATTGGTGATATATCAAAAGGGGTAACAACTAGACATTCTCTTAAAGATTTATGCAATAATATGGCTTTTGTATCTATGATTGAACCTAAAAATATAAAAGAAGCCATAGTAGATGATAACTGGATCATTGCCATGCAAGAAGAACTGAATCAATTTGAAATAAATAATGTGTGGAAACTAGTAGAAAAACCTAAAAATTATCCTGTCATAGGAACAAAATGGGTTTTTAGAAATAAATTAGATGAACATGGCATAATTATTAGAAATAAGGCTAGGTTAGTAGCAAAAGGGTATAATCAAGAAGAGGGAATAGACTATGAAGAAACATATGCTCCAGTTGCAAGATTAGAAGCCATTGGAATGCTCTTAGCATATGCATCCATAATGAATTTTAAGCTCTATCAAATGGATGTTAAAAGTGCTTTTCTAAATGGTTTAATTCAAGAAGAAGTATATGTTGAACAACCTCCAGGTTTTGAAATCCCGAATAAACCAAATCATGTTTATAAATTGCAAAAGGCTCTTTATGGTTTGAAACAAGCCCCTAGGGCGTGGTATGAACGTTTAAGTAATTTTCTCCTAGAAAAAGCATTTTCCAGAGGAAAAGTGGATACCACATTGTTCATAAAGAGAAAACATAATGATATTTTGTTGGTTCAAATATATGTTGATGATATAATTTTTGGATCTACTAATGATTCATTGTGCAAGGAGTTTTCCCTTGATATGCAAAGTGAATTTGAAATGTCAATGATGGGAGAACTAAAGTACTTCCTGGGATTACAAATCAAGCAAACTCAAGAAGGTATATTCATCAATCAAGCCAAGTACAGCAAGGAATTGATCAAAAGATTTGGGATGGAAAGTGCAAAACACATGGCTACACCGATGAGTACTAGCTGTTACTTGGATAAAGATGAATCTGGTCAATCTATAGACATGAAACAGTATCGAGGTATGATCGGATCTCTTCTCTACTTATCTGCTAGTAGACCTGATATTATGTTTAGTGTATGCATGTGTGCTAGGTTTCAATCCAACCCCAAACAATCACATTTGAGTGCAGTTAAGAGAATCATGAGATATCTATTAGGTACAATAAATTTAGGATTATGGTATCCTAAGAACTCAACATGTAACTTAATAGGATATTCTGATTATGACTTTGCCGGATCTAAAACTGATAGAAAAAGCACAAGTGGAACTTGTCAATTCATTGGATCCGCTCTTGTCTTATGGCATAGTAAGAAACAAAACAGTGTTGCTTTATCCACTGCTGAAGCGGAATATATCTCTGCCGGCAATTGTTGTGCACAAATTTTATGGATGAAGCAACAATTATCTGATTATGGTATCCTTCTTGATCGAATACCTATTAGATGTGATAACACTAGTGCCATAAATCTATCCAAAAACCCTGTACAACATTCTAGAATGAAACATATAGAAATTAGGCACCATTTTCTAAGAGACCATGTTCTAAAGGGAGATTGTTTGCTAGAGTTTGTTGATACAAAGAATCAGCTTGCTGATATCTTTACAAAACCTCTCCCAAAGGATATATTCTTTTCAATAAGAAGAGAATTAGGCCTTTTAGACCTTAGTGATTTGGATAGGTAATGCTTAGGATTGGTTGATTAATTTACTCTTATGATTGATTGTTTATATGTTACTTTGATTGATTTTGTTTAAATTCTTGTTATTATGATAGAATTTATGTATTCCTGTGTGTTTTATAGTTGAATGATTGATTTAAGTGCATTAGTAGTGATGATTAATCATATTAGATGTGTTTAGCATAGACATAGATATTTTTTTAAGAAACTAGCCTAGGTTATGCTCTGGTAATCGATTACCATTCACTGTAATCGATTACACAAGAACAAGCAGCATGTAATCGATTACAACATCATGTAATCGATTACCAGAAGGCTCATTACTCCTGTAATCGATTACCAAGCCTTGTAATTGATTACAACTCATCCTCGTCTATAAATACTCACGAAATCAGAGTTGATGCGCAGCCACGGCCTCCCCTTACGCCTCCTCCATACCTAGAACTTCAAATCTTCATATCTCACTCAAATCTTCACCAAATCACGTCCCGTAAAGCCCAATCTTCCTCTTTTTCACTCCTCTTTCACTTTCACCGATTAAAATCCACTAAAACATCATCAAATGGCAGAGCCATCGAAGAAGAGAAAGGGATCATCCTCCACCGCCGCTATTGCTGCCCATCGCCGCCACGGACCATCTGAAGCATCCACAACACCTATTCATCTATCTTTATCATCTCCAAGATCATCCACATTGTTTTCTTCCGATGATCAGCGTCTACGGTACCTCTCTCAATTTTCTTCTAGGATCATCTTGGACCCTAAGTACCTAGATGTAGAGTTCTTTAATGATGAAACGTTTGATTGCTATCAAGTGTTTCAAAATTCTGACCTTGTTGATTTCATGTCATTAAAACTGCCACATTATCCTGAACTTGTAAAGGTCTTCTACTGCAATTTGAAAATTCAGGATGGCATTGTTTCCTCTGAGGTGCATGGTATTCCTATGATCATTGATCAGTCCTTATTCTTTTCTTTAACTCATTTACCCAGTCAAGGTGCACCTTTTGAGGGCACCATTGTTGATGACTGGAAATTTGATTATTCTAGTCATGATGCTCACCGAATGGTCTGCAATGACCAGGCTGAAATGACCGGTAGATTGCTGGCCGGATCATTAACTTTTGATAATCGCATCATGCACTATATCATTGTTAGAATTTTGCTTCCCAGGTCTTCAAATTTAGCACAAGCCTCTGAGGAGGATTTGATTCTGATGTGGGCTTTTCTCACCGGTCGTCAGATCGACTAGGCCCATTTGGTTTGGTACCGAATGCATAAGGCATTACGGGCCAATGCACCTCTACCTTATCCACAGTTGATAACTTTGTTTCTGCGTCATTTTCAAATTCCGCTTGATGATGAGCCATTTGTTCAAGTCAAGCGTTCCTTTGCAATTGGTGCTGGTGCTGTGACTTCCTTTGGTTACCGTAAGGATCGGAATGGTCAATGGCTGAAGAAAGACGCACTCCCTCCTCAAGATGAGCGTACTCCTTCACCTCCTCCTCAGCGTGAAGATTCAACACTCCTGAATGAAGTCCTTACCGAATTACGAGGTCTTTGTTCTTATGTTGGTGAACGTTTTGACTCATTGGATACACGCTTTGCCGGCATGGATATTCGCCTCACACAAGTTGAAGAAGATGTCTCCTTCATCCGTACTTGCTTTGATCCACCACCACCGCCTCCATCATCCTCTTAGATTAATTGTTATTATTATTATGACTAAGTCTTATTAGTAATTAAGTATTATTAGTACTTTGTTTTATCGCCGTGTATTTGGCTTTTTGTTGCACTAGTTATCGTACTCTTGCACTATTATTATATTTCTGGACTTTGCTTTGGTTGGTTATGACAATGTATGGATTTATTTTGGTTTAGTTTAATGTTTGGCTCTGTTTGGATTTTGATTGTGTTGTTTAGTTCTTTTTGATGTTGCCAAAGGGGGAGAGAACTTGAGAGAACTTGGGTTAGAAATCAATTAAAATCATTAAAGTTAGGCATAGGCATACATGCCAAAAGATAGGGGGAGTAAGGGCTGTGTGAACGTGCTATCATCTTGTATATGGTTTGTCTTGATTTCAGGATTGATTGTCATCATCAAAAAGGGGGAGATTGTAGACAAAGGATCAACCTGGTGTTTTGATGATGCCAAAGGATTACATGTTTCACAAAGCTTTATTCAAGACAAAGAAATCAAAGATATTCAAGATGGATAATCAAGACAGTCTCTAGAATCTTAGAAAGGGTATATTAAATAGGAAGGGAATTCCAATTGAAGTAGCAGAAGGTTTGGCCAAGAAATTTAAGCTAAAAAGTCCTTTTCAAGAGTTTTTTTTGAACAAAAAGGTCTTATCCTCTTAAAAAGCAAAATCGTTTTATCCTCTTACAAATTCCTTGGCCAAAACACTTGTGATTGAATAAGGAATTATTTGAGTGCTCAAATTGTTCAAGCTATCTCTTTCAAGAGAGATTCTTCTTCTCTTCTTAAATTCGTGTCTCAAGTCACATATATATAGGCCTTTGATAGCCATTCAAGAACCACATAAATGGATGTGACTGTTGAGAATATTTTCTGAAAATCTGCTCTAGTAATCGATTACAATATGTGTGTAATCGATTACAAGCTTTAAAATTTGAATTAAAACGTTCAGATACTGCTGGTAATCGATTACCATATATGTGTAATCGATTACACAGTGCAAATTTTGAATTCAAATTTTAATAGTTGTTGTAAATTAGTTTTGGCCACTGGTAATCGATTACATCCTCTGGTAATTGATTACCAGAGAGTAAATCTCTTGAAAAAGACTTTTTAGCTTAAATTTCTTGGCCAAACCTTTTGCTACTTCAATTGGAATTCCCTTCCTACTTAATATACCCTTTCTAAGATTCTAGAGACTGTCTTGATTATCTATCTTGAATATCTTTGATTTCTTTGTCTTGAATAAAGCTTTGTGAAACATGTAATCCTTTGGCATCATCAAAACATCAGGTTGATCCTTTGTCTACAAATCTTGAACTCATTCTCTTGGGCTTTTTGTCATCATCTTTGTTATCATCAAAACTCCTTGAATCAATCTTGATTTAACATCATGAAGCTTGCTTCTACAATCTTTATCCAGATAGCAAGCAGTACTCATAGGAGTAGCCATCTGTTTAGCATTTTCCATCCCAAACTTGTGAATTAGGTCTTTGCAATATTCTGATTGACTGATAAATATTCCATTCTTTGTTTTCTTGATTTGCAGTCCAGGAAAAAAGTTTAACTCACCCATCATGGACATTTCAAAATCATTTTGCATATCTTGAGAGAATTCGTTGCGAAGAGAATCATTAGTTGACCCAATAATGATATCATCAATATCTATCTGTACTAAGAGTATATCATTCAATTTTCTTTTAATAAAAAGGGTGGTATCAACCTTGCCTCTTGAAAAACCCTTTTCTAAAAGAAATTTACTCAAGCGTTCATACCAAGCCCTAGGGGCTTGTTTTAAACCATATAAAGCCTTTTCAGTTTAAAGACATGATTAGGATTTTCTGATTTTCAAAGCCAGGAGGTTGATCCACATATACTTCTTCTTGGATAAAACCATTTAAAAAGGCACTTTTCACATCCATTTGATAGAGTTTAAAGTCCATTATGGATGCAAAAGATAATAACATTCTAATGACTTCTAATCTAGCTATTGGAGCATATATTTCCTCATAATCTATTCCTTCTTCTTGATTATATCCTTTGGCTACTAGCCTAGCCTTATTTCTAATTACTATTCCATGTTCATCTAATTTGTTTCGGAATACCCATTTAGTTCCTATAACTAGATGATTGTCAGGTTTGTCAACTAATTCCCACACTTTATTTCTTTCAAAATGATTTAACTCTTCTTGCATAGCTATAATCCAATGTTCATCAATTATGGCTTCTTTTAAATTTTTAGGTTCAATTAAAGAAACAAAAGCCATATTATTGCAAACATCTTTGAGAGAGTGTCTAGTTGGTACCCCATTAGATATGTCACCGATGATGTTATCAAGAGGATGATATCTTGAAGTTCTCCACTCTCTTCGAAGATCTTTACTTGTTTTTGTTTCATCAATTTGAAAGTCTTCATCATTTCCCTTTCCTTTGCCTTTGTGCTCTTCACCATGAATATACATACCTTCTAATGAATCTGAAATATCATCTAGAGTATCCTTTCTTGGCATAATTTGGTTAGTTTCATCAAAAGAAACATGGATAGATTCTTGAATGATAATAGTTCTTTTGTTATAAATTCTAAATGCTTTACTATTCAAGGAATAGCCAAGGAATATACCTTCTTCAGATTTTGCATCAAACTTACCTAAGTTGTCTTTGTTGTTGTTTAGCACAAAACACTTACATCCAAACACATGAAGATGAGAAATGTTTGGTTTTCTTCCGTTATACAATTCATATGCAGTTTTCTTCAAGATTGGTCTAATTAAAGATCTATTCATTATATAGCATGCAGTATTTACAGCTCCAGCCCAGAAATATTTAGGAAGGACTGTATCATTAAGCAAAGTTCTTGCTATCTCTTCTAAAGATCTATTTTTCCTCTCAACTACTCCATTTTGTTGAGGGGTTCTAGGTGCAGAAAAATTATGTTCAATACCATTTTCATTACAAAATGATTCAAAATCCTTATTTTCAAATTCTCCTCCATGATCACTCCTAATAGATGCAATTTTGAGATTTTTCTTATTTTGAATGATTTTAGCAAGTTTCTTGAAAGCATGAAAAGCATCTCTTTTATGAGTGAGAAATAATGTCCGTGTAAATCTTGAGTAATTGTCAACTATAACAAGAGCATAGTAGTTTCCTCCAAAACTCATAGTTCTAGAGGGGCCAAAAAGATCCATATGCAAAAGTTGTAAGGGTTAAGTTGTAGACACAATATTCTTTGATTTGAAGGAAACCCTTACTTGTTTTCCTTTTTGACAAGCATCACATAATCTATCTTTTTCAAATTTAAGTTTTGGCACCAATAACTAAATCCTTAGAAATTAGTTTATCTAAATGTTCCATGTTTATATGGGCAATTCTTCTATGCCATAACCAAGGATCATCATCTTTACTAAGAAAACATTGATCATGATTTGATGTTTTATCTAAATTTATCATGTAAACATTATTTGATCTATAGCCTATATGTTTTACATTTCTATCATGTTTGTTTTCAATAACACAATTATGAGAGTCAAATGATACTAGATAGACTTTATCACATAATTAACTAACACTTAGTAGATTGTGCTTAAGACCATCAACAAGTAGAACATTTTCAATGGAGGTAGTTGTCGCCATAAGTCACATGTCCACTATTCTTGGGAGAAATAGGAGTGAACTTTGATGCATCTCCCATCATGTGTTTAGAGCATCCGCTATTAATGTACCAACTCTTCTTCAAAGAAACATATATGATCATGTTTATGACTTAGGTACCCAAACTTTCTTGGGTCCTTGAATGTCAGTTTTGATAAAAGTTCCTTTTGGAACCCATATCATTTTAATATTATTACTATTTTCCTAAAATAGCATGTGAATATATGAATACATGAATTTTGATGATGCCAAAAGAAGAATCAAACAAAGTTGTTTCAAAGGATAAGCATGGCTTCAAGATTAATACAAGATTGCTTCAACAAACAAAGCCTTGCTTCAAGATTAACTCAAGATCAAGCCTTGCCTTAAAACAAAGTCCTTTCAAGACATGCAAGGCTGCGGTAATCGATTACCAGGCAGTGTAATCGATTACCAGAAGACAGGGTTGAGAAATAGCTGTTGAAAAAGGTTTTAAATTTGAATTTTGAACACGTAATCGATTACCATATGTTTGTAATCGATTACCAGCAACGAAACTCCTGAAATTCAAATTCAAAATTCATGACCCTTCAAATTATAACTGTGTAATCGATTACACAAACATTGTAATCGATTACCAGTGGAGAGTTTTCAGAAAATATGCCAACAGTCACATCTTTTCATTGGATTTGTGAATGGCCATCAAAGGCCTATAAATAGGTGACTTGGGCACAAATTTTAAGAGAGTTTTGCTAGTCCAAAATTTCTTATCCTCTCAAAAGAAAGAAAATGAAAGAGATTCCAAGAGAACTTCATTGCCAAATGCTCTCTCAAGAACTCTTGGGCAAACACTTGCAAATCCATTAAGAGTTCATCCATGGATCTTCATTGTAATATTCTTCTCTTGAAGAGAGAATTCTTCTTCCATTCTTCTTACTCAATGAAATTGATTAAGGGACCGAGGGTCTCTTGAGTTGTAAGGATTCCTGAACACAAGGGATAGGTTGTCCCTGTGTGGTTCAGAAGTTGTAAAGGATTTTACAAAGATAGTGGAAATCTCAAGTGGGTTACTTGAGTACTTGACGTAGGCACGAAATTTGCCGAACAAGTATAAAATTGTGTTTGCATTCTCTCTTCCCTTATCTTATTTATTTTGTTGCAATCAATTGTGTCTTGCATGTTTAAAGAACATTATTAAATTGATTGTTGCTTCTTCTGCATTCTAAGCCTATCCCTCTTAAGTTATTGAGGCCACAAGGTCCAACATAGCATGTAGATGTACCATATCCCTTCTTTCCACAGTAAAATCATGTTAAGAAAGGAGAACTATTCTTTTGAGTGGATGCAAAGAAATTTTTATATAATTTTTGTTGTTTATTAGGTCTATATCCTAATCTAGCCTTATCAAACATCTTTGCTTTCCTAATATAATATCTAAATTATTTTTGCCAATAGTAAATTTGGCAAGAGAATTTTTTAGATCCTTGATTTCTTTTATAAACTAGCTACAACAATTACATGAATCAGATGCTTCTTTACTATCATGTTTTACTTTTATGGTGGAAGATTGATTTGTGTCAATTGGTTTTAAAGTTTTGACTTCAGTTCTAAGATTTTCTATTTCTTCATTTAATTTTAAAACTTCCTTTTCTAAGTTTGAAATAGTTTTCTTAGAAAATGAAACTAGTTTTGCAAGTTTGACTGATTCTTTATGTAAATCAGTGAATGCATCTTGAAGTTCCTCAAAGGAAATAGATAAGTTATTGTTAAAAGATGTTACCTCTTCATCACTTTCATAATTTTTGGCCATCAGACTTAGATTCATGACTTCATTTTCTGAGTCTTCGGATGAATCCATATCGTTGTCTTCCTAAGTGATGTAAGCTTTCTTTGCTTTCTTATCATTGAAGGTTTTCTTTTCAGATCGTTCTATTCTTTTCTTGAAACTTGGGCAATCAACTCTTAGATGTCCTGGTTGATTACATTCATAACACTTTGGAAGAAAGGATGAATCTTCTCCTCTTTTCTTTGGTTTGAATTTTGATCTTCTTTGATTTCCTTTGTTTCTTAGGAATTTATTGAATCTCTTTACGAAGAAACTGAAATCATCATCTTCCTCTATTTCATTCAAATTTTCTTTATCACTTCCTTCTTGAATTGAAGATGAAGCTTTAAGTGTGATTCCTTTCTTTTTCTTTTCATTTTCCTCATGTTGATTTAGTCTCATGAGTTCCATTTCATGTTCCTGAAGCTTTCCAGACAAAGTTGTAAGAGACATGTTAGTAAGATCTCTTGATTCTATAATTGTCGTTACCTTTGGTTGCCATTCCCTGCTTAAACATCTTAAAACTTCGTTAATAAGTTCTTCATTGGGAAATACCTTTCCTAATGATGCAAGTTGGTTTACTATATGTGTGAATCTCTTTTGCATATCCTGTATAGTTTCATTTTGATTCATTCTAAACAATTCATATTCATGGGTTAGGGTACTTATTCTAGATCGTTTTACATATGTTGTTCCTTCATGGGTTACTTGTAAGGTATCCCACATTTCTTTTGCATTCTTGCAGTTTGATACTCTAACATATTCATCCATGCCTAATGCATATGTAATTATATTTTTGGCTTTTAAATTATATTGTACCATTTTCCTTTCTTCTTCATCCCATTGTTCCCTAGGTTTTTCTATAGTTGCATTTCCTTCTACCATAGTAGGGATGTAAGGACCGATTTCAATGGCTTCCCAGATGTTTAAATCTATAGCCTCTATGAAAATTTGCATGTGGGTTTTCCAGTAATGATAGCCCACACCATTGAATATAGGAGACCTATTAATAGAGTTCCCTTTGGGAAATAAAAAGTTTGATGAGGCCATAACTATTCTTGAAGTTTCTAAACCTTATACAAGAATTAAGCTCTTATACCACTTGTTAAACAAGTGACCTTAATAACTTAAGAAGGGGGGGGGGGGGGGGAGGGTGATTTAAGTTTAAAAAATTTCCCCTAACAAATTTTAATTCTCTCTTTAAAAGAAATATGCAGACTTAATAAGCAGAAAAATAAGCAATGAACAATTTATTTGATGCTTCTTTAAATGTGTAAAATAAAATTAAACTGCAATAAAGCAAAAGAGTTTAGGGAAGAGAGAATTGCAACCTTAGTTTTATATTGGTTCGGTCACTCCCTGTGCCTACGTCCAGTCCTCAAGCAATCCACTTGAGATTTCCACTATCCTTGTTGTCGCAACCTACCCTTCGGCAGGAGGGCGACGCGTGACTCGCGGGATGCGTGTTCCACGAAAGGAATACGCGCGGAGTCGCCACCAACGTTTATTTGAGGAAAACCTCGGAAAAACCGGAAAAGACGGGATCTACGAACTTTTAAGTGAAAGGTTCGGGAGTTGTATTTACGCACGGGGAAGGTATTAGCACCCCACACGTCCGTCCCAAGGGACGGCAGCCTTTAATCGAATGTGCAAAACATGACTTTGATTTTTATGTTCCCTTTTTTATGTCTTTATATCCTTTATACCCTTTTTATATTTTTTCCCTTTTGTGGTCGACAAGGGTGTTTCCCTTTGCTCCTACGTATTCCTCAATTGCGATGAGGAAATCAGACATACGTAGTTCTTTTTTATCAAGTGATTCTTTTTTACTTAAAAGGTGATCATTTTAAGGCGTTGGACCTTGAAAATGATCCATTTTACTTAGTAAGAAATTGAAATGACAGACTTCAAAAACCTATTTTTATGGACGAGCTTGACTAGGCGAGTTGATTTTAGCCTTAGTTTCACTTTAGTTATTAGTCAATTCAATTAAGAATGAGAAATCCCAAAGAGAAAACGTCCGATTGATTTTCCGCTTTATTTTACTAAAAGACGTTTTTTTTATTATATTGTTATTTTACCGCTTTTTTTTGTTTCCAACGTGGTTACGGCACGACCGAACGGTCGGAATTCATTTTAACCGAAGTTAACGGATAATACAATTCAAACGATCGGTGGAAAATTATTTTATTTTTAGGTTAAGCGAGACATGACTTAAATAAAATGGCTTAAGCACGTCAAAAGGGGGTATAAAAAGTAAATGAAACGAGAATAAAAATACACGAAACATAATGTGGACCACCATGGGTACATAGAATGAATCGAAAAGCTTGGTTCAAGGTACTTACCCGTCGAAGATCGAAGAACGATGAAGAACGAATGAAGAACGTCGAAGAATGATCGAAACCTTCGCGAAATTCCTCACGGAAACGTTTCGGAAGCGCCTCGGCTTGGATTTTCTTCACGGAAACAATTTTTCCAAGCAAATTTGAAAGAGAGAGAAGTGCCTAAGGGGCTGAACCCTTTTTCACTTCACTTCTCCCCCTATTTATAGAAAATTGGGGGAGAAGCTTGTTAGACAAGTGGCCTCAGATATCTTAAGAAGGGGGGGTTGAATTAAGATATTCCAAACTGTTTCCCCTAATTAAAAATCTATTTCACTTTTTACTCAAGTTATGAATTCCCTTAATGACAATCTTCTTAAATATTAATTCAAATGAAGCAACTAGAATATGAATATAAAGCAATAATAAATAAAGGAGATTAAGGGAAGAGAAAATGCAAACTCAGTTTTATACTGGTTCGGCCACACCCTTGTGCCTACGTCCAGTCCCCAAGCAACCCGCTTGAGAGTTCCACTATCTTGTAAATTCCTTTTACAAGTTCTAAACACACAAGGACAATCCTTCCTTTGTGTTTAGAGATCCTTTACAACAAGAGACTCACAGTCTCTTAATCCCTTAGAGAATGAGAAGAAGAAGAGGAACAAATCTCTCTAGAAAGAGATGGATTTTACAGATTAAGCACTCAAATAATTCCTTAATGAATTGCAATTGAATTGGCCAAGGAATTCTTAAGAGGATAAAATGAATTTGCTCTTTGAGAGGATAAACACTTTGTTGTTCTGAAAATCTCTGAGCAATTTCGTGTTTAAGTCACATATATATAGACCATTGGTGGTCATGAGTAAAGCCTTTGAAAAGTTGTGACTCTTGAAATTATTTTTCTGAAAATCCTGTCTGGTAATCGATTACAGTAATTGTGTAATCGATTACAGCTTTTAAAATTTGAATTAAAACGTTTACTAACTGCTGGTAATCGATTACCAAAATTGTGTAATCGATTACAGCTTTTAAAATTTCGAATTCAAATTTTTATAGCTGTTATAAAACATATTTGGCCACTGGTAATCGATTACATCCTCTGGTAATCGATTACCAGAGAGTAAAAACCTTTGAGAAACACTTTTTATTTTAAATCACTTGGCCAAACCTTTGCTAATTCAATTAGGAATTCCCTTCCTAATATTCTAGTGATCATCTTGATTTTGTGACTTGTAATCTTGAAGTATTGTCTTGAATTTTAATCTTGAAAAGCCCATTTGCATCAATTGCAACACATCATCATGATCATCATCAAAACATCAAATTCAATTGCATCTACAAAGCTTGCCACCCAGCTCGCCCAGGCGAGCAGGGTTGCTTCCTCCAGAAGCAACAGCCTTCTGGAGGAATCTTCTGGAGGGCCCAAGTGGGCCTGGTTGCTATTTGCACCCTCGTTTTTACTAAGTACACCCCCTGCCTTTTTTTTGGTGATTCTTTTTTCGTAAAGTTACGGAAACTTACGAATTTCGTAACGATACTTGTTTTCTTTCCGTAATGTTACGGAACCTTGCGGATTACATAATCATCCCCTTTTTGACTTACGGAATGTTACGGAACCTCACTAATTGTGCAACGATGCTCCCATTTGATTTCCGGTGTGTCACGGAACCTTACGGATTGTGCATCAATATTTTCTTTTGTTTTCCTTCATGTCTCGGAATTTCACAAATTGCCTAATGATGGGTACCAAGCACCTCACAAGGACCAAAAAAAAGTTGCATGTCATCAAGCAAAGGTCCCCGGACGAAATTAGGGTATGACACTTGTAAATTCCTTTACAACTTCTGAACCACCCAGGGATACCTTTCCCTCGTGTTTAGAAAAACTTACAAATCAAGAGACCCACTGCCTCTTGATTAACAACAGTTTGCTTTTGAAGTACAAAAGATGTTTTTCTCTCTTTAAGAGAAGAATGATACAACTTGAAGAACTTATATGAATCCTTAATTGTTTTGAAAGTGTGTGGCCAAAGGTTTTCTTATGAGAGAATAAGACAATGAGGTTCTAAAAAACTCTCCAGAATTTCGAACACAAGTCACATATTTATAGGCCTTTGGTGGCTTTTCAAAAACTTATGAAGAGATGTGACTTTTCAGAGTTATTTTTGAAATTTTCTCACTGCTAATCGATTACAGATCTGTGGTAATCTATTACACAAATAATTTTTGAGGAGTCATGTCTTTTCAGTTTGAATTTCAAAACCTTCTGTCACTGGTAATCGATTACACAATAGTGGTAATCGATTACATCTTTTAAAATTAAAATTCAAACTTTTTGAAAGCTTTTCAAAGTCATTTTTGCTTCTGGTAATCGATTACAAGCTTCTGTAATCGATTACCAGAGAGAAATATATATTTTTCAAAGATGTAAAGACCACTTAAAACCTTTATAAGAGATTTTGAAAATGTAAGCTTTTAAGGCCAAACCTTTGAAATCTTTTAAGAGATTCTTTTAACAAATAATGGATTATTGTGAATCGTTTCTCTTGATCTCTTGATCTTGACTTGAATCTTGTAGTAAACTTTGAATTGCTTCAATCTTTTTGCATCATCAAAATCTTCATACAGCATATGCACTTATAGAAAGAACAAGCATAGCTAGGTTCCTTAGTGGGCTTAATATGGAAGTGAGGGACAAGGTTGAACTCCTTCCATATAGGGACCTAGATGAGCTAGTCCAAATTTGTATAAGAGTGGAGCAACAACTTAAAAGAAAGCCTTCTTCAAAATCTTATGGCTTTCACTTTTATCCAAGGAAGGACCAAGCACAAGGAATTTTGGGGGCTGCACCTTCAAAACCCAAGGAAGATAAGGTTAAGACAATAGAGAAACCCACCCCTAAGACTAGTTCCCAAGCAAGGACTAGCAACATTAAATGTTTCAAATGTCTTGGGAGAGGTCACATTGCCTCTCAATGCCCCATGAAGAAAACCATGATTATGAGAGTCAAGACATTTATAGTAGTCAAGAGAAGACTAATTATTCCCCTTCCTCTAGTGGAAATAAAGATGAAGTAAGGGGTGAAGAGTCTAGTGAGGAAGTCTACCCCCATGAAGAAGGTGACCTCCTAATGGTTAGAAGGTTTCTTGGAGGTCAATCTTGTGGTCTATCCCAATCCCAAAGAGAGAACATCTTTCATACAAGATGAAAATTTTTAGATAAAACTTGTTCTCTCATTATGGATAGTGGATCTTGTTGCAATTATTATAGCACAAGATTAGTTTCCAAGTTGAATCTCACTATCATTCTCCACCCAAAACCTGATAAACTTCAATGGCTCAATGAGCAAGGGGAAATGATAGTTAACCAACAAGTGAAGGTACCTTTCTCTATTGGGACATATAAGGATGAAGTTAATTGTGATATAGTTCCCATGGAGGCAAGGCATATTTTTGTAGGAAGGCCATGACAATTTGATAAGAAGATCATTTACAATCGACTAACTAATGATATTACCCTCACCCATCTTAGCACTAAATTTGTGTTGCATCCTCAAACACCTTCTCAGGTTGCTAAGGATCAACTTACAATGAAAGACAAGAGGGATGAGGAAAAGTTAGAAAAACAAAAGAAAAAAAGGATAGAAAGGCCTTAGCTCCAAAGTTCAAGGAAAAGGAAAAAGGGGAAAGGTGTTGCTCTAAGAAAGTTGTAAAGAAGGAGAGTTATTTTGGAACAAAAGAAGATATTAAGAGAGCTCTTACTCTCAAGCAATCTTTCTACCTTCCCCTCTCAAGGGAGACTTCCCTTAGCACTGCCACAATTCCCCCACTTGAGACCATTCCCCTAAAGGTCCAAGAACTTTTACAGGAATTTGGTGATGTATTTCCCAAAGAGATACCCCCTGGGTTACCTCCTGTTAGGGGAATAGAACACCAAATAGACTTAGTCCCAGGAACAAGCCTTCCTAATAGGCTAGATTATAGGACTAGTCCTCAAGAGACCAAGTAGATTGAATCCCAAGTTAAGGAATTGTTAGAGAAGGGTTAGGTCCATGAGAGCCTAAGTCCTTGTGTTGTGCCTGTGTTGTTGGTGCCCAAGAAGGATGGTAAGTGGAGAATGTGTACAGATTGTAGGGTCATCAACAACATAACATTCCTAGGCTTGATGAGTTGCATGGTGCAAATATATTTTCCAAAATTGATCTTAAAAGTGGTTAACACCAAATAAGGATGAGAGAAGGTGATGAGTATAAAACCGCTTTCAAGACCAAGTTTGGGTTGTATGAGTGGCTAGTGATGCCTTTTGGCCTTACTAATGCACTAAACACCTTCATGAGGCTAATGAATCATGTCCTAAGAGAGTTCATAGGTAGGTTTGTAGTTGTTTATTTTGATGATATCTTAGTCTATAGTAGGGACCTAGATGATCACTTAGGACATTTAAGGCAAGTTCTTTTAGTTCTTAGGAAACACACTCTCTTTGCTAATATAGATAAATGCACCTTTTGTGTCGATAGTGTAGTCTTCTTAGGTTTTGTGGTTAGCAAAAATGGGGTCCATGTGGACCCTGAGAAAATCAAGGCCATCCAAGAGTGGCCCACCCCAAAAAGTGTAGGAGATATTAGGAGCTTCCATGGCTTGGTAAGTTTCTACAAAAGGTTTGTTCCTAATTTCTCTACACTTGTTTCAAATGAGTACTTCTCTCCCATTTATGCTAGCTGTGGGCACAAGGCCCAAGATGGATTCTAAATTTATAAGGGGTATTTGTTCAAGGAGGGAAGGCTTTGTATACCCCAAGGATCCATTAGAAAGTTGTTGGTCAAAGACAGCCATGAGGGTGGGCTAATGAGACATTTTGGAATTGATAAGACTCTTGTCTTCCTCAAGGAAAAATTCTTTTGGCCCCATATGAAAAAAGATGTCCATAGATATTTCACTAAGTGTGTGGCTTGTTTACAAGCCAAGTCTAGGGTGATGCCTCGTGGGCTATACACACCGTTACCCATTCCATCTGCACCTTGGGTAGATATAAGTATGGACTTTGTCCTTGGGCTTCCTAGGACCCAGAGGTGTTAGACTCTATCTTTGTGATGGTGGATAGGCTTAGCAAGATGGCACATTTCATACCATGCCACAAGGTAGATGATGTTAGTCATATCTCAAGACTTTTTTTAGAGAAGTTGTGAGGCTTCATGGTTTACCTAAGACTATTGTGTCTGATAGAGATGCTAAGCTCCTTAGCCATTTTGGAAAACTTTATGGGCTAAGCTAGGAATTAAGCTCCTTTTCTCCACCACTTGTCACCCACAGACTGATGGGAAGACAGAGGTAGTGAATATATCTCTATCCACATTGTTAAGGGCTCTCCTAAAAGGCAATCACAAGTCTTGGGATGAGTACCTTCCTCATGTGGAGTTTGCCTATAATAGGGGGGGGTCATAGAACTACCAAGCAGTCACCTTTTGAGGTTGTCTATGGGTTCAATCCTCTCACACCTTTGGACCTAATTCCCCTTCCACTCGACACTTCTTTTATACATAAAGAAGGGGAATCTCGATCAGAGTTTGTGAAGAAATTACATGAGAGGGTTAGGAACCAAATAAAGGTGTATGCAGCTAAAGGCAATAGTGGAAGGAAGGAGTTGGTGCTTAAAAAAGGGGATTGAGTTTGGCTGCATCTTAGGAAGGATATATTTCCTACTAAGAGAAAGTCCAACAACAATGCTTATAGGCTACACCTCCCAAAGAAGTATGGAGTTAGCAACACCTTTAACATTACTGATTTGGATCCTTTTGCAGGTGTAGTTGATTCAAATGATAAGGGGTCTATAAATTTGAGGACAAATCCTCTTCAAGAGGGAGGGGATGATGCAATCCTCCCAAAGAGGGGACCCATCACCAGAGCCATCGCTAGGAGACTCCAAGAAGATTGGGCTAGAGATGCAGGAGAAGGTTCTAGAGTTCTCATGAGCCTTAAGGTAGATTTTGGGCCTATGAGCTAAGTATAGCCCACTTATCTTTGTACATATTAGATTAAGGTTTCATTATTTTTGGGCCTTGTATTTAGGGCTCCATAGTTTAGGTAGGGTACCCTAGTAATGTAGGATTTTTCAGCCTTTGTATTTTAGGGCACCTAGACTAGTTTTTCTATTAGGGGTAGTTTTGTAATTTCACATGCATTAAGTGCACTATTTGATGTGTGTGTGTGTTGGGAGATAAATTTAATTGAATTGGGAGAATCTCAATCCAATTAAATTTAGGACCATCTTAAGGGAGAGGTGAGCATTTGCTTGCTACACCCTATTGCCACATCATATAATCACACTTTGTGCATGTCCTTCATGCTTTACATGTCTCATGACACCTAAGCATACTTAGTGGAGAATCTTGGACTTGATCTTGGATTAGTGGGCTAAACCATAACTAAAATTCACTAATCATAATTAGTGAAATTTTGGCTCCAAATTTGGCTCCACCAATTCAAATTCAAATTCAAGTGAAATTTGAATAGAAATTCAAATTTCCTTCCAATTTTGTGTGACACTTAGGCTATAAATAGAGGCCTTGTGTGTTCATTTTTTGAACTTTGATCATTTGAGAAATTACACTTCAAAGTTTAGACCTCATTTGAGGCATAAATTTTGTGCCCCTTCTCTTCCTCTCCCTCCACTCATCTTCTCCTACCTTCAAGCTCTTATCCATGGCTTCCAATGGTGATGAGCTTGTTCTTGAATCATATTCTCCTTGAAGTGGTGTCTTCAATCACCTTTCCTCCTTCTCCATTCCACTGCCATTGATCTTCAAGAAGGAAAGGACTCCATTGATGAACAAGATCCAAGGCCTACAAGCTCCACATGGAGCTACATCACTTTATGCTTCGTTGTCTAGGCTTGATACGACCCTAAATGGGGCTTCCTATTTGGGTCCAAGCTTTCTCACCGAGGGTCATTTCTAGCTTCACCTCGGACTTGTGATACAGGGTTGTCAAGATGAAAGGTTCGTGGTTCAACCTTTGTATTATATCTTCTTGATGTTCAGAGCTTGGTAACTTCTTCTTTAATTCAGACCATCTCTCGGACTTCATCTGTTGTCTCAAGTTCAACTCTTATGTTATTTTCATTTTGCTGTTGTTAGGACATCAGTCTCCTTGTCGACAATTACCCAACTTTGACGGGGATCATGGCATCTATGCCATATGTAAGTAGGAAAAGAGTTTCATTGGTTGTTGTCTAGGGTGAACAATGATAGACCTAGAGTATATTGGGAAGCTCCGCCTTAATAGACCCTTAGAATTGTCGAGTCTAGTACGCAGGACCCTGAGGATAACTCTGTTGGCTGCCTCTGCCTGACCATTGGTCTAAGGATGTTCAAAAGAGGTTACAAAGTGCTTCACGCCTAGCCTCGTCAAGAAGTCTTCATAAGCCCAAGCTTTGAATTGGGTGTCATTGTTGGTGACAATGGCATAAGGGAGGCCATACCTGCATATGAGGTGTTTCTAGTTGAACTTCTCCACCTCGCTCATTGTGATTTCTCGCAATGGTCTTGCCTCGATCCACTTGGTGAAGTAGTTGATAGCGACTAGTAAATATTTGACTGCTCACGATTCAATAATTGTCCTAGTATGTTCATTCCCTATATGGCGAAGGGCTAAGGGGAACTCGGGTTGTGGAGATTGTCAGGAGAGGTGCGCGGAATGTCAGCGAATTCCTGGCATCGTCTACACTTCTTTGTGAAGTGGAGGGCGTTTGCCATGAGTGTTGGCTAATAGTAGCTTGCGTTCACCACTTTGGTTGTAAAGGAGTGTTCCCATGTATGAAGGCCACAAATCCCTTCGTGAAGTTCTTTCATGACATAGTCTGCCTGTTGGCTGTTTAGGCATTTTAGCAAGGGTGTTGTCAACTCTCTTTTGAATAGTTCACCATTAAGGATAATGTAGTAGTTGGCCTTCCATTTCAGGTGTCGGGTTTCATTCTTATCTAGTGGCAACACCCTTTGAATTAGGAAATTCTTGTAAGGGGTCATCTAGTCTGGTTCCTCTTCTTCTCCGGCCATAACTTCCTCAGTGTCTATGGTGGAAACTTGGAGCATCTAGTGGATGATAGTCTTAAGGTGCCCAGTCCTTTTGGTGCTTGCCAGCTTGGAGAGCAAGTCTGCTCTGGTGTTTCTCTCCCTGGGTATGTAGTACATCTCAAAGCATTTGAAGTGATGCAATCCTACCCAGCAAGGGCATTGCATAGAAGACTCCAAGAAGATTGGACCGGAGATGCAAGAGAAGGCCCTAGGGTTCTCATGAGCCTTAGGGTAGATTTTGGGCCCATGAGCTAAGTATGAGCCCATTTATCTTTGTACATATTGTAGAAGCAAAGCTTCATGATGAATCAAGATTGATTTGATTCAAAGATGTTATGATGATAACAAAGATGATAACAAAAGATGATGACAAAGGTGATGACAAAAAGCTTAAAGGTCAATCAAAGAATGAGTTCAAGATATTCAAGATAGAATCAAGAACACTTCAAGATTCAAGAGGAAAGTTGATTTCAAGAATCAAGATTCAAAAGATCAAGATTCAAGACTCAAGGTTCAAGAATCAAGAGAAGGCTTAATCAAGATAAGTATGAAAAGGTTTTTCTCAAAAATTGAGTAGCACATGGATTTTTCTCAAAACATGTTTACCAAAGAGTTTTTACTCTCTGGTAATCGATTACTAGATTGTTGTGATCGATTACCAGTAACAAAATGGATTTGAAAAAGTTTTCAACTAAATTTACAACGTTCCAATTGATTTCAAAAAGTTGTAATCGATTACAATGTTTTGGTAATCGATTACCAGTGCCTTTGAACGTTGAAATTCAAATTCAAATGTGAAGAGTCACATCCTTTCACATAAAAGCTTTGTGTAATCGATTACACTGTTTTGGTAATCGATTACCAGTGTTTGTTTTTGAATAAATCAAAAGATGTAACTCTTCAAATGGTTTTTGACTTTTTCAAATTGGTTTTAAGTTTTTCTAAAAGTCATAAATCTTCTAATGGTTCTCTTGACCAGACATGAAGAGTCTATAAAAGCAAGGCTTTGTTTTGCATTTCAATGATCTTGAACAACCTTTACAATACAATCCTTTACAATCTTTGAATCTCTTTGAACTTCTTCTTCTTCTTCTTTGTGCCAAAAAGCTTTCCAAAGTTTTATGGTTTTCTAAACCTTGAAAACTTGTGCTATTCATTCTTTTCATCTCTTCTCCCTTTGCCAAAAAGAATTCGCCAAGGACTAACTGCCTGAATTCTTTTTGTGTCTCTCTTCTCCCTTTTCCAAAAGAACAAAGGACTAACCGCCTAAATTCATTTGTGTCTCCCTTCTCCCTTGTCAAAGAATTCAAAACGACACAGTTTGAGAATTCTTTTGATTCTTCCCTTTCCCTTATACAAAATTTTTCAAAGGACTAACCGCCTGAGAATTCTTTTGTATCCCCATTCACAAAGTATCAAAGGTTTCATCGCCTGAGATCTTTGTCTTAACACATTGGAGGGTACATCCTTTGTGGTACAAGTAGAGGGTACATCTACTTGGGTTTGACTGAGAACAAGAGAGGGTACATCTCTTGTGGATCAGTTCTAGTGGAGGGTACATCCAATAGGTTCAAAGAGAACAAGGGAGGGTACATCCCTTGTGGATCTTTGCTTGTAAAAGGATTTTTACAAGGTTGAAAAGAAATCTCAAGGACCACAGGTCGCTTGGGGACTGGATGTAGGCACGGGTTGTTGCCGAACCAGTATAAAAACTCTTGTGTGTTTGTCTCCTTCTTCCCTACTCTTTTACTTTCCGCTGTGCATTTTAATTTCCGCTTTTACTTTTGGTTAAGTTTCTCTTCTATTCCTTATTCTCTTAACAACATAAGTAAAAGCCTTAGAAAAGTAAATTTTTAATTAATAAAGGTTTAGGAATAATTAATTCAACCCCCCTTCTAAATTATTCTAAGGCCACTCGATCCAACACATATTAGATTGAGGTTTCATTATTTTTTGGCCTTGTATTTTGGGCTCCATAATATAGGTAAGGTACCCTAGAAATATAGGATTTTTCAGCCCTTGTATTTTAGGGCACCTAGACTAGTTTTTGTATTAGGGGCAGTTTTGTAATTTCACATGCATTAAGTGAATACTTGATGTGTGTGGTTGGAAATAAATTTAATTGAATTGGCAGAAGCCCAATCCAATTAAATTTTAGAGGGGGAGGTGAGCATTTGCTTGCTACACCCCATTGCCACATCATATAATCACACTTTGTGCATGTCCTTCATGCTTTAAATGTCTCATGACACCTAAGCACACTTAGTGGAGAATCTTGGAATTGATCTTGGATTAGTGGGTTGAACCATAGCTAAAATTCACTCATCATAATTAGTGAAATTTTGGCTCCACAAATTCAATTTCAAATTCAAGTGAAATTTGAATAGAAATTCAAATTTCCCTCCAATTTTGTGTGACACTCAGGTTATAAATAAAGGCCATGTGTGTGCATTTTTTGAACTTTGATCATTTGAAAATTAAACTTCAGATTTCATAGCTCTTTTAGAGCACAAAATTTCGTGTTCTTCTCTTCCTCTCCCTTCATTCATCTCCTTCTTCCTCCGAGCTCTTATCCATGGCCTCTTATGGTGGTGAGCTTCTTCTAGACTCATCTTCTCCTTGAAGTGGTGTCTCCTCTCTCTCTTCCTTCTCCATTCCGCTGCCATTCATCTTCCAAGAAGAAAAGGAATCCATTGATGAAGAAGATCCTAGGCCTACAAGCTTCAATGGAGCTTACATCATGAAGTTGTCAATAAGAGTTTTTGTCAATGTGGTAGTACTTGAACAGCACTATTTCCTTGGTTTGATATCTGTTGGCAACTTGCCCCTGGACAAGTTGCGAGTTAGTGTAGCATCGCAGCTTCTTGACCCTGATTTCTCTTGCTAGTTTTAGACCTGCAATGAGTGCCTCATACTCAGCCTAATTATTTAAGGCTTTGAAGTTAAGCTTGAGGGCTCACTCTAGAGTAACATCATTAAGGCCTTCGAGGATGATTCGTACCCCGCATCCTTTCATGTTGGACGCACTGTCAATGTAGAGGCTCCACCAGTCTAGGGTGGTTTGGTCGTTTCTAGAAAATTTTCCATGAACTGCGTCTTCATGGGGCTGTAGGGTTCATACTGGAGATCAAACTCTAAGAGTTCTACTGACATGCTACCATCCTCTTTGCTAGTTCAAGCTTTCGCAAAACCTGTTTGATGGGGGGTAGTTCGTCTTGATTACCACTTTGTCACTCTGAAAGTATGGCCTTAGATGTCGTGCCAAGGTAATTAGTGCTAGCACCACCTTCTCTATCATTTGGTAGCGCTTCTCAACATCATAGAGTATCCGACTAGTGAAGTAGATGGGAAGCTGGTACTTCCCTTCCTCTTGTATGAAGGCTGAGCTAACGACTTCATCAGTTGTGGTGGATACACGATATGTCAGATGGATGCCATGCGAACAAGTCCATGTTCCTATAAAAGACGTTAGCAATGTGTCTATGTTTATTGCTGGTAAGGTCCCTCTTGAGCTACATGCATTGCCCAGGTCAGGGTCCGAGCTACAGTTTCACGAGTTCTTCAATAGGCTTTGGGCCTCTATTAGCAGTATTTTTGCGTGGATCCACATCGAATGCATCATCCAGGCTTGCTTTGTAGATGGTCGGGGCTTAGACTAGAGACCATTCATCCACGCTCATCACTTGAGTACCACCACCTATTGTGAGGTGAGGCCTTGGAGGCTCCCTGGTGGGAGGATAGGGTGCCACTTTTAGGCTTTCTGCATAGTATCGTCGTGCTTGCTTGTGATTTGCCTTGACAGTCACGATCTCTCCCATGAAGGAGGGGAACTTCATCTTTAGATGCGGTGTGGAGATGATGGCTCAAAGCTCATCGAGCGTTTTCCTACCAATCAAAGCAAAGTAAGAGGTATTTGCATTGACAATTAAATACCTGATTGAAAAGCTCCTCAAGAGTTAGCCTTGACCGAAGGTGGTCATTAAGTCGACGTAGCCTCTGGTTTCTACTATTTCTCCTACAAAGCTAAGGAGTGGACATGAGTGAGGTTGGACGATATCAGGCAAAACTTCAAGTCCTAGAATGTCTTCTGGTATAAGATGCTAATGGTGATGCCCTAGTTGATGAGGACCCTGGACACCATGAAGTTCATGATTATGATGGAGACAACCATAGGGTCATCTTGATTAATAGGTTTGATACCCTTGAAGTCTCTATAAGTGAAAGTGATAGGAGGGTGACTTCATGGGGATGATAGCTCGACACAGTTGATGTCGACGTCTTAGATGGCATGGAAGTGGTGTTTACGAGACTGGTTGGCCTGCCCTCCATAGGAAAATCTACTCGTAATGGTGTTAATTATACCTCTACTTTGTTGGGCAGGGTCATTCTCAAGTTTCTGTGGAGCTTATCGCTTGCGTCTTTGCTAATGGTGTCTTTGTCTTCCTTAATCTTCTGGTTTGTCTCTTCTTCTATCGGCACCATGGTTTTTTTGGTGATCTTCTTAATGTCATCCAAGTCTTGTTGCTGCTGCATGATTGTCCAGCCTCCTCACGAACTGGGCTAGATACCTAGCCTGCATAAGCTCTTCTACTTTGTCTTTCAGGGAGGTGATGCAATCCTCCCTAGGAAGGGACCAGTCACTAGAGCCATGAGCAAGAGGCTCCAAGAGGATTGGGCTAGAGCTGCTGAAGAAGGCCCTAGGGTTCTCATGAACCTCAGGGTAGATTTCTGAGCCCATGGGCCAAGTTTGGGTCCAATTCTCTTTGTACATATTGGACTAGGATGTCATTATATTTGATCCTTGTATTTAGGGCTCCATATTGTAGGTAGGGTATCCTAGAAATATAGGATTTTTCAGCCCTTGTATTTTAGGGCACCTAGACTAGTTTTTGTATTAGGGGTAGTTTTGTAATTTCACAAGCACTAAGTGAATATTTGATGTGTGTGGTTGGAAATAAATTTAATTGAATTGGTAGAAGTCCAATCCAATTAAATTTTAGAGGGGGAGGTGAGCATTTTCTTACTACACCCCATTGCCACATTATATAGTCACACTTTGTGCATGTCCTTCATGCTTTACATGCCTCATGACACCTAAGCACACTTAGTGGAGAACCATGGAATTGATCTTGGATTAGTGGGCTGAACCATAACTAAAATTCACTAATCATAATTAGTGAAATTTTGACTCCAAAGTTTGGCTCCACAAATTCAATTTCAAATTCAAGTGAAATTTGAATAGAAATTTAAATTTCCCTCCAATTTTGTGTGACACTTAGGCTACAAATAGAGGTCATGTGTGTGCATTTTTTCAACTTTAATCATTTGAATATTAACTTCAGATTTCATAGCTCTTTTAGAGCACAAAATTTCGTGCTCTTCTCTCCCTCTCCCTTCATTCATCTCCTTCTTCCTCCAAGCTCTTATCCATGGCCTCCTATGGTGGTGAACTTCTTCTAGACTCATCTTCTCCTTGAAGTGGCATCTCCTCTCTCTCTTCCTTCTCCATTCTGCTTCCATTTATCTTCCAAGAAGCAAAGGAATCCATTGATGAAGAAGATCCTAGGCCTGCAAGCTCCAATGGAGCTTACATCAGGAGGGCCCAACAATCTTCCGTGTTGTGACCATAACTACAATGGTATCTATAGTATTTGGTCTTGTCCAACCCCGTCTTGGGAGGAAGTGGCAGAGGTAGTTTTATTGGTACCTCTGCATTGAAGGCTTCCTCAAGGATTGTAGTATAATTGGTCGTCACAAGTGTGTAACGTTCATATCTAGGCCATTTTGGGAGAGACTGGCGCTTGTCTGACTTGTGCCTTTTGTTCGACTTATGTGACTCGGTCTTGGTAACTCTTTCTTTCTTACAGCACTTTTGTCCCACTTGTCAGACCTTGTTTCTGAACCTGGATATCTCTTCCATTTGGATGTTGTCTTTGGCTTGTTTGCACAACTCGTTCATGCTATCAAGGGTTTTTTTTTTGCAAAGATTGTCCACAAACTTACCAAGGCATAGTGTGATGAGCATAGAGTATAATGCTACCCCTGGGTTGATATTTTATATCTGGACAACAGTCCAAACCTATCCATGAATTTTTGGAAAGATTTATCATTTGCTTGTCACAAGTTGGCCAATGTGGCAGATGTCATACGGTGTGACCGGTTGGTTTCATATTATGCACTGAAATGCTTGACAAGAGTGCTAAAGCTATCGATGGACCTTGTAGGAAGTCTATCATACCAGGTTAACGTCACCCCTTTGAGGGATGTTAGGAAGACATGACATAAGATCACATCATCATTGGTGTATAGATTCGCCTGGGTGAGAAAAGCGTCTAGATGTTCATCGGGATCAATGGTTCCATCATATCGCTCTAGGTTGAGTGGTTTCCAATCTAGGGGTATCTTAGCTTCCATAATGCAGTTGACAAAAGGGTGTTGATAAGTAGTTCGCCCTTATGGATGGTGTATATGGGAGAGACTAGGAGCATCTTCAAAATTGTGTGAGCTCGGGCATTGTCTAAGTAGAGTGCTCATCACCATGGGGGCATCTTACACGAGCCTCCATCTAATCATGGTCAACCTTTAGCTTTCATCGCTCCATCTCTGCAATGCGATTTAGGATTTATTAGAGAGTATTAGTTTCTGTCATGGTTGTTGGAGGAGGATTGAAGCCTTCGAAAAGGGTCTCGCGTCTAAGGCTAGATCGTGTGCTAACCATGGTTGAGAAAGAGAAACCACAGGGTATGTTTTACAACAACCCCATGGTGAGCGCCAAATGTACTCACCAAAATCCGGAGCTATCCCATGTTAGGGTGGACGTGGCTAAGGTTTGTTAAGAGGACAAGAGGGGGAACCTGGAAAACTAAAGACTTTGACCCTCAAGTAAGTACGTGAGTTAGGAGAGTATGAAAAGAGTGAGAGGGAACCTGGTACTTATAGAGTTGAGGAATTGCGGGCCCTTGTTTGTAGGGGTTGTTACGGTGATGTAACAACCCTTGCAGATAATTACCGGCTTGTACATAATAGTCAGTGGATAACTATGGCTTATAGATAATGTATGGCTTATAGATAATTGAATACCTGTTATATGATACAGAGATTGCAATATATTCAAATAATAAAGTGGTTATAGATAACCTGTCAGTTAAGAGCCCAGCTGCTAAGGGCATGGCATTTGTGCTCCTGTGTTAGGGCTGACGTGGAGGGTTGACATGTGTCTCGGAGTGGCAGATGCTTGCCACTTGTATTTTTTTGGACCCTAGACAATACAATATTACTGGACCAAAAGAAGAAAATAAAAACTTCTTAAATATCAAGACCAACCGATCCAAACCTAAATGGAAAACAAATATCAAAAGAAAATAGACAAACTCATGAATTTGATGAAGGAATTCAATTCATGGCATTCATCCATCACACATCAAATGTATACAAAATGCTAATATAAACTTAAAAGTTAAAACTACTTAACAACCATTATATTAATGCAATCACTGCTAAAAACGTAATTACATTAAGTGAACTTTTTTCTTCTCATTCCTTGTCCATTAGAAAGGATAGGAAACTTGTTCAACAAAATACGGAAAAATACGAATCAAAGAAGCTACATGTTATCCCATAATTATGGCTTACGAGCATGTTTGGGTTATCTGTCCACAGTTTGCACTATAAAATAATATATGCACTAACAAAGCTAATTTTAGTGTTGTAACATCAAACTCGTTACATAATAATGCAGGTTAAATCGTTCAAAAGTTATTAGAGCTTGGTTATAACCCTTAAAAATGCCTCATTTTATTGGCTTCCAATTAATACCATAAGTTTAGAACTATGTTCCTGAGCAGTTAGGATTATGGAAATCCCATAAGCAAACAAAGCATCACATTTGCAATAGGTTTTTGATAACTGCTAAATATGAATTATTTTTTATAATAAAAATATATTGAAGATATCTTTAAAAATATATATTTAGCAATTATTTTTGGCTTAAATGTTAGGAATTGGTATTTTTCTTATTTATGGTTTGCAGATATGAAAAGGAGGGATTAAAAGCGAAAAAGATCCATAAAATATAAAAAATATGAATAAGGAAGATTTTTGGCATCAGGCCTAAGTCCACTCCAACAACTATAAAAATGGAGTCAAGCTAAGGAGAAAAGACACCACCCCGAAGACTTAGATCTCTCTAATGAATAAATCCTAAGCCTAAGTATCTCTAGTAGGGGAAATCTTTATTTTTATGTCTTTTTTCCATCCCTTCTCTTCCATCAATTTCTAAATCCCTTTTCAAGTATAAAGCCCCTTATGGCTATGAGAGGCTAAACCCTTAGTTAGGATCTGACAGACCTAAAAAGTCAAAACATGTAATCTACACTTCATATTTATCAATGCAAACAGGTGTTTTCTTTCCTATTATCCTTTCTTATTTTAATTTCATGTATCATTCATCCTTGCATCATCTTTAGGGGTTAGGTGCTCGATAGAGGGTAATCCTTAATAGAAATACAAGGAAGGTCTTACATGCATCAGTTTTAGGGATTAGTTGCTCGATAGAGGGTAATTTCTAATAGAACTAAAAGGAATGAGTATCTTAATAAAATCATTGCTAGACATAGAGTGATTGCATTATGCCTATGCATCAAAGCAAACATCTAGAATTAGAACATCATGCATTTTATCTATTGAGTCTTTGCAAAGGCATTTGGGAGATAGATAGGTAAAATAGGCTTGTCATCATGAGATATCAGAGGCAAGTATTCTAACAGATGTGAGTAGGAAAACAGTCACCAAATTGATAGAGAAAAATCTAAAATAATACATTTTACGCAAATAAGGCAGGCTAGGTGTTAGTCATTTTATACGACTAACTTTTGTATAGAAACTTTTGATAATTATATAAAATTCCTCCAAGTTACAGTTCTTTTTGTAGGATTGTAAATACTTTTGGTTAATAAATTGATCATTACTCATTATAATCTTTCGATTGTAATTAATGTAAATTTCAATTCTATTTCAGGTGAAAAGGGAGATTTTGTGAAGTGTTGAATCTGGTGTCTACCTAAGCCTGGTTTGTGCACTTAGCGAGTATGCCCCGCTAAGTGAGGCACCAGCACACTCAGTGAGACACAAGAATCTGGAAGAAAATCTGCCTTGCAAGCACGTGCTCAGTGCGTTGTCGCTCGCTAAGCAAGTCATTCATCATCTTCCAGGCTAAGTGCGAGATTGGCACTGAGCCACAGTTCACTAATGGGCGCTAAGTGCAAGATTGGTGCTCAGCGAGAGGCCACCGATAGGATTTCCATATAAAACCTATAAACACAAAATTGGAAGGGAGTTTTGAGTGTGTGGACCCAGTGGCAACTGAGCAGACCAAAGGAGGCATCTTGAAGAGCTTTGAAGGAGTTTTTGAGAGATTGTGAGGTTTTTAGAGGTGGAGGAGACATCCCTACCACTTTTTACTTTTTCAATTTCTCTTCTTCTCTTCTTTAAACTTGTAAAAAGGAGCTTCCTCGCAACGGAAGACTAAATCCTCAGTTGGTAACTTCTACAGAGTAAATGATGCAAAATCTTTCATATCTATTTAATAGTGTTTTCATGTATTCTTTGTTCCTATGGACCTTGAATTCTCGCATGTTTTTGTCTTGATCATGCAAACGCATGTGTAATTAGGATCATCCTCATTAGCAAATGGTTTGATCCTTAGAACTTGATAGGACAGGGCTAATTTATCGTATATCTGGACATGGAGTGCGGTAACTTGGTTTTTCGGTATGTTGTAACCATAATGTTTTCTGGTTAGGCTATGTTCGACAAGAGACATCTGAGAACGAAGTCTAGTTAAGATTAGGCTAAACTCATGAGACATCGGGGTTTAGTAGTTAGGACCTCAACATAGAATACAGGAGCACTATTAAGTAGAGAAATATTCTTAAATTACATCAAAATACCTTGTAGGAGGAACCAACACGTTCACATATTTGTTTTCACACACCATTACTCACTTTACTCGCTTTCATTTAGACTAGATCATACTTTTATTTCTCTTTTCAACCATTAATTGTATCACCAATGCCTGCTCGCCAAACGACAACTTTTACCAAGTAAAACAAGTTCCCTAAGATCGATACTCGGTATTCTTACCGTTTTAATACTACTTGTGCGCCCCGGTACACTTGCCGGGCAACGATCACTAGGTCCCAACATTATCACATTCTGAATTTATCTTTCGTTATCTTCATCTTTATTTTTACTTTTCTTATCTTTCATTTTTATCTTTATCTTTATTATATTTTAATTTAAATATTTTATCTTTTCTATCTTCTATTTTAATCTTTAAATTTTTATCTTATCTCCTATCTTTCTTTATCTGTTATTTTAAATTCCTTATCTCTTGCTTGTAAATTGGGTTTGCATCAATCTAGGTACAAACAAAGTTCATGTGGATTTGACACTCGGACTTCCGAGTACTTTACTACTTGAGACTATTTGGTGCACTTGCCAATGAGTTAATGGTTTTTCAACTGCCAAACGTAACAATTCAATAATCCTTTTCGCACAATAAGGTAAATGGGGTAACAGTACACACACAATCACAAACATTGGAAAAATATGAAGGAACAAAATGGAAAAAACCAAAATCTGAATTTGCCTTAAAACAAACATGTAGCAATCTTTGCTTTGATGAGAGAGAAGAAGAAAATGCAATTTAGAGAAGAATTATACCCTTGGAACCACAAATGCCGAATGACAGAGCATGGACGATGGCTCCATGAGAAGAAGGAACCTAGAAGCTACGATAGAAGTTGCGGCAAAACGAGTGTCGCAACGTGGGCTACAACGGGATGGAGAAATAAAATTATTAGATAAATTGTTTCCCAAAAAAGGAAAACTTGGGGAGTCGCCACCAACATTTATTTAAGGAAAATGTCGGGAAAACAAAAAAGATAAGGAATGGTCTACGGTTTGAGGAAAAAAGGATTTCGGAATTGTTTACGTACGAGGAAGGTGTTAGCACCCCACAAGACCGTTATGAAGACGACAACCTTTAATCGAGCATGCTAAAAAATAAAGTGACTCTTTTAGGAAACAAGGTTGGAAAACCCTAAGTGCGTCACCCAAAAAACGACACGCCCAAGGGGGAACCACCTCCACGAAGTGTGGCGCACCTCCATGGTGCCACTGGTGCAAGGCCGCCACAAGGTCGACGGTGCAGCGCAACGGTAGCAGCAGTGTGGAGGAGGCATGGTGGCGCAAACAAAATAGGAAGCCAATATGATGACGAAAATCAAGAAAACACACAAAACAAAGTGTAATAACGAATGGAAAACCGCGATTTAATTCGCAGGAACCTTGCTAGCGGCTAAGGTGCCCACTGGCAAGATAGAACAAAACAAAGCAAGAGATCACGAAAAGAAAGAAAGAAGAAAGAAAGAATGGGGAAGAGAAGAAAGGAAGAAAAAGAGACCAGAGGGAAATGTGAGAGAGTGAGGGAATGAGGGGGTACCTGGTGACCCCTCTTTCTTCTCTAAAGACGGGGGATCGGTCCATTTTTCGTCCTCAGGATCTGTGCCCTCTTTGTGCATTAATTTCACAGACTTTCTCCTTTCCTTTTTTATGCATTGTGTTCCCTCTCTTAACCAAATGGGTTCTCCTTGATAGCCCAATAGGTCAAACAATCTGTTTTCTTTTCTTTTCTTTTTTTACTTTTAATGTTCTTTTTTTTTCATTTGTTTGTTTGTTTGCTTTGTCTTTTTTATTTCTTTTTTTATGTTTTTGGGCCTTGCTGAATTAGGGTTTGACAACGAGAATGAAAAGATCATAGACGACGATGCTGTGAGAGAAGATGCAAGAGGAAGGAACCTAGAAGTTGCGAGCATGCAAAGAAGTGAGAACTAGAAGACGAGGAATCAGGGTTTCTAAAATCAAAACGACATCATTTCACACTCCACAGAGAAAAAAAATGAAGAAATGACCCGGTCCAGATCCATGGGTCACCAGTTCGACCACAAACCTTGCTAGGTCGCTCTAGGTTAAAAGCATTCCCGATCGAGCAACAAACTCAACCCAGTCCAGCAATCGGGTCGCAGTCCGACCAATTAGGTCGGTCCGGGTTTTCAAACTTTGGTAATGGGTTGAGTTTATGTTATAAATCATTGTATTTTTATGACTTATTCAATTTAATTTCATTTAAAATTAGACAAAAAAATATCTACAAATAATTAAATATATTATTTTTAAGTAGTAGTCATTTTTAGTGGACAAGAATTGAGACGTGGCAAATGTACTCGATGGGTACAAAATTTTATCCCCCAATAGAGACCAGGGATAGGGATAGGAGTGGAAATGGGAACAAGATTGAGAAATGACTTAGTTGTTCGTGCCATGTCTTTTTGTCATGCCTATTCACAATCATCACTTATACATTTTTAGTTTTAAATAACTACGTATTTGGATAAGATTAAAATACCTCTTAGCTAGTCTTTTAATAATTTTATTTTTTGGTTTTAATTTTGTTTTATAAATTAAACAAAAAGTACTTTGGTTCATTCACATATCTTTATTAGATCAATTGATCATATATTATATCATTATATACAAAACAGTTTACCATGTTGTCTTTTTGTTGTTACTTATAATATGAGTAAATAGGCATTTTGGTTCCTGACTTTTGACCATTTTGCAAATTAGACCCTATCTTTTTTAAATATAAAAAATAGTCCCTATCTTTGCATAAATTTTGCAAAATAGTCTTTGTCGTTAAATTTATAAGTAACGCCTTTAGTGAGGTGCATTGTTGGCAATTTTAGTATCACATAGACTATCCAACGTGGCAAATTGTCCCAGATTGTGACACGTAGACTGGACTTTGATACAAAATTTAAAAAATTGTCAAATATTTTCTTCTTCACTTGCCATAGAATCTTCTATTTTATTTTGTCTGAAAAAAATCCCATATTTTAGTTCCATACAGCAACAAATTTGGCTTGAAGTTTTTCTTATTTATTTCCTATAAAATATTCATTGCCTTTCTCCATCATCTTAGCCTTGATATATCCATGAAAAGGGGAAGTATAAATATGCTGATTAAGAGTCCATCCAGCTTTTAACAATGCCCCAAATAATTCTTCTGCCTCTCTCATTCTTCCATCTTCACAAAGACCATCCAGTAATGCAGTGTAGGTGACGATATTTAAGTTAACTCCAACCTACTGCATCTCACTTTCCAGATAAAATGCTTCATTGAGATCACCTATTTTACAATTTGCATCAATTAGAGATGTATACGTAAATTCATTGGGTTGAAGACCAACATGTATCATGTCAACAAAAAAATTTATTTGCTTCCAGTGTCATGCCTGCCTTGCAAAATGCATCAATTAGGTACTATAAGTTACAACATTTGGTTGCAACCCTCTTTGCTTCATCTCATGTAGATACTCAAAAGCTTGAGGAATTCTTTCAAATTTACAGAATCAATTAATAAGAGAATTGTATGTTATCAAATTTGGTTCACATTCTGCATCTTTCATTTCCTTAAATACAGTGACTACTCCAGTTTAAATTTGAGAGGATAGAAGCTTTAGAAATCCTAATTTGAGGAAGAAGAAGCAAGTGAAGAAGAAAATATTTGACAACTTTTTAAATTTTGTATGAAAGTCCAGTCTACGTGTCACAATCTGGGATAATTTGCCACATTGGATAGTCTATGTGGCACTAAAATTATCAACAATGCACCTCACTAACAGCATTACTTTTAAATTTAACGACAAGGACTATTTTGCAAAATTTATGCAAAGATAGGGACTATTTTTTACATTTCAAAAAGATAGGAATTAATTTGCAAAATGGGTCAAAAGTCAAGGACCAAAATGCCTATTTACTCCTTATAATATACTAAATTTGAATTTCATCTATACCTACTCTTATTTTACATGGTATCATCATTTTTTATGTATAAATTTGCATTGTATTTTCTCCTACCCAAAGGTTTTCACTTTATTGTTATGTTCTTACTAACCACAAAAAAATATAGTTTAGACTTTTTTAAATGATATACTCACCACATAAACATTGATTATTTTAAATATTAAATCCTTTAACAACAATAATCTTAATAAATTAAATATGTATTACATTATTTATCTATCTATAAAAAGTATGAAAACAGATGAGTTACCCAAGCGAAGACACATGTATTGTTCTAGTTATGAAAGAAAGGATGGTCGTGTGTGGCATCCAGTCAGGGAGTATCCATTAAGGAAATTGAATATGAGTTGTTTTTGTTTCAATCTTTTCATAACCTAGATGTGCAACACAAGTAGAAACAAGGCTCGTGGTCTTTTGATAACCACCTCTTGATATTGGGGGCGATGCAAGACAGAGATGTTCCATCTCAAGGTCCTTTATATACAGTCCCATTTTGGATTCAAGTGCGTATAATATTCCAACAGGGTTTGTCTAAAGTGGTGGGTAAGCATATTGGTAACTGTTAGGGAATTTTTGGAGTATGATACAAACAACAACTCAAATTTCTGGAGGAAGTATATGAGATTATGGGTGGTTTTGGATGTTTTAAAGCCACTTAAGAGCTCCAAGATGATTAAGAAACCTGGGTGTAAGGCTAGGGTGGTCCAATTTTTCAAGTATGAGAGGTTAGGGCCATTCTATTTTCTCGGTCTATTAGGCCATTTGGATGCCTATTTTGCACTGCCAAGCCCAAACATCTTCATGGCGGTTCATAAAAATCGTTGTGTTCACATGAGTGAGGATGATCTACTTACCGAGAGAATTTGTATTCGATTCTTACATATGTAAAATTTCTTGGATATATAATCAACAATCACCAATCGCGAACATGATTAGTCTCTGATCCACAAGGTTAAAGAACATTTGTGGCATCTTCCATGACTTCATATATGATATATGCATTTATTAAGTAATTCTAATGTGATAATGGAAGGCAGAAAGGGTGTATATTTAATCTGTTTAGGAGTTGATAACTTGCGCTATGCATTTGGGCTTATGAGGGCCGAGGCTAAATTGCTGAAGTCTTGATCATAGACAACTTGAAATTGGTAACTTCAATTGTAGTGAGAAATAGAGTATTAATTTGACAAGTTTAGCGGAAGGCATTTGAAAAGTAAAAATAACAATAAATATATTTACTTAATTAGCAAGTATTGTGCAAAGAATACAATATATACACTCTACTACTTACATCAGGATGCACCTATAAATAAGGGTGGGAATAGGCCAGGCCGGCCTATAGGAGCCTACGACCTGACCTACATAAAGTCTGGCCTGAACTAACCTATTTAATTAAAAGGTTAGACTCAGGCTTTTTTAAAAGTTTATTAAATTAAATAGACTAGGCTTAGACTTATTAAAAAGCCTTATAAGCCTGATAGGCCGGCCTATATATATGTATATATACTAATATTATTTTTTGGGTATCAATATATACTTATATTATTTTTTGGATACAATTAATTTTATTTTTGAAACTAGCATACTTTGATTACACATTACTAACTTCTAATTTAACTCATCAACTTATAAAATCATCCATACAAGCGACCAAAAAATTGAGTGCATCTTATGAATTGATATCTTATGAATTATAGAATTTTATATCATTTGAAAATTGAAATCGATTTTTTTCTGCTTTATTTTTATTGTTTAAAATAAAAATCATTTTAATATTTTGTGTAAGACTGGTAAATAATTTTTAGACGTCATTATTTATTAAATAATTATATTTTATAAGATAAATATTATAATAATTATAGAGAAGGAAAAAAAATTCAGTCCCCTTCAATAAATTTGTGGATTGATTAAGCATACATTTAATTTTGTATTACACAATATTAACTTTAATAGCATTATTAAATAAAATATATTTATTAACTTTTATAAATTCAATATATACTTATTGAATGTATGACTTTTAACAAAATTAATTATTCAGGTAATAATTTCTGAATAATTACATGGTAGAAGAGGCAGGGTAAATTTATCCTTTCAATCTTGTTACGTCCACTTGACAGTTGACACACGTGCAGTGGCTGCCGTAGACTACATATTGCGTTTATGTTTCACAAATAAGTATTGTCGCACAACGTGGTTGGATATTTGTAAAGAGTAGTAACGTTAACGTGGCTGGATATTTTCCACGTAGATTATATATATATTGTAAGTGGAGGAAAGGACAAAACAAAATCAAGTAAATATAATCATTTATTTATACTGTTATTTTGATAAATTATTTACCTAAAATGAAAACTATTTTGGTGAGAGAGCCATTATTGGAGTATGCAGGAGGCTGGGACCCGAACCTGGCTGGCTAAATTATTAATATTGTCTCCTTCTTCAATTCCTTTTCATCCTTTTCTCTGGGAATTATAGTTTGTAGAGAACACATACATACATTTTCATTTTCAGAGGAATGATCATGGAAGAATCCTCGGTACACGAGATCAAATCCCCTCTCCGTAAGCCAGCCTCTGATTTTGATGTCATTATTATTAATTTCTAATATACAAATCTATGGTTAACATTTGTTTTCTGAAAGCCAAAATCTATGGTTAACATTGTCAGTGTCTTCTTTTATCGGGATCCTCTTCCCGCATGGTATTTGTCTTTACAATTTGACCATACGGACTGAGTTTCATCCCGATACAAAAACATTCAATGCACATATATATTTTAATTAATTAATTTGTTGTGTTGAACATCTAGTGTCATCTAACAAGGAGGAAGATGAAGTTGGAAGCAGTACTAGCCATAGGCAGCAAAATGAAGAGAACTCGCCCATAAAACAAGTGGCCCTAACGGTGCCAACCACCGATGACCCATCTCTTCCAGTTCTGACGTTCCGAATGTGGGTGTTGGGAACTCTATCATGCGTGCTGCTGTCGTTCCTGAACCAGTTCTTCTGGTACCGCATCCAGCCTCTCACCATCACCGCGATCTCCGCCCAGATCGCGGTGGTGCCGCTCGGCCAACTCATGGCCGCAACGATCACTAAGCGCGTGTTCTTCAGAGGAACACGCTGGGAATTCACTCTCAATCCGGGACCCTTCAACGTCAAGGAGCACGTTCTCATCACCATCTTCGCCAACTCCGGCGCCGGCACCGTCTACGCCATCCACGTTGTTACCGCTGTCAAAATCTTTTACCACAAACACATCTCCTTCTTTGTCTCCTTGCTTGTGGTCATCACCACACAGGTTGGTTGGTTATTTTGACTTGCAGTTATAATTAACCTCACCTAACTAATTTTCTTTTCCTCGTCAAACAAAAATATCACACCAAAATAATGCGTATTTTTTGGTTAGTTTGCCTCAGTTACCTATAAAAGATAATTCATGCATGAAAAATAGTACTGTATTGATATAAACTTGTACCAATTGAATGATAGGTATTGGGTTTCGGATGGGCTGGCATATTTAGAAGATACCTGGTAGAGCCAGCGGCAATGTGGTGGCCAGCAAATTTAGTTCAAGTTTCACTCTTCAGGTAATAATTATAATACTACAGCATTAACATTTTATTATTCTAATTTATATGGTCAATATGAAGAGTAAATGTATTGAATACTATGCTCTAGCTAGTAACTTGACACACTACGTAAGAATTAGTTAGTTCGCCGACAATATCGTAATAAGATACAAAAGTATCCATACCTACCAATAACATCAATGTAATATATTTACGATTTTTTAGTTTACCTATATGTCATCACTCACTCTTGCGTGGTTGTACTTTGCGGCTGGAACAAGTTGTTGTATACGTAGTTATAAAAATATCATTGCTTTCTTCCACGACTCATTTACAATCACTATGGAACGAAACTTTCGTATCAACCGGGGCCCAAAAGTACCAACATGCGCTTCCTATTTAATTCTTTAAAATCCTGAAAATATAATCCTTTTTTTTAATTCAATTGTAAACATTTTTTATACTATAAACCAATCTTGTATATCTTACCGTATCGTTGAAAAGTATTTAATTTTATAATTAACTCTTTTAAAACCATATCTAGAATTTATTAATTTAGTTCATAGTATAAAAATCTTCATGATGACACTTGTACTAAAATTAAACCCTTTAATTTTCAACACTAAAATAAAACTTCAAAGATTACTACGAATTAGCTTTAAAAAATCCGCTATATAATAATTATACATATGTCTGATCGAATTTTTAAATGCAACAGTAAGAAGGAGAAGAAAAAAAATGTGAGTAATAATAACTCATTTGTACGTACTACTTACTTCATAATTAAATCATAATACTAAACATTGTTTCATCAGGGCCCTGCACGAGAAGGATGAGCGACCAAAGGGAGGGTTAACGCGATCGCAGTTCTTCGTAATCGCATTTTTGTGCAGCTTCGCCTATTACGTGTTCCCCGGTTACATTTTCCAAATGCTAACCTCCCTCTCTTGGATTTGCTGGTTATATCCCAACAATGTTCTGGCCCAACAACTTGGGTCGGGCCTAAACGGGCTTGGCATAGGAGCAATTGGGCTTGACTGGTCCACCATTTCGTCCTACCTCGGAAGCCCACTCGCAAGCCCATGGTTTGCCACTGCCAATGTCGCGGTGGGTTTCGTGTTTGTGATGTACGTTCTGACTCCGCTGTGCTATTGGCTCGACTTGTACAACGCCAAAACCTTCCCCATTTTCTCGGACGAACTCTTCACGGAGAAAGGTCAAGTTTATAACATCACAGCCATAATAGACTCCAATTTCCACCTAGACCTTGCGGCTTATGAGAGACAAGGTAGATTGTACATCAGCACTTTCTTTGCCATGACCTATGGTGTTGGCTTTGCTGCACTCACGGCCACCATTATGCATGTTGCTCTCTTTCACGGAAGGTACGTACATCTGTACCAATCTCATGAAATAATATATAATTAATTAATTTAAAATTTCATATTGATTTTTAGTTGTTTTTCTTAAAGATAAATTATATTTTTAATCCTTGTACTTCTAATTAATCTCTATACTTTTTAAAAAAAA
Source organism: Glycine soja (assembly GCF_004193775.1). Classification (NCBI taxonomy): domain Eukaryota; kingdom Viridiplantae; phylum Streptophyta; class Magnoliopsida; order Fabales; family Fabaceae; genus Glycine; species Glycine soja. The sequence goes on from NC_041021.1 coordinate 26,330,506, forward strand.
TCAAGTGTATTTAGTCTCTTACATTTCACCTATTTAATACAAAAATTAAAATTAAGTTTGAACGAAAATATACGAGAAAAAAATATGTTTTATCTTCTTTTTAATGTGTATATATGGTCATGGATACAATTACATTTGACTAGATAGCTAGAGCATAGCGTGTATACACACATGACACATACATTAAATTGAAAATATATGTATACAGAGAAATATGGGAGCAAAGTAAATCAAGTTTTAAGGAAAAGAGCGTGGACATTCACACGAAGCTTATGCGGAGGTACAAACAGGTGCCTGAATGGTGGTTCGTGTGCATACTCATCGCAACCATTGCAGCCACCGTCTTCACCTGCGAATACTACAACGATCAGCTGCAACTGCCTTGGTGGGGTGTTCTCCTCGCATGTGCCATTGCTATATTCTTCACTCTCCCCATTGGAATTATTACTGCAATCACAAATCAGGTCCGTACATAATTAACAGTAGTGATTGTCTAACTCTTTAAATATTATAATTTTTTATGATAAATAATGATTTTGTTCCGAAAAAATTAAAATAGGTCTTCGGATGTGCAAAATTAAATACGACGTATTAAATTTATCTTAAAAAATATAATTTTAAATTGATTATTAAATATTATAACTTAATAATAAAATAATGTCACAAATTTAAAAGAAGAATCAACTTGTTTTTTTTATATAGATAATGATTAAATTTTGAATTTTTAAGAGAGACCAAATTATCATTGTGATACACTTTCAAGACTAAAATGAATATATTTTTTTATAGTAGTAATTGTTTAACTCTTCCAACATTTTTTGAGCAATTGCAGAGTCCGGGGTTGAACATAATCACGGAATACATCATAGGGTACATCTACCCGGGATACCCTGTGGCAAACATGTGCTTCAAGGTTTATGGTTACATCAGCATGACGCAGGCCATCACTTTCTTGCAAGACTTCAAGCTTGGTCACTACATGAAAATCCCTCCCAGAACCATGTTCATGGGACAGGTTGTGGGAACGCTTGTCGCGGGTTTTGTGTATTTGGGCACTGCGTGGTGGTTAATGGAAACGATCCCAGACATATGCAAAGACACGTCCTCTGTATGGACGTGTCCAAGTGACACAGTGTTCTACGACGCATCGGTTATTTGGGGTTTGATTGGGCCGAGAAGAATATTCGGAGACCTGGGAACGTACGAGAAAGTGAATTGGTTCTTCCTAGGAGGAGCCATTGCTCCATTACTGGTTTGGTTGGCGGCAAGGTCGTTCCCACAACAAGAGTGGATTAGGCTCATAAACATGCCAGTGTTGATAGGGGCCACCGGAATGATGCCTCCGGCGACGGCGGTGAATTACACGAGCTGGATCATTGCGGGGTTTCTCTCTGGCTTCGTTGTGTTCAGATACAAGCCCGAATGGTGGAAGCGTCACAATTATGTGCTCTCAGGGGCACTTGATGCAGGGCTTGCCTTCATGGGGGTGCTTTTGTATCTATGCCTTGGATTGGAGGACATTAGTCTCAATTGGTGGGGGAATGACCTTGACGGATGTACATTGGCTCACTGCCCCACCGCCAAAGTAGTCGAGGTTCAAGGTTGTGCCGTTTTCACTTGAACATAACTGTAAATTAAATCATAATTAGGGTGAATATGCTAGTTAAGGAATTAAAACTTAAAAGTGAAAAGTCTTTTCCTAATAAAAACATTATTAATGCATCTAGATGAATTTTTAATGAAAACTTTCTATTACATTATCTCTTTAAGAACATTGACTGTTCAAACTTAAATATATTTTTAATGGGCTTAATTATAACTTTTATACACTCTACATTCCTCTCTAAAAAAGATTGTGCCATTTTCACTTGAATATAGTTGTAAATTAAATCCTAATTGGGGAAAATATGCTAGTTAAGGAACTAAAACTTAAAAGTGAAAATTAATGCATCTAAATGAATTTTTAATGAAAACTTTCTATTACTTCAACTCTTTAACAACATTGACTATTGAAACTTTTTAATATATTTTTAATTGTTCCAATCCTGGAAAAAGAGACTTAGGCACCCAATACGAGAGTCCTCTATGAATAAGAACCTAAGAGAAAATTACCCTTAACCCAAACTAGAAACACCTATTCTAGCATGCCTTCAACGATTCATTCACAAACAAAAAGATGTGTAAAATCATACACAAAAACCCAAAGTAAAGATAGACACAACCTGATCCATCCTTTATGCAAAACCTTGCTTGACTGAAGAAGTGTTCTTGTTATCTCGAGAAAGTGACACAACTCACTTATCACAAAAGATATTCACAATCAAAAGATTTAAAGGTGAGTTACTTTTTTAAGCATTTTTCTTCTCTTCTTTCTTTAACTAATAACAACACATGATCTTAGCTCATTCAGAAGCTCAAAATATTATGTTTCGTTATTTTTTAAGAGAGCACAAGCAGGTTATTTATAGAAAAAACAATTATAACCTCCTGTAATCGATTAAATCTACAAGGTAATCGATTAGATTATCATTTTTATCTATTAAAGTGTTCTTCCCAAAACCTAGAAACAACTCAAGTGTAACGACCCACTAGCCGTTATGATATCACTACTCTAAACCGTGTTAATTTCAATTTTTAAATAAAAACTCGGTTAATTTTCTTATGAAAAATGAGAGTAAATTTTTTGCGATATACGTTCACCAAACAAATGCACAAATACTTAAATGAATATATATATATATATATATATATATATATATATATATATATATATATATATATATATATTAACTCAGTAAACATCATTCACATTAAAGTAGTTCATACATATAATTAAATTTGTGATTTACATTCTCAATTCAAAAAGAATTATAGAACCAACTACGGAGGAGTTGATTAACAAAACACAACTCTCTCCCAAAATAATCTCAATGTCATCATGTCGGTTTGGCAGCTCCAACAAAAGAATTTCACTCCACATAATCTACTATTGTCCATCTGCTCCCACTAACAAATGTTTGCCATGACCATAGATAATTAAATATTCTACGTCACCCCCCTCTAGAGATGCTTAAAACTCTTTAACAACTCTATTTCTCCCACCAAGGATATCCATCATGGTCACTACACTCCCCATGTACATACACAACATACATTATCACAATGACATTTTTAACATCAATAACATCTCATCTCAATGTCATTATCAACATCAACAACATTTCATCTCAATGTCATTTTTAACATCAACATCATCTAATGTCACATCATCATTAACAACAACATCATTCTCATATAAATATTATCACCAATAACAACATAATTCTTTATCAATATTATCATCAATAACAACATCATCATTTATCAATATTATCATCAATAACAACATCACCTATTAACGCCCTAAAATTTCAATAACTAAAAATAGATGTTTGATGTATTTCTTGTATTATTTGATTACTTGATTAATTTGGATTAGTTAAAGTATTGTGTGAATTATCCTTCTGCAACTGCTTGGTGTGGATATTAGGTTATTTGTAGCTTGATTGATCTATGTTGGAACTGTGTGATTCTGAGATTAACCTAAAACTTGTTCCAGTAAAACCATGATCTCAAATTTGTTAACCGTTGGATCCCCTTCAAATTTGTATTGTAGGCTAACAACCCATGTGTGCATGTTTTGTGAGATATGACATTTTCACAGAAGCAGTAAAATATGTTTGAGATGTATTGAGTATTCTCTAATGATCTCATGATGGGTAGATGTGAACACAAGTTGGTTATTTATAGAGAAAACAATTATATTCACCTGTAATCGTTTAAATCCATAAGGTAATCAATTATTTCAATGAAGTAATCGATTAGATTATCTGAGTAATCAATTAAAGTGTTCATCCAACATCTAGAAAATAACTCAAGAATAATGTAATCGATTAGATGACCTAAGTAATTGATTAAATTTCTCTTTGTTCACCTCTGAACAACTTAAATGAGAGAGAAGTAATCGATTAATCCACCAGGTAATCGATTAAAGTAGAGACTCCTGAAAAATCAGTCATTGTCTCAAACAAAAATGTAACCAATTAAAATACTACCATAATTGATTAAACCAATACGAGACTTAACTCTTTAAGCTTCAGACAACTTGTTGTAATCGATTAAAATAGAGTTTTTGCCTCTGAAGAAATTTTTCTAACTTAGAAAATTTTCTTCACTCACACTATGATGATGCACAATGCAAAATAAATATCGGATGTACTAAGATGCAATAATCAAGTTAATAACCAATACAAATGTCACTCAAAGGAGTTGGACATGTAAAAGCCAAAAAACTTCTTCAAACTTTTTCTTGAGCTTCAAGCTTTGGCCTTAGGTTGTTCCAAGTTGTTGCTTCCTTTATCTCTAACAATCTCCCCATATTGGCTTTAATGATGCCAAACTTGAATGCGACATTGAGTGCATTTGGAGAGTCTTGAGATTGGATTGGAAACATGATCCTTAGTCTTATCCTGAAAAATACTTAACACTTAACAAAGGATTAATTCATCATCATCATCATAGATGTCAAAACTATAACTAGTATATTATAACCATCTTTATATAAAAAAATGCTCAACATGCTATGCAATACATTCAATATGCCCTAGCGATATGCAATATCTTCTTCTCCCCCTTTTGGCATTAACAAGGCCAAAAAGTTGAGTAGACACAAAATGAAACACAATTAAATAGAGAAATAAACCATATTTCATTGAAACTTAAGAGCATTGCATAAACTTTTTAATCATGAGATAAACAAACATAAACACTATCATCAAACTAAGACACAAAGAACATGACATGATAGAAAGACCATAAAATAGCACAAACAAGCACACGAACATATCTAAACCTCATCCTCATGTGGGTTCAGGAGGTTACTAAGGGATAGCCTAGTTTCTATGTACTCAAGCCTAGTTGTGATGTTCTCTAAGGAGCTATGAACTTTGGCTTGATGCTCTTGATGGAGATGAAGGATAGCATCCATCTTTTGAATCATAAGAGACTTAGAAGGGTTCCATTGATGAGTTGGCTCTTACTGAGCTTCTTCTTCAACTTTTTCTTCCATCTGATCAATGTTTGTTGTTGTTGGTTGCTCTCTTGCCATGATCCATTCATGATCAACATAAGTCATGCCAAGCTTCTTGAGATGCCTTTCAGTTATCTCATTAGAGGCTTTGGTAAAGTCTATAATATCATTAGATACATCGATATTGAAATAATCAATGAACCTTGAGGTCAAAACTGCATATGAAAATTCATAATCCAACAATTGACGGCTTTTCAACATAATATTGTCCATCAATAGTGGCTAATTCATTTGAATTCTTGATTTAAACCCATATATAATCTGCAAGTTGTCATCCGTGACTTGAGCATGATTATTAGATCTTGGCACCAAAATATATGTAATAATGTATACCAATATTTTGTCTTCCACTGTCAGACCACCAACACCCAATCTATTCCTTAAAATTCTTGTGGGATCAAGAAGCATACCTCTGTATGTGGTCATTTTGTTGTAGCCATCAACAGATTCCTCTAACTTTCGGACTCCGCACATATCTATTCCTGCTACTGCTTTCCAAAACTGTAGTGTCAATCACTATCTCTACGTCATTGACAATAGAGTACAAGTTACCTTCCATAACAGCTTTGGCACATGTGTAGAAGACCTTTACCAACTCAGGGTAGAAGGTTCCCTTCATCTGCACCAATGTTGACAAACCTTGTACCTCAAGCAAGTTGGTAAAGTTGAATCCCTATTGAGAAACCATTCCAAGTTCAAAAACTTTGGAATTCTCACGTTCTTCACGCCATAGATCATTTTGAAGTTCATCTTCTTGTTCTCTCCCATGAACCACGTATCCAACTTGTTGAGAGCTTCTTGAGAGCACTTTCATTGCTTTCTCTTCAAAGACTTGGCTTTCTTTTGTGCTCTAGCTGGATTGTTGGTCATAGTTTTAGAAAAAAGGCTTGAAACAAGAAGAGAGGCTAGGGTTTAGAAGAGATAACTCTGAGGTTGTTGAAGGTGTGACTGAAATGTGGCTTTGGGTTGGCTTTTATAGAGGGAAAGTGATGTTCTGGTTGACTATGGTAGGTTAAAGGAGTAAATGTTGAAGTAATGGAGGTTTTGATGAGGTGAAGATGAAGAAATGTAACAGATTACTCACAACAGACACGTAATAATCGATTAAAATTACATAGTAATCAATTAAACTGGATCTCGTTTTCATTTTAAAACCAAAAGCTGCTATAAGTAATCAATTAAAACGTTATGTAATCGATTAAAATAGAACGAAATCCATATAAAGTTCAAACATATAGACAAGTAATCGATTAAAACATAAAGTTTTATACATAAGCTCCATAGACACAAAAACGGTAATCAATTAAAACAACAAAATTTTAAAACAGATAACACATATCAACCAATGGTAATCGATTAAATCAAGATGTAATTGATTAAAACAAGTTTTCAAAACTAGAAACATATCACAAGCAATGGTAATCAATTAAAACATGGTGTAATCGATTAAAACATAAAGTTTTGAAAAACTTACCAAACATATATCATATAGTAATCGATTAAAATGAATAGTAATCAATTAAAGCAACAAGAAATCATGAAACAACTAATATAAACCTGTGATCTTCAAAAAAACTAAGTATACACATGAACCAATACGCTAAAACACATACCAAACAAAGACAAATGATATGAATGACAATGTGAAACACACACTTATGCAAACAAGATGTTATTCTATGCTAGATGCATCCAATATGCCTAGTTCATTTCTAATATGAAAGAATCTATCTCTAACAAAAGGTTAAGTGAAAATGTCTGCTAATTATGTTCACTATCAATGAACTCAAAGTAGTAGTCACCTTTGGACACATGATCTCTTAGAAAATGATACCTTATTTCTATGTGCTTAGTTCTAGAATGCATGACAGGATTCTTGGTTAGATTAATAGCACTTGTGTTATCACATTTCATAGGAATATGATTAAGAATTACTCCAAAGTCTTCAAGTCATTGCTTCATCCAAAGACTTTGAGCACAACAACTTCTTACAGCTATGTATTCAGCATCGGCAGTTGAAAGTGCGACACAAGCTTGCTTTCTACAATTCCAAGACACTACTAAACTTCTAAGTATATGACATGTCTCACTTGTACTTTTCCTATCTAATTTGCATCCTGCAAAATTAGAGTTTGAAAAACCTGTTAAGTTTAAGGAAGTACCTTTGGGATACTACAAACCAACGTCGATTGTGCCTTTAAGATACTTAATGATCCTCTTAACTACAATCAAGTGAGATTCATTTGGATTGGACTGATATCTTGCACATAAGCAAACACTTAGCATGATATCCGGTCTACTTGCAGTTAGGTAGAGAAGTGATCTAATCATACCTCTGTATCTTGATCATCGACTAATTTACCTTTTTTATCTAAGTCAAGGTAGGTTAATGTAGCAATAGAAGTATATGATTCTTTGCATTTTTCCATACCAAATATCTTTATCAGTTCTATGCAGTATTTGGTTTGGCTGAGGAAGGTTACATGTTCCATTTGTTTGACTTGGAGTCCTAGAAAGAAGTTTAATTCTCCCATCATGGACATCTCAAATTCCTTTTGCATATAACATGAAAATTCATTGCACAAGTTTTCATTAGTAGAGCCAAATATAATATCATCAACATATATTTGAACAATTAACAAATCATTGTTTACTTTCTTAATAAACAAGGTTTTGTCAACCTAACCTCTAGTGAAGGATTGTTCAATTAAAAAACAGCTCAATTTATCATACCATGACCTTGGTGCTTGCTTTAAACCATATAGTGCCTTTTTCAGTTTGTAGACAAAGTCAGAATGTTCATTATCCACAAATCTTGGTGGTTGGTCTACATACACTTCTTCTTCAATGCATCTATTGAGGAAGGCATTTTTTACATCCATCTGAAAAAGTCTGAGATTCATAATACAAGAAAATGCAAGTAGCAATCTTATAGCTTCTAACCTTGCTACTAGAGCATAGGTTTCATCATAGTTAATTCCTTCTTCTTGGTCGTGTCCTCTTGCAACCAACCATGCTTTATTCCTTACTATGATCCCGGATTCATCAAGTTTGTTTCGAAACACCCATTTGGTTTTAATTGACTTGTTAGAGGTTGGTTTAGGAACTAAATCCCATACATAATTTCTCTTAAACTAATTTAGCTCTTCATGCATTTCCATTAACCAATGTTCATCACATAAAGCTTCATCAATGTTTCTTGGTTTAACCTGAGAAACAAAAGCCATGTTGTTAGATAGAATTCTAAGTCTAGAGCGTGTAGAAACACCCTTAAAGATTTCTCTAATTATCTTGTTTAAGGAGGAATCTATTTTAGTTCCCCACTCTCTAGGAAGTTATTTAGGCATTGTTATAGAAATCTCTTTGCTTTGCTCAATTTCTTCAGCTTTCATGTCATCTCTAAGAACAAAATCCTTTTCTTGAAAACCTGCATCTTTTTCTAAAGAATTTTCTTGAACAAAAGAGCTAGTTTCATCATAAACCACATTTACAGATTCTTCTACAATTAAAGTTCTTTTATTGAATACCCTATATGTCTTACTATGTAGTGAATAACCAAGAAAGATTGCCTTACCATTGTTTAAAACAAAACATTTACAACCAAAAGCTCTCAGGTGAGAAATATTTAGTTTTATTCCTTTATACAGTTCATAAGGAGTTTTCTTTAGAATAGGTCTAATAAGTACTTTGTTCAAGGTGTAACAAATAGTGTGTACAACGTCAGTCCAATAATACTTAGGTAACTTTGTTTCATTTAAAAGGATTCTCGCACCTTCTTCAAGGGATCTATTTTTCCTCTCCACAACATCATTTTGTTGAGGTGTTCTTGGGGCAGAAAAATTGGGGCGAATTCCATTTTCTTCAATAAAGCTTTCGAAAGACTCATTTTGAAATTCACCTCCATGATCACTTATAAGTGAAACAATGTTGAGACCTTTTTCATTTTGAATGATCTTGGCAAGTTTGAGAAAAACATTCAAAGCTTCATTTTTTGTTTTCAAAAACAAAATCCATGTGAACCTTCAGTAATCATCTACTATAACTAAGTCATAGTAATTAACACCCAAGCTCATAGTTCTAAAGGGGCCAAATAAATCAATGTGAAGTAGTTCAAGGGGCTTTGAAGTAGAAACAACGTTATTACTTTGAAAAGAGTTTTTGACTAACTTCCCTTTTTGGCAAGCTTCAGACAATTTATTTTTCTCGAACTTGAGTTTTGGTAGACCAATTAATAAGTCTTTCCTAACTAGATGGTTTAAATGGTGCATATTAGTGTGTGCAATCCTACAATGCCACAACCATGAATAATCTATTTTACTCAGTAAGCAACTTAGCTTATGAAAAGATGCATGTTCAACATTCATCATATAGATGTTACCTATTCTCTTACCAATGTGGACAACTTTACCAGATATGGCTTCACTTATAAGACAACAATTTATGTTGAATTTAATCTTGAAACCTTTATCACAAAGTTGACTAATGCTTAGAAGATTATGCTTTAGTCCATCCACATATAACACATTCTTTATCTGAGTTGTGTTGATTCCTTATATTTCCTTCTCCCATTATCTTTCCTTTGTTATTGTCTCCAAATGTGATGTATCCACCATCCTTTGACATGAAGTCAGAGAATTTGGACTTGTCACCCGTCATGTGCCTAGAGCAACCACTATCCAAGTACCATAGTGAATCTCTTGCTTTTAGGCACAACTACAAGACAAAATCAATTAGAGAAAGGTGGTACCCAATTTAAGTTGGGTCCAATAGGGTTAATCTTTGCAAATAAATCTTTTGGAATCCACATGCATTTTCCACTCGAAATGTCAAACTTTCTAACATACCGATAGTATGAAGTGTGACCCCTTTTTCATGCAATAATGACATGTTTTTGCATTTTTCCTAGAATACACCATGTTCTTTCTTTTTTGAGACCTTAGTTGGGTTCACCCCTTTAGAGGATACAAACTGAGTTTTCTTTGAAAAAGAGGTTTGTTATATCCCAAACTGGTCTTATCTGTAATATGCTTTTGCATATTGAGCATGTGATTAAGATCACTCTTCCCTTTGTTTAATTTTCCAAACAAATCTTTAAGGTGGGAAAGCTCAATTTGCAATTTCATACATTTAGCATGGTGACCCTTTTTGAAATTTTCAAACTTTCTTTGCAAAAACTTGCAATCATCCATGTTAAAGGAAGTAGAGGTGTCATCACAAGCAGTGACTTTACATTTTGAAACAAGCTTTTCATTTTCTTGCTTCAGTTTGTTAAGCTCTTCTTGTGTTGAAGCCAATTTATTGACATGCAATTTTAGTTCACTTTTCAGCTTTTTGTTTAACACAACAAGCCTTTGAGCTTCCTCATGCATCTCATTAAATGCTTCTAAAAGTTCTTCAAAATCAGAATTTACCTTAATTTCTTCACTTGTTGCCAGATCATTTATGGATTTTGCCATTAAGCACATGTTAGCAATTTCTTCATCACTTGAAGAGTTGGAAGATGTTCATGCACTATCTTCCTATGCTATGTAGGCTTTCTTTTGTTTTCTGTCCTTCTTCCTTTTCTTTTCACCACCATGTTTTCTAAGGTAAATAGGACACTTAGATTTAATGTGGCCTTGCTTGCCAAATTCTAAACATGTGTAGCTATTGTTGTTATTGTTGTTGTCAACCTTCTTGGAGGATTTAGAGAATTTTTTGTCCTTTGATTTCCTGAGAAATTTTCCAAATTTTCTTACCATTAAACTCAAGTTTTCAACATCTTCCTGACTGCTAGAACTGTCTTGATATTTCCCTTGAGGAGTAGACTTTCAGTGTTATTCTTGTCTTTTTCTTTTTTGTTTCTTCTGCACAAGATTGCTGAGTCAGTTTTGTTAGTCATCATTTACGACTAACTTTTGTATTAAAAAGTTTTATAAAATTTATGTTTTTTCCCCAATTTATGGTTCTTTTTGTAGGTTTGTACATATTTTATGTTTAGTTTAATTTTTTCTTAGTAGATATTCCCTATATTGTGAATTATTCTGGTTCAACTTTAGTTTCAGGTGAAAAGATGAAGAATAAGAAGGTTGAAGTAGCTGGTGTCTCGCTAAGCGAGGCATATACACTTAGCGAGTAACACCTGCTAAGAGAGGCACTCAGCCCACTTAGCGGGTTGGGAGAATCTTGAAGAGAATCTGCAAAGCATGCACGCGCTCAGCGTGCCATCAGCTTGCCCAGCAAGTCATTTGCTCTTCTGGCACTCAGCACGCCCAACTCGCTAAGCCAAAATTCACTAACTCACGCTTAGTGCGAAAATGGCGCTAAGCGAGCCTTTAGGATTAGGAAGCCCTTTTAAAGGCTGAAGTTGGAGAAAATAAAGGAGAGAACAACAAGAGCCTACCCGTAGAGTGTGAGAGACATACTAGAAGAGAAAACAAAGCAAAAGAGAACAAAAAAAATCTCAGCTTTCAAGAGGATTCTAGGTTTATGAGTGATTTTTAGGTTTCTAGAGGTGGAGGATACATCCTCACCACTCTGTAATCTTAATTTTACTTCAAAAACCTCATCTTGTTACTGAAAGGTGATAACTTGCAATGAAAGGCTAAGTCCCTTGTTGGGGATTTTTGTTGAGCTTTGATGTAAAACTCTTCACTATCTATTTTAAAGTTGTTTTTATGTGTTCGTAGCTTTTATCTGCAATTAATTCTTGCATGCTTGTGGTTTGATCACCCATTTGTGTGTAAAGTTAGGATTTTTAGTATTGGAAAATGTTTTAAATCCTTAGAACTAGATAGAGCAGGCTAGAGAACTGTATGTCTGGACACAGAGTGTAGGGATTTAGTTTTTAATATGCTATAATCTTAATGCAATTTATTTAGGCTAAGTTCGACGAGGAATCCTAGAACGAAGTTTAAATAGAATTAGTCCATTCACGCGAGGAATCGGTGTTTGGGGTATTTGCTCTCGGCATAGAACACAGAAACAACCTTAAATAGAGAAAAACACATGATTACATCAAGTTGTTCAGTAGAAGGACCCAACGTTTTAATCATCTGTTTATCTTTCACGATTAGATAGCAAATTTTGTAGTTATTTTTAGAATTACAGAAATTATCTTTTGTTATATTTCTAGTTCCATACAAATGTCTGCTTATTGAATGAACGCTTTTCTGAATGAAAAAAACTCCCTATGATTCGATACTTGGTTCTTAGCATTTTATATTACTTGCGCGACTCAGTACACTTGCTGATTAGTATCGCAGTTGGCTGAGTCCCGAACAAGTTTTTGGCGTCGTTGCCAGGGAGTTTCTTTCCATTTGAGAAGTATAGTTCAATTTGTAGGCATTGATTCTTTATTCTTTGATTAATTTTTGTGTGAATAGTTAGTTGAAATTTATTTTTCTCTTAATTTGGTTAACTGTTGCTCTTGTTAGTGTTTTGTATGCGAGGTAACCCTTCTGCAGGTGATTTAGTTCCACTAGATTTGGAAATAGAAGCCACTTGTAGGAGGAACAATGCAGAGAGAAGAATGAAAATATTGCAGGACAGGATAGCACAACCAAGTACAGAAGAACCTCAATCATCTGAGTCATCTTCTATTTTTCCAGAACCAAGGGAACCTAAAGTAGGTGCATCCGAGGCTGATATCATGGCTGGACACAATAAGAAAATACACTTTCAACATCGATTATTTACAACATTCTACACCGGTTTTAAAATCGATGTTGAAAGTACCGATGTTGAATGTATTATTTTTAACATCGGTTTTTAAAAATCGATGTTAACATAAAAATGCCAACATCGATTTTCTAAATAACCGATGTTATATATAAAGAACTACAGCAAAATAAGTGTATACATGATGAACGTTGACATCGGTTTAGATATAAAACCAATGTTAACTAATAGATAAACATAAGTTTTTTATGTATAACCGATGTGAATGTCCATCATCTATATACTTATTTTGTTGTAGTTAGTTATATATAATGTCGGTTATGTATAAATAACCGATGTTAACGTTTGTATATTAACATCGGTTATGTATAAATAACCGATGTTATTAGAAATAACCAACATCGGTTTATTGAAAAACCGATGTTAAGGTGTATATTGACATTAGTTTTTCTAAATAATCGATGTTGTTTACTATATTAACATCGCTTTTCATTAATAACCGATGTTGTTTTCAAGTTTTTTTTTATATATAAACTTTCTGTTTTTACAATCAACCCAAAATTGTACCTGTAAAATGCAATTTCAGACCCAATTCACAGCAAATAAACATTTTATTATGCTTTCAAGCAGTTTTAATCACAATAAACAATGAATAATTGATTTATTATTAACAACTATCAACAAATGAATTCAATGTTCAAATAACATAGGAAATGGAAAAAATGTTAAACCAAAGTAAACTAAGCTAAACTTAATGTTCCTAAATCCTAGCTCTGAGTTCTAATATTGTGCCCACTGGATCTGAAGCGCCTTTAATCTCTCTGTCTCCAATGGTCTAGGATCGTTAAAATAATGCATGATGAAATAAATGATAAGTTAATAATGTAATACAAATTATAAAAAAATCAAATTTGTTTGAAATAAACGTACCGCTTTCCAGTTATTTCTGAAACTTCCTAATATAATAGTGGACATCCAGTGCATGACATAATAGTCGCACTCAGTGCTTCCTTTTTGTCTATTACACTAATTGCATAATGAAATTTGGATATTAATTAAACAATTAGTGTACACACACATAAGAAGTATATATAAGTGGAAGTTTTATGTAAATGGCGTACCTTGACGACAATCCACCTAGTAATAGCCTTTGATTTAGGTTTTGGAGAATCATCAAGACCTTTTAAAGCACTGTTCCAGACGAGTAACAATTAAAAACTGGTGTTGTTGAGGTATTTCAATGCAAATGTATTGAAAAGAACACTGACTTGTTAATTATCCCCTTAAGGTAGTTGTCTGGCCTATTATGCAATGAACAAAAGCAGACAACTAGGTATTCCTTGGGCAGGATGACCACCATCTGCCAGTGTCCGTTGCAGTGGAGACGAATGTGGGTTAGCATATTAGTAAACATTAATTAAATTCAATTATTTTGTGTGACTTACCCATTCAGGTAGGCTCCAAGGTAGACATCGCGTTTTGAACTCTACATCCAACTCTTTATGTAACTTTCAACCTCAAACTGTGATTACCCAGACCTTTGAATGGACTGTGGCTCAAGGAATCCATACAAATCAGAATTCCCTGCTTGCATACTTGTTTCAGTTAGATGCTTGTTTATGTTAAGTCCAAGTTAAATATTTATGAATTGAAAGCAATAACTTAGGTAATTAAAAGTAATCTAAAATGACTTACAGAATCCACAACTGTAACACTGATATGCTGAGACATTGACCACCGTGTGCGATTTCGGAGAGGTCTTCGTGCTTTATGTAGAGCGGGAAGTATGGATTAAAGACCCCGAACACAGTTGCATCCAATGTAATCTGGTAAAGCCTCAAGAAAATCTCTAGGATGGTCAATGTCATCAGATAAAGCGGATCATCGACCTCTGGATTCGGCATTTGAGGTGGTTTTGTCGGAGACACAACTGCCTGTTGATGAAACAAAGTTAAATGGCCTAATTTGAGGCACACTAAATGAATTAATTCAAAAAGAAGAAACATATAGTAAGAGTAAAGTACCTGTTGTGATAAAGGCTTGACTAGATGTGTCGGCTAAGCAAGGAAGGTGTGAATTGCCTGCCCCACTAAGGAAACCTCATCAATGGGTACAGGAACAGGAGCATCTGGATCTTTAACCTCCTCCACACCCACCTTTACTTGGCCAGGCAACAAAGGAGTGTTATGAACAACAGTGGATCCCTCATAAACTCTTCCCAGGATAACCAAGCGGGCAGGATTTGCTTCAATGTACAAGCTGCACCTGTCTGAGTCACCCGTCTTAGGATCATTTCCTGAGGGATCAACACACCTCTCCTTTGTGCTTACTTAAGGACTTGAGGGACCAACCAGAAGCTCCGAAGGTAGTGCAAGTCCCTGAGATTGCATCTAGGACTGAAACTGGGACTGCATCTGGCTAAACGATGCCATGAGCTGCCGAGTCACTTTTTCTGTGATAGACTCCTCTAGTTGGTCCCTGATTTGCTGGGTCAACTATTGCAATTCTTCAAGAGGTAGCGAGGAAGAGTTTCGGGACATCCGTGGAGCCGATCCGAAGTATTGCTTGATGGTGACACCAGCTCCAGCAGCACGGACACGTCCAGGGTGCTCTAGATGTCCAATAGTAGCGGTGAGAACATCCTGACGTCCATGGGGGACAAAGGATCCCTGTGACGCCTGCTCCTCAAAGGAATCCTGCACAGAAAAGACACATTGGTACATGGCATTCACAAAATAAAGAAATATAATTCTAATGGTTAGTTGAAAATGACATACGATCTTCTTAGCGATTTCCTTTGCGGCCTCAGTCATCATCTCCCCTGTTTTCTTGGTACGGACCATCTTCCACTTCATGTGGCGTCTAACGGGGGATGGAGGGTCGATGATGCCATCAACGCTTCCTGACTGTGCAGCTACCTCCAGCTTCTTCTTGGTCTTCTCAACCAGGAGCTTTTGCTCCAAATATTCATAACCCCCACGAGACAAAATGTGGGGGGGCAATGTTCTGTTTCTGGATGGCCTGTGCTTTTTTCCTCACATCCTGCAAAAATACAACAATAATCTTTCAAGTTGCTAGAATGAATTATAACAAGTTAATGTTTTTTGAAAAACAACTTAAATGGCAAGGTACACACCTCCCAAGAAGGGTCTCTACGAGTCTGGCAAAATTGGGCCCATTTTTCCTTGCTTATGCCGTATTTCTCACAGACAATGTCATCCACACCGTCCTGATCGACTGCAAGGGCCCATTTCCTCTTAAGGTTTGATTTAAAATGCATCCATCTCTCGCCGACAGTCTTAAGCAACTTCTTTTTTGTCCTACTGTCAGAATACTTTAGTCTTCTTCAAATTGTCAGACTGTTTATGCATGTACTTAAAATATCTCATGTTATGTAATTATAGTACCACTGGTACTACTATAGTTTAATAAAATATCTACTTGAAGTAACTTGGAGCATGGATACATAGGCATTTAGCCTTTTAGCATCATCATGATGGGTGGTATGCATTGGGCAGTGAGCATGTTCACTGTCTGTAATGTTGTCTCTCTATCTGAAGTTTCTTTGGTGGCCATTGAGCAATGATGAACAAAACAAGGCCATGCAATGCATACTTTTATCTAGAGGCTAAAAGCATCAATATATTTGTACCTCTTGAGATAGAGGAAAGCACTGCAGGTTCTCTCTACTCAAGCAGCTACCCCAGATTTCAATTGGTTTCTATATTTACCATAGTAAGTAGGTAGTAGATACCTAAGGATTATTTATTTTTCTTTTGTGATATTAAGACATGTTTTCTAATTTCTAGTGAAGAACTTGGATGGATGTATAGGATGTGGAACCTTGAAAATTACTTTTCAACGTCCCACTCACTTTGACATTGCATCAAAGTAAGTTTCTCCCTTAGGGGTCTTTTTGGTCCTTTCCTCAACACAATGCCTAATGCTAAAGCAGCAGTTTCAAAGTTCAAACATTCAGCAAGTACAAGTTATCAGAACTCAAAGGGTGGATATGGACTGGAAGAATATCCCAAGATCATTAATTTTCATTTCCCTTCTTTGTTATTCACACATTTGTATGATTATTTAATGCTTATGAATTGTTATTTAATTCATTATTATAAATAAATACATAAACCAATGAAGTCAGTCCATAGAGGAACACATTTTCACACTTTCACAGTCTACTTTTTTTAGCAACTGGCTTAAAGCACATACAATACCAGTAATTTCCCTGCATGTAACCAAGGTGTTTTTGTCATACGTGCCTTCAAATGTGTAGATAGGTTCTATGTCATAGAATGCCTGCAAAATTAGAGAACAAAAGCAGAAAACATTTGAGGAAACAAATAAAGCATTTTAGTGTCTTTACATATCTGCCTGCTACCACTCTTAAAAACCATTTTCCAAGAACCTAAGTGAGGCGTGAAAAATATAGTTGAAGATAAAAATAAGATTGATTTCGTGTGAATATTCTTGAATGGTCAATACACACTTACACACACTCAGTTAAATGATATGTATACAGAGATTGTTAATAGAGTACACTCACAAATAAGGGTAATTATCTCAATTTCTTAAGATACAATGAACCTGAGTTGTACAATGAAATAAAGCTAATTGGAAATTGGGATAGTGATAAACACCAAGGAGAAAAAAGATAGAAAACAATATGTAATCCAGGAAATAACAGAAAAATGAGCACTAGAAATGATTTTATTAATGCCAACCAGAGAAAACAATTCTTCTACTGGAACCAAAGGCCACTCCGAGATGCTACTCTCAGTCCTGCAAATCAGTGCCATCAGAAATTAATATAATTCCATAAGCTTATTCTTCAAGTTCAAACTTCCTAATGACATCCATGAGTTAAAACATTAGAATGTGCACATCTTATACAGTTAAGGAAACAAAAAAAAAAAGATTGTCAATAACAATTCAGAATATGCATAAAAAAGAAGTTTCTATTAGTACCTTAGAAACCAGAAATGCACAAAAATTGGGAGAAGGTAAACAATAGTGAATACTGACTATGGCATAAACATAATAAAGAAGTAAAAAGAAAATTAGAGAGGTCACAAAACAATACCCAAAACTTCAAACATTTTAATCAAGCAAATTACAGAGGTCACAAACTCACAATGCACTGTCACCACATATATTAAGTTACTATCACTAAGAAGAGAACCGATTAAGGTCCAAAAATGGTTGTCCCAAAGGAAACAGTATCAAACCCACCGCACTGATTAAGAACTTACTAAGAAGAGTAATAAACTAAGGTAGAGCTCATACCTTGTTAACTGGCGGCGGCTGAGGCGTGCTGCCGTGGTAGCTTGAGCCGACGAGTGCAACTACGCAGCTGAGTGGAAGGACGATGGTTCAATCCTTGGAGGTCGACGACACCGATGGAACGATATGATGGTCTGGGTTTTTAAATAGTCCTCATGTCTATTTAAAAACCAAAGGTCACCATGACACTGCCAGCAGAATCCAAAAAACTAATAGGATGTAAGATTAGAAAAATCCAGTGACTATTTAAGACAAAAATACACTGACTATTAGACAATGAAGACATCAATCTTACCTCGAACCCAACAACGACAATGGCAATGAAACGTACCTCAGGTCACCATGACACTGGCAGCAGAAACCAAAAAACCTACTAGGGTTAACCACGAAAAAAACATACCTAGGTAAGTTGCAGATGAAACCTACGTGGCAGTGAAACCTACTTGGGTTAACTCGAAACAAACACACCTACTTGGCAATGAAACCTAGCTAAGTTGTAGAAACAAAAAAACCTACTTGGCAGTCAAACGTACCTAGGTAAGTTGTAGATGGACAACCAAAAGGCAAGTTGTCACAGTCTTCAGCGCATTGGAGAACAACAAGCTTCGATAGAGAACAACCTTAGGATGTAGAGGGTACACGCACGGAGAAAAAGAAAGCGCGAGCAAAATAGGTGGTGTCTAATATAATTTAAATTGTAAGTTCAACATCAGTTTTCAATAAAAAGCCAATGTTAACAAATTCATGTTAATGTTAACATTGGTTTTATTCAATAAACCGATGTTAACTGATCATACGTTAACATCGGTTTTTAGAAAACTGATGTTAACAAACTAAGGTTAACATCGGTTTTCTGAAAACCCGATGTTAACTAATTAATGTTAACATTGGTTTTCCCAGAACCGATGTTAAAGTCACTTCGTTAACATCGGTTTTCTTCAAACCCGATGTTAACGTATACACAATATTCATAATTATGCCATGACCTTTATCTTAACATCGGTATTTTAAAAAACCGATGTTAATAAAGTCTCGTTATTTACCATTTTGCCACCACGTTTTTGTTAACATCGGTTTGATAAAAAACCGATGTTAACTTAACGATGTTAAATATAGATTTTGTAGTAGTGGGAGATCAACCTAGGAAGGTTACTCTTGAAGATTATTCTAGCTCAACTGTACCGCAATTCTTCACAAGTATAGCGCGCCCAGAAGTTCATGCGCACAATATTACATACCCCCATTCTTTGATACAGTTAATTCAAGGAAATTTATTTCATGGCTTGCCGAACGAAGACCCATATGCACACTTGGCCACTTACATTAAGATATGTAATACAGTCAAGATTGTCGGTGTGCCTGAGGATGTTGTGAGGCTGAGTATGTTCTCATTTTCATTATTTGGGGAAGCCAAGAGGTGGTTACATTCATTTAAAGGAAATAGCTTGAAGACTTGGGATGAAGTAGTTGATAAATTTTTTAAGAGATGTTTCCCTTAGTCCAAGATAGCTGAAGGAAAAGCAGTCATCTCTTCATTTCACCAGTTTCTGGATGAACACACAATGCATGTTATTTTGTTGTGCTTTGATTAGGTTTTGAGGCCTAATAGGGGCCTATGGTAGGGGTTGAAAAGCCCCAATTTTTTCTGGAATTTTTTATGTACTCGCTAAGCGAGTTCATCAATTTCTAATGAATTTCTAGGTTTTCTGATGAACTTGCTAAGCTGGCCCTGTCCCGCTAAGCGTGTCCATCATTTTTGTTTGAATGTTTGCATGAACTCACTAAGCCACTGCACTTCGGCTTAGCGAGTGTTTAAATTTCCAAATTTTGTTTGTGTGTTCATATGAATTCGCTAAGTCGGCATGTCGTGCTTAGCAAGTTATGTTGCTTGGGTCAGAGTCTAAGAGGTTGTTGGTCTTCTGTTGATGGCTTAGTGAGTTAGTCTCACTAAGCCACCCAGCCTCTTTTAGTGAATAAGATTGGGCTAAGCGAGTTAGTCTCGCTAAGCCAAAAGCAATTTAGTTTTCTGAGTTTTTGTTCATGCATTAAGCCAGCCTTGCTCACTAAGCGCAATTTCTTCTTTGTTTTCGAATTGGGCTTAGCGAGCCTGCTCGCTAAGCCAATTAAGTTCCAGTGGTCAATTTGGGCTAAGCGCTTGCTGGCGCTAAGCCTGTATAGTGTGTTGCACTAAGCGAGTCAGTCTCGCTAAGTACAATTAGCTCTCTATTAGAGAATAAGGCTTAGCGAGCCATGCTCACTTAGCCATTATGATGTTTCAACTAAGCAAGTGTATCTCGCTTAGTCAGATTGTGTGTTTTTGTGTTGTCGTGCTAAGCGTGCCCTGTGCGCTAAGCGAGTGCTATTATTTTTATAAGGTGCGCTAAGCGAGTCAGTCTCGCTAAGCACCCAGTCTATTTTTCTATTTTATTTTTCTACTTTCCGTTTGAAATAAAAACCTGTCTAACTTAATTCCTGTGACTATTTTTGATTCAGATGGCCTCTAGAAAGAGAAAAGCTACTGCTTCCAGACCCAAGGAACCCTATGATACTACCAGGTTCACATCTAAGGGCGTCTGGGAGAGGTACGAGCAGAACATTCACTCCCAGAACATCCTTCCATAGAAGAATGTAGTTTTGTACATATCGGAGTATGATGAGTTCCATAGAGAACTCGAGAGGTGCTGCTGGCACAAGGCATTGACTAGGAAGTTGGATGGGCATATTGATGTGGCCCTGGTCAAGGAATTCTACGCTAATCTCTATGATCCGGAGGACAAATCTCCAAGGCAGGTTAGGGTGAGGGGCAAATTAATTAAGTTTGATGTTGAGTCTCTCAACGCATTTCTGGATACACCACCAGTCTTGGAGCCTGGGGAGCAGTATACCACCTACACCAGATTCTGTCATTCGCGCCCAAACCCTCAGGAGTTTACTGCCAGACTCTGTATTCCAGGGCGCGACTTTGTTCTTAATACTGAAGGGGCACCCTGGAAGCTCCTAAGGAAGGACCTCACCATGCTAGCGTAGACCTGGAGCGTCTTGTCATACTCTAACCTCACCTCCACTTCTCATACGTTTGATCTGAACATGGACCGAGCAAGGTTAGTTTATGGATTGGTCATGAAGATAGATATGGACGTGGGCTCACTCATCTCTAGACAGATATCAGAGATGGCCCAGTCCAACTCCTCTCGGCTCGGCTTCCCAACCCTCATCACCACCTTGTGCATGGCCAGAGGAGTCATATCTGACTCTTTCACCTTCGAGTCCTTGAGCCTTGCCATTAATTTGGCATACATCAGGAAGAACTGCTGGAACCCAGATGATCCCATGATCACCTTTCCGGGGACCCGCTAAGCTAGGGCTCGAGGACCATCAGACACTTCTGCTCCTTCCTCCTCAGCTCCAGCTCCTTCTACTTCTACTCCTCCCACTCCAGCTCCAGTACCTGTCAGCACCTCCACTCAGAGTTTAGATTTTATGGTGCTGATGCTGCAGAGCCTTTACCACTTATGCCTGGTGATGCAGAGTATTCATAACTTGGCTCAGCATCGGCCCATCATCAGCATGGAGGATTTCATGGCTCAGGTGGCCTGGCCAGGAGTCCAGCCTTCTACTTTGGGGGAAGGTGAGGCTTCTACATCCCAGGAGCTGCAGCCAGAGGCCAAGGCCCAGTCGGAGGTCACACTAGAGGCCACTCTAGGGACTTCGCCTGTTATGACACCACTTGTGGAGGTCTTTGAGGAGGATGATGGCGCTACAAACACATATTATGCAGCTTATTTAGCAGTGATGCAGAGCACCTGGGATCCCTGGCCTGCTACAGCTCAGGAGACATCTCAGCCAGCCTAGGATGCTCCCTCCTCACTTCAGGATGAGCCTGCACCAGCACAGGAGGAGCCGTGACAGGATTTTGATTTATTTTTCCTATTTTTGATACATTTTATATTCAGTTTATGTTTTTAGTTTCAGTTTTATGCTTCAGTTTATTTATTTAGAAAACTTTATAGCTTTTTGAACAGTTTACAGTTTTGATTTGATTATGCAGTGGTTTGCTTTGGTTTCAAAATTTTGTGTTTGTGAATGATTTGAATTGATCAATTGCATGGAATGAGTGAATTGTGATGCCTAGATCATTTGCTTTGAATAAGTATGCAATAATTAGAAGAGAAAGAACATGAATTAGGGACACGATTGAAAATGTTAGCTTGTTTGACAGATAAATTGTGAAGGTGATCATTAGCCACAACCCGGTGAGTTGTGTGAACTTTAATTATGATAGAACGACTAGCATTGGGTACCGATTTTTGCATGAATCTTTGAATATTGAATGAATGCATGATTTTGGAAATGATGAAGGCCATGATTGATTAAAATAGATGCTTAGCCAATAAGCTTACCCTGTTCGTGAATGATGAATCCCTTGCACCCATGTTGAGCTTATTTTTTGATTGATTGAGCTGAACCTTGAGCCTGTTAAGTCATAATCTCCGTCTACCTTTCCTTAGGTTGTAGGAGAGCATCATGGTTCAAAGCAAATTTGTCCCAAGTTTAAGGGAGATTGTTGGGTGATGATAATAGTGCTAAGACAAATAGCAACCACACAGAAATTTGTCTAGAAGCAGTAAATAAAAGCTGCTAAAATAAAAAAAAAGAAGAAATTTCAAGAATAAAAAGTTGTGTGGGCTGTTATTTGAAGCTAAGTGCCTTAAATGTAAAAGGCAAGTAATTGAAGCTGGAATAAAAAGGAAAATAGTTTATCTAAGGATGAATGCTCTCCTAGAACTTAAGTTTTTTCATCCTAGAAAAACTATGAATTGTTTGCAGCCCAGCCTTATTACAAGCCTGGAAAGTCCTTCGAATTCAAATTGTGTGTTTGTAATTGTATGTCATGAGATGAAATTCAAAAGTTGGGACTTGTGTTGGTTGTTGATTGAGAAATTGCCTCAACACTTGTGCTTGAGTGAAACAGTGACCGTAAGGCATTGGCTTGATGAACCTTCCTTGATACTTGTCTTGCTTGCTAGCTTATTTCACTTGTGTTGCTTAATAATCATTGCTCCTATCTTTGAAATTCTGCATATCTTTTGGAGAAGTTGTTGGTTGAAAGCATTGCTTGCCACTTGTGTTCATGTGATTGAATTCTTTGGAACAAACACAACTTTGAATAACCATTGTGATCATATCACTTGAGGACAAGTGAACTATTCTTTCTTTGCTTGAGGACAAGCAAAATTGTAAATCTGGGGGAGTTGTTAGTCATCATTTAGACTAACTTTTGTATTGAAAAGTTTTATAAAATTTATGTCTTTTCCCCAATTTATGGTTCTTTTTGTAGGTTTGTACATATTTTATGTTTAGTTTAATTTTTGCTTAGTAGATATTCCCTATATTGTGATTTAATGTGGTTCAACTTCAGTTTCAAGTGAAAAGATGAAGAATAAGAAGGTTGAAGTAGCTGGTGTCTCGCTAAGCGAGGCATATGCGCTTCGCGAGTAACATCCGCTAAGTGAGGCACTAAGCGCTAGAATCTGCAAAGCATGCACGCGCTCAGCACGCCATCAGCTCGCCCAGCGAGTCATTTGTCTCTTCTAGCGCTCAGTGTGCCCAGCTCACTAAGCCAAAATTCACTAACTCGCGCTTAGCGCAAAAATGACACTAAGCGAGCCTTCAGGATCAGGAAGCCCTTTTAAAGGCTGAAGTTGGAGAAAATAAAGGAGAGAACAATAAGAGCCTACCCGTAGAGCATGAGAGACGTAGCAGAAGAGAAAATAGAGCAAAAGAGAACCATAAATCTCAGCTTTCAAGAGGATTCTAGGTTTAGGAGTGATTTTTAGGTTTCTAGAGGTGGAGGAGACATCCTCACCACTGTGTAATCTTAATTTTACTTCAAAAACCTCATCTTGTTGCTGAAAAGTGATAACTTGCAATGGAAGGCGAAGTCTCTTGTTGGGGATTTCTGTTGAGCTTTGATGTAAAACTCTTCACTATCTATTTTAAAGTTGTTTTTATGTGCTCATAACTTCTATCTGCAATTAAATCTTGCATGTTTGTGATTTGATCACCCATTTGTGTGTAAAGTTAGGATTTTTATCATTGGAAAATGTTTTAAATCCTTAGAACTAGATAGAGCAGGCTAGAGAATTGTATGTCTGGACACAGAGTGTAGGGATTTAGTTTTTAATATGCTATAATCTTAATGAAATTCATTTAGGCTAAGTTCGACGAGGAATCCTAGAACAAATTTTAAATAGAATTAGTCCATTCACACGAGGAATCGGTGTTTGGGGTATTTGCTCTCGGCATAGAACACAGAAACAACCTTAAATAGAGAAAAATACATGATTACATCAAGTTGTATAGTATAAGGACCCAACATTTTAATCATCTGTTTATTTTTCACGATTAGATAGCAAATTTTGTAGTTATTTTTAGAATTGCAGAAATTATCTTTTGTTATATTTTTTGGTTCCATACAAATGTCTGCTTATTGAACGAACACTTTTTTGAATGAAACAAACTCCCTGTGATTTGATACTCGGTTCTTACCATTTTATATTACTTGCCCAACTCAGTACACTTGCTGATTAGTCTCGCAGTTGGGCGAGTCCCAAACAAGTTCATGTTCATAGGCTAGCAATTTACTGAAGAGATCTTCCATCATCATTGTAGTTAGATTCTTGGATTCCTTGATTGCCATAATCTTTGGTTCCCAAGTTCTTGTGAGACAATTTAAGAATTTGATGTTCAGTTCTTCATCTTCAAACATTTTTCCTAGACCAAGGAGATGGTTCACAATGTGAGTGAATCTTTTTTGAAGTTTTGAAATGGTTTCCCCATTCTTCATTCGAAATACTTCATACTCAGATACAAGAGTGTGCTTCCTTGCTCTTCTCACATCCATTGTGTCTTCATGAGTGACTTTAAGCATATTCCAAATTTCTTGTGCACTTTTGCAACTTTCAGTACGAAAGAATTAATCAGAAGTTGGAATATTTTTTAGTTTTTGATCATCTTGCACTTTTTTTTCTCATCATCTCTCATTTCATTCGTTTCTTTAGGTATTAATTCACCATTCAGTTCTTTAGTAGGAACGAAAAGACCTTTAATGATGGCATTCCATGCACTGAGATCAATTGATTGAATAAAGATTTCCATTCTCTTTTGCCAAAAAGAAAAATGTTCACCCCCAAATAAAGAGGTCGATTCAAAGATGCACCATCTTTGAAAGTGATTTTTTTTAGCCCATCTTGTTAGAAAAATTGTGATCTTGAGTAACATTCAAGACTTAGCTCTGATACCAATTCAAAATAAATGATGGAACTCAATAAACCAAGAAGGGGGAGTGAATTGGTTTTCAAAAACACAATGTACTTTTAAAACATAGTTGCAGCAAAAAACTTTTCTATGTGGATCATATCACAAAACAAATATGAATTGAATGTAATCTATACTTATTCAATCCTTCCTTACATAAGATCCTTCATTAACTTCCTTTCTTTCACAATCATAAAACTTGAATCTTTAAAACCTTGATACAACTTGAATGAGTTGATTAAACCTTGAATGAGAGAAAGATACGAACAAGAGAAAAAAACACAATCTTTTATACTGGTTCGCTCTCTATTTCTATAGAAGTTAATCCAGATATCTAGTCCACAACCCGAATTAGATTTTCACTATGCATCAAGAATTCTTACAAGCAATCACAATCAATCTACAATGCCCACCCCGGAAAAAGAGACTAAGGCATCCAACACTAGGATCCTCTGTGAATATAAGCCTAAGAGAATCCTACTCTTAGCCCAAACTAGAAAACCCTATTCTAGCATGTTGTAAGCAATTCACGCATAAACACAAGATCATGTAAAAACCATACATATGAAAAAACCAAGTATGAGAGATACAACTTGACCAATCTTTCCACAACAACCTTGCTGGATTGAGAAGTTGATCTTCTTCTACTCAAAAGAAACAACTCACTTCCAAGAAAAGATCTTCCAAATCAAAAGATTAAGAAGTTATGAGTTACTATAAAGCTCTTTTCTCCTCTTCTCTCATTCACTATTGAAAGCACGAAATTTTGCTCATTCTGAGGCTAAGATATAATTTCCGAGATGTATTGAGTATTCCCTAATGATCTCATGATGTGTATATGTGAACACAAATTGGTTATTTATAGAGAAAACAATTATAACCGCTTGTAATCAATTAAATCTATAAGGTAATTGATTATTTCAATGAAGTAGTCGATTAAAGTGTTCATCCAACTTCTAGAAAACAACTCAAGAACAATGTAATCGATTATATGACCTAAGTAATCGATTAAAGTGTTATTTATTCACCTTTAAACAACTTAAACGAGAGAGAATTAATCGATTAACCCACCTGGTAATCGATTAAAGCAGAGACTCCTAAAAAATCAATCATTATCTCAAGCAACAATATAATCGATTAAACTAATACGAGACTTAGCTCTTTAAGTTTCAGAGAGCTTGTTGTAATCAATTACAACAACTCTGTAATAGAATAAAACAAATAGTTTTTGCCTTTGAAGATATTTTTCTAACTTAGAAAATTTTCTTCAATCACACTATGGTGATGCATAATGCAAAATAGACATCAGATGTACTAAGAGGCAACAATCAAGTTAACAACTAATACAAATGCCATTCAAAGGAGTTGGGCATGTAAAGCCAAAACTTCTTCTAAAACTTCTTCAAACTTTTTCTTTAGCTTTAAGCTTTAACCTTAGGTTATTTCAAGTTGCTCCTTCCCTTATCTCTAACATGTAGCAATTTGCCCTAAATACCTGAGGAATTTTGCCATTCCCTCCTGGCCCTAGTGATGAAAAATGAAGTCAAAAAGCAATGATGGGGATGAAGTCCTTCAAGGCTCCAGGCCTAGATGGATTCCAACCATTCTTCTTTAAGCAATATTGGCCGATAATGGGGAAAGACTTGCAACATATGGTGCACATGTCATTTCAGGTTGGATATTCGGATCTTAGCCTTCTTCAAACTCTTATTGTTCTGATTCCAAAGTTGGATCACCCCTCCCACCTTAAGGAATTCTGACCTATTAGTCTTTGTAATGTGGCCTATAAGGTGATCACTAAGGTGCTTGTGTGTCATCTCTGTCCTTACTTGGATGAGCTTATTGGAACCTTCCAAGGTAGTTTCATACCAAGAAGAGGTACAATGCAGAATGTAATTCTTGCTCATAAGGCCCTTTACACTATCAAGAAGTCTAAGGCTAAGAAAGGGCTCATGGCTATCAAGGTGGACCTAGAAAAAGCGTATAACCAAGTTAGTTGGGATTATCTAAAAGTTACTCTTATTGATTTTGGCTTCCCTAGTATCATTACTAACCTCATTTTGTGGGCAGTGCAAGGTTCATCCCCTTTAGTGCTTTGGAATGGCTTAAGGTTGGATGGGTTTCTGCTAAGTAGAGGCCTCCGACAAAGAGATCCATTATTGCCTTATCTATTTGTCATGTGCATGGAGAGATTGACACTTAGTATCCAGAATCAGCTTAATACGGGTGAATGGAATCCTATTTCCTTATCTCACCCTTATTTATCTCATCTTCTCTTTACAAATGATGTTCTCCTATTCTGTGGGGCCTCAAGTGACCAAGAAAGAGTTGTAAATGCGGTTTTGCATGAATTTTGTGGAGTCTCTGACCTCAAAGTGAACCAAGACAAGTCTATGTTCACTTGCTCACATGGAGTCCTTTAATGGCTTCAAGATGAGATGTCCAGTATCCTGGGATTATGTGCACTAATCACTTAGGAAAGTGCTTGGGTTTTCAATTTTTGACTGATCAAGTGACCAAATCCAATTTTGATGATGTCATGGAAAAGGTGAAATCTAGATTGGCTTCTTGGAAAGGTAAGCTACTAAATAGGGGGGGTCATCTATGCCTCACAAATTTGGTCCTGGCTTCCACCCCAATCTACCCTATACAAGCTTTGTGGTTTCCTCACTCGATGTGTACTAAATTAGACCAGTAGAGTTGGGCTATGATCTGGTCTACCAAAACTAGTAATAGAAGTTGGAACATGGCTTCTAGGAAGATCATTGCCCATCCCAAAATTCTTGGAGGTGTTGGTGATCAGGATGGACATGCAACTAATACATCCCTTTTAGGGAAATTGATTTGGCAGATTATGCACTCCCCAAAGAAATATTGGGTGTGGATATTAAGTACATGATTTTGATTGCCAAAGTGAATCCAAAGGTGTCCTATGTGTGGCAGAGTGTTATTAAGGCAAGGGATGCCCTCCTTGATGGTTTTAGCCTACCGCTTGATGACAGCTAGACTTCATTTTGGTATTCCAATTGGATAGTGGATGGCAAGCAAT
Source organism: Glycine soja (assembly GCF_004193775.1). Classification (NCBI taxonomy): domain Eukaryota; kingdom Viridiplantae; phylum Streptophyta; class Magnoliopsida; order Fabales; family Fabaceae; genus Glycine; species Glycine soja. The sequence continues at coordinate 26,358,948 of NC_041021.1, forward strand.
GTATGAAGATTCCTTATGTGCACATGTTGATTAAGATTTTAATGTAGCCGATTTCTGGTTGGATGGCTCTTGAAACCTAAATCACCTGTGGAACCTCTACCCTGCAAGTAGTGTGTGTCATATTAAGCATATTGTTGTTCCCTTAAACCTAGTAGGGAGGGACATAATTTGCTGGAAAGGCCATAATTCGGGTGTCTATTCATCAAAATCGAACTACAATTGGATTTTGAAATTTGACGACATCCCCTAGGATCCTACTTGGCGTCGTATTTGGCATGCTCCGCTTCTGGAAAAGCTAGGTTTCTTCATATGGTAAGTTCACCAAAATGCTTTGCCCATAGTGTGTGTCATATTAAGCATATTGTTGTTCCCTCAAACCTAGTAGGGAGGGACATAATTTGCTGGAAAGGCCATAATTTAGGTGTCTATTCATCAAAATCGAACTACAATTGAATTTTGAAATTTGACGGCATCCCCCAGGATCCTACTTGGCGTCGTATTTGGCGTGCTCCGCTTTTGGAAAAGCTAGGTTTCCTCCTATGGTAAGTTCACCAGAATGCTTTGCCCATAAATGCCAAACGTCATGCCTACCAACTTGCTATAAGTATGGCATGTGCGAGATGTTCAGCTCTATAAGAATCAACATTGCATGTTCTCTAAGATTTCCCTCACTCCAGAGAGCTTTGGTTAAGGATGGGAGTTTATTCTAGTTGGCTCCTCATATGTGATAGTTCGTTGGATTGGATTAATGTTGTTGTCATACATAAGGTTCTATTCTTCTAGTTTGGATTTTCCAGTGAGCTTGGCATTGGAGATCCCATTTGACGTTCAATAAGCAATACTAGTCGATCTCATATGTTTGCAAATTGATTCAGTGTAGTTGTGAAGGATTACACTCATTTTTGTACTAGCAATCATGGTGCAAGGAATAATATGCGTTGGCAGTGTCCCTCTCCTTCCTTGGTTAAAGTTAATGTTGATGTTTATGGGATCTATCGAAACTCGTGCATGGGTTTTGGTGGTGTAGTTCGTGATCATTTTGGCCTATGGAGGAAAGGGTTTGCAGTGCAATTTGATGGTGGGGATGCCTTGATAATGGAGTTCTTGGAATTTAAAAAGGGTCTTCAACATGCATGGGAGTTAGGGGAGCAACATATTATTTGTGAGTCTGATTGTTGTGATGTTGTGAATGCAATCACAAATGGAGATGATAGGGGAAGCATTCTACACCTTCATCATGATTTTGTGCTTAATATCCAAGGACTTATCCATAAGGATTGGCAGGTCGACCTTCACGTAATACCAAGAGAGGCAAACACAATGGTACATACTATTGTGAGTTAGGGCTCAACCATTGCACCAAGTACAAGAATTTGGAGGCATCCCCCTGCTGGGGTCCTAGCTTATTTACAACTTGATTTGGCTATCATGTAACCTTTCTTTTTTGTCTTTAGTTTTCGAGTCTACCAAAAAAATGTAAATTTTATCACTAAATTTATTTTATTTAGCAAATTTTACCATTCTAGTTTCATTTTCATGAATTTTACCACCCAACTTTCATAATTTCATGAATTTTATCATTCAAGTTTTTTTTTTCACAAATTTTAACATCTAATTTTATTTTTATTTTTTATGTATTTTATAATCTTGTTGGTAACAAAACAATGTAAGGAGTCATTTTTTAGATTTATGTACATTGGTTTTAATTACAACTTTACAACTGATGTCAAAAGTCAAAATCATTCATTTTTTGTAAATAGTTTTTGAAACCACCTAGTTTGTTATATAGTTATACAAAATCGCCTAATTTGGTAAAAAAGTTTGTCTACAATGGAAAAATGAGAAAAAGTTGAAATATATGATGGTCAAATTTGCGAAAATAAAACATGGGTGTTAAATTTTCAAAATAATGAAAGTTGAGTGATAAAATAGACAATTAAGCCTTCTTAGTTATTGAAGAGTATGCGGGTGTATTAGATTAGGATTTCAAAGGATTTTAAAAGACTTTTTCTATAAAAAATTCTTGTGGTATTCAATTAGGATTTTTAAATGATATAAATAAGTCTTGAGATATTCAATTAAGACTTTTAAGATTTTTTTAAGGAGGATAACAAAACCCGGTAGTATTCAATTAAAATTTTTAATAATTTATAAAAAAAATTTTGGTATTCAAAAATATACAAATTTTGATGGATTGCATCATTAGACTTTTTTAGTGTAAAACATCTACCAAACAATCTCACCCAAACCCTTGAGATTTTGCTAGACTTTTTCTTTCTTTTTCTTATGGTTACCTAACTTTTTTTCTCTCATCACACATGCCCTCTTCTTTCTTTAATATTCTTCAAGATGTGTGTGTCATATATGTTTCTTTGATTCTTTTGGAATAAAAAAATGACAAATATATTCCTCCCCTATGCATTTTTCTGTTTTTTTCTAAATTAAATTAATATTTGTCTTAAGTGCTATGACTAACCATGTTTTTTTTTATATTGGCTATGTCCATTATCTTCTCGACGCAATGTTTTCATGATTATCACTCTTAATTTTGTCATCCACGTAACTTAGTAACCCTTCCAAAAAAATTTCATCATCACCATTCTCTTCTAGTATATGCTTATTATTGTATCCCATTTAAACATGTCATTGGAATTATCATAAAAAAATTGTAGTAATTAAAAAAATTAAAAAACCAATGTATAATTTTAAATCTATTGTTCAAATCCAAAAGTGACAATGAGAAGATGCTATTGTAACAAGGATTAGTATATGAGGACATAAATTTAGAATCAGTTTAGCTATTGAAAGATTAAAAAATTATAACGATTTTACTTTTTTATCCAAACCTCATCATTTCTTATTATTCTTTTTCCATTAACTCTTGTAATTTTGAATGTATTTTTAAAAATTCACAGAATCCTTTTAAATCTTATAAACCTATAAAATCATTTCAAATCCTTTAAATTCTTATGATATTAATTCATTAAAATCCAAACTATTATAAAAGTTTTGTAAAGAAGTCTGATAAGTCATAATATTTCTATATAATTTTTAAAATCCACAAGACTTTTTTATGCTAAAATAAACTTTTAAAATCATAATCCAATACACCCCCTAAATCACATTAAAAAAAGTTTAATACAGAAACAGGATAATTTCAACTCCCCCCCCCCCCCTCCCCCTTTCTATTACAATTAAACCTAGAGCATTTTCTTTATTGTTTTCTCTTGAAGTGACTAAAAAACTTGGTTCAAATTCTGAGCCATCTTTCTTCTATTTTAATATTTAGTTGCTCATTTAGGGTCTAAATTAGACGAGTGATTACATATAGAGAGGTTAATTAACCTATGTTAATCTTATTAGAAATTCTTGCAGCATTGTTTTTCATACAATATGTCCCAAGAATTCAATTATTGTGTGGTTCAATTAATTAAAGTAGTGGATTACCAATTCAATTAATCAAGTTTTGGGGTGATTAGTGCCAAATAAAAGGTAATGTAACAAAACAAGAGCACTTTTATATTAAATCAATTACTTTGAATGCCAAAAGTAGTTAAATGGTACAAAAAGCCCCATCAATTTTGGAAACTAAAATGGGGTTTATCAAGAGGTATTAAATTTAAAACATATATAGTTTATTTTTAAATATTTTGGACCCAATTTTGATTGATCATGTTAGTGCTTAGCTTTACTGAGTTTTAAAAGATTGGCTAAAATTTTGTTAAAACATAAGCACTTAGACAATGAAGGAAAGCTGGAGTTGCTGCACATGATGTCCAATGTTATGTCAAGGAATCAGATTGGGCTGCACAATGCACAAGGCAAGATAAAATGTCAAATGAAGAATTGAAGCTGCAGGATCCACGATGTCGGATACGATGTCCAGGACATCCTGCCCGAAAATACTGGACACATAAATCTGTTATATCTTTAACAGATTAATGTGCAGTTAGCAACAGATTTGGCGATCTATCTTTAGGAACGAATTAAAAGATAATTAAAGTTCGAATTACAAACTTGAATAGTTCGTTCAGGGATTAAAGATTAAAGATAAAAACTAAAAGATCAAACTTTATCTTTTAGATCTTTAAGTGCAGATTTTTCAGGAGAATGATAGATCTTATCCAGCGCAAGTTGTTGCAGCCCAGATACGCACACTGCTATATAAACATGAAGGCTGCACGAGTTTTCTACCAAGTCCGAGATTGAAGAGTTATTTTGTGAGTTTTGGGACTTGAGTGTTTTGTGAGCCACCTTGATGTTACCCTAACATCAAGTGTTGGACCTGAGTGTGTAGAGTTGATCTCTATTGTTCAGAGAGCAATCTCTGGTGTGTCTTTGATTTGTTTGTAAACACGGGTGAGTGATTGAGAGGGAGTGAGAGGGGTTCTCATATCTAAGAGTGGCTCTTAGGTAGAGGTTGCCTGGGTAGTGGTTAGGTGAGAAGGTTGTAAACAGTGGCTGTTAGATCTTCGAACTAACACTATTTTAGTGGATTTCCTCCCTGGCTTGGTAGCCCCCAGATGTAGGTGACGTTGCACCGAACTGGGTTAACAATTCTCTTGGGTTATTTACTTGTTTAATTTGTTCATACTGTCAAATATAATCTGCATGTTCTGAAGCGTGATGTCGTGACATCCGGTACGACATCTGTCATTGGTATCAGAATTTCAATTGGTATCAGAGCGGGCACTCTAAATCACTGAGTGAGATCTAGGGAGATAAATTCTGATGAACATGGAGAAAGAAGGAGGACCAGTGAACAGACCACCAATTCTGGATGGAACCAACTATGAATACTGGAAAGCAAGGATGGTGGCCTTCCTCAAATCACTGGATAGCAGAACCTGGAAAGCTGTCATCAAAGGCTGGGAACATCCCAAGATGTTGGACACAGAAGGAAAGCCCACTAATGAATTGAAGCCAGAAGAAGACTGGACAAAAGAAGAAGACGAATTGGCACTTGGAAACTCCAAAGCCTTGAATGCCCTATTCAATGGAGTTGACAAGAATATCTTCAGACTGATCAACACATGCACAGTGGCCAAGGATGCATGGGAGATCCTGAAAACCACTCATGAAGGAACCTCCAAAGTGAAGATGTCCAGATTGCAACTATTGGCTACAAAATTCGAAAATCTGAAGATGAAGGAGGAAGAGTGTATTCATGACTTCCACATGAACATTCTTGAAATTGCCAATGCTTGCACTGCCTTGGGAGAAAGGATGACAGATGAAAAGCTGGTGAGAAAGATCCTCAGATCTTTGCCTAAGAGATTTGACATGAAAGTCACTGCAATAGAGGAGGCCCAAGACATTTGCAACATGAGAGTAGATGAACTCATTGGTTCCCTTCAAACCTTTGAGCTAGGACTCTCGGATAGGACTGAAAAGAAGAGCAAGAACCTGGCGTTCGTGTCCAATGATGAAGGAGAAGAAGATGAGTATGACCTGGATACTGATGAAGGTCTGACTAACGCAGTTGTGCTCCTTGGAAAACAGTTCAACAAAGTGCTGAACAGAATGGACAGGAGGCAGAAACCACATGTCCGGAACATCCCTTTCGACATCAGGAAAGGTAGTGAATACCACAAAAAGTCAGATGAAAAGCCCAGTCACAGCAAAGGAATTCAATGCCATGGGTGTGAAGGCTATGGGCACATCAAAGCTGAATGTCCCACCCATCTCAAGAAGCAGAGGAAAGGACTTTCTGTATGTCGGTCTGATGATACAGAGAGTGAACAAGAAAGTGATTCTGACAGAGATGTGAATGCACTCACTGGGAGATTTGAATCTGATGAAGATTCAAGTGACATTGAAATCACTTTTGATGAGCTTGCTATATCCTATAGAAAACTATGCATCAAAAGTGAGAAGATTCTTCAGCAAGAAGCACAACTAAAGAAGGTCATTGCAAATCTGGAGGCTGAGAAGGAGGCACATGAAGAGGAGATCTCTGAGCTTAAAGGAGAAGTTGATTTTCTGAACTCTAAACTGGAAAACATGACAAAATCAATAAAGATGCTGAATAAAGGCTCAGATATGCTTGATGAGGTGCTACAGCTTGGGAAGAATGTTGGAAACCAGAGAGGACTTGGGTTTAATCACAAATCTGCTGGCAGAATAACCATGACAGAATTTGTTCCTGCCAAAAACAGCACTGGAGCCACGATGTCACAACATCGGTCTCGACATCATGGAACGCAGCAGAAAAAGAGCAAAAGAAAGAAGTGGAGGTGTCACTACTGTGGCAAGTATGGTCACATAAAGCCCTTTTGCTATCATCTACATGGCCATCCACATCATGGAACTCAAAGTAGCAGCAGCGGAAGGAAGATGATGTGGGTTCCAAAACACAAGATTGTTAGTCTTGTTGTTCATACTTCACTTAGAGCATCAGCTAAGGAAGATTGGTACCTAGATAGCGGCTGTTCCAGACACATGACAGGAGTTAAAGAATTCCTGGTGAACATTGAACCTTGCTCCACTAGCTATGTGACATTTGGAGATGGCTCTAAAGGAAAGATCACTGGAATGGGAAAGCTAGTCCATGATGGACTTCCTAGTCTGAACAAAGTACTGCTGGTGAAGGGACTGACTGCGAACTTGATCAGCATCAGTCAGTTGTGTGATGAAGGATTCAATGTAAACTTCACAAAGTCAGAATGCTTGGTGACAAATGAGAAGAGTGAAGTTCTAATGAAGGGCAGCAGATCAAAGGACAACTGTTATCTATGGACACCTCAAGAAACCAGTTACTCCTCCACATGTCTATCCTCCAAAGAAGATGAAGTCAAAATATGGCATCAAAGATTTGGACATCTGCACTTAAGAGGCATGAAGAAAATCATTGACAAAGGTGCTGTTAGAGGCATTCCCAATCTGAAAATAGAAGAAGGCAGAATCTGTGGTGAATGTCAGATTGGAAAGCAAGTCAAGATGTCCCACCAGAAGCTTCAACATCAGACCACTTCCAGGGTGCTGGAACTACTTCACATGGACTTGATGGGGCCTATGCAAGTTGAAAGCCTTGGAGGAAAGAGGTATGCCTATGTTGTTGTGGATGATTTCTCCAGATTTACCTGGGTCAACTTTATCAGAGAGAAATCAGACACCTTTGAAGTATTCAAAGAGTTGAGTCTAAGACTTCAAAGAGAAAAAGACTGTGTCATCAAAAGAATTAGGAGTGACCATGGCAGAGAGTTTGAAAACAGCAAGTTTACTGAATTCTGCACATCTGAAGGCATCACTCATGAGTTCTCTGCAGCCATTACACCACAACAAAATGGCATAGTTGAAAGGAAAAACCGGACTTTGCAAGAAGCTGCTAGGGTCATGCTTCATGCCAAAGAACTTCCCTATAATCTCTGGGCTGAAGCCATGAACACAGCATGCTATATCCACAACAGAGTCACACTTAGAAGAGGGACTCCAACCACACTGTATGAAATCTGGAAAGGGAGGAAGCCAACTGTCAAGCACTTCCACATCTTTGGAAGTCCATGTTACATTTTGGCCGATAGAGAGCAAAGGAAAAAGATGGATCCCAAGAGTGATGCAGGAATATTCTTGGGATACTCTACAAACAGCAGAGCATATAGAGTATTCAATTCCAGAACCAGAACTGTGATGGAATCCATCAATGTGGTTGTTGATGATCTAACTCCAGCAAGAAAGAAGGATGTCGAAGAAGATGTCAGAACATCGGGAGACAATGTAGCAGATACAGCTAAAAGTGCAGAAAATGCAGAAAACTCTGATTCTGCTACAGATGAACCAAACATCAATCAACCTGACAAGAGTCCCTCCATTAGAATCCAGAAGATGCACCCCAAGGAGCTGATTATAGGAGATCCAAACAGAGGAGTCACTACAAGATCAAGGGAGATTGAGATTGTCTCCAATTCATGTTTTGTCTCCAAAATTGAGCCCAAGAATGTGAAAGAGGCACTGACTGATGAGTTCTGGATCAATGCTATGCAAGAAGAATTGGAGCAATTCAAAAGGAATGAAGTTTGGGAGCTAGTTCCTAGACCCGAGGGAACTAATGTGATTGGCACCAAGTGGATCTTCAAGAACAAAACCAATGAAGAAGGTGTTATAACCAGAAACAAGGCCAGACTTGTTGCTCAAGGCTACACTCAGATTGAAGGTGTAGACTTTGATGAAACTTTCGCCCCTGTTGCTAGACTTGAGTCCATCAGACTGTTACTTGGTGTAGCTTGCATCCTCAAATTCAAGCTGTACCAGATGGATGTGAAGAGCGCGTTTCTGAATGGATACCTGAATGAAGAAGCCTATGTGGAGCAGCCAAAGGGATTTGTAGATCCAACTCATCCAGATCATGTATACAGGCTCAAGAAGGCTCTCTATGGATTGAAGCAAGCTCCAAGAGCTTGGTATGAAAGGCTAACAGAGTTCCTTACTCAGCAAGGGTATAGGAAGGGAGGAATTGACAAGACTCTCTTTGTCAAACAAGATGCTGAAAACTTGATGATAGCACAGATATATGTTGATGACATTGTGTTTGGAGGGATGTCGAATGAGATGCTTCGACATTTTGTCCAACAAATGCAATCTGAATTTGAGATGAGTCTTGTTGGAGAGCTGACTTATTTTCTGGGACTCCAAGTGAAGCAGATGGAAGACTCCATATTCCTCTCACAAAGCAAGTATGCAAAGAACATTGTCAAGAAGTTTGGGATGGAAAATGCTAGCCATAAAAGAACACCTGCACCTACTCACTTGAAGTTGTCAAAAGATGAAGCTGGCACCAGTGTTGATCAAAGTCTGTACAGAAGCATGATTGGAAGCTTACTATATTTAACAGCAAGCAGACCTGACATCACCTTTGCAGTAGGTGTTTGTGCAAGATATCAAGCCAATCCTAAGATAAGTCACTTGAATCAAGTAAAGAGAATTCTGAAATATGTAAATGGCACCAGTGACTATGGGATTATGTACTGTCATTGTTCAGATTCAATGCTGGTTGGGTATTGTGATGCTGATTGGGCTGGAAGTGCAGATGACAGAAAAAGCACTTCTGGTGGATGTTTCTATTTGGGAACCAATCTTATTTCATGGTTCAGCAAGAAGCAGAACTGTGTGTCCCTATCTACTGCTGAAGCAGAGTATATTGCAGCAGGAAGCAGCTGTTCACAACTAGTTTGGATGAAGCAGATGCTGAAGGAGTACAATGTCGAACAAGATGTCATGACATTGTACTGTGACAACATGAGTGCTATTAATATTTCTAAAAATCCTGTTCAACACAGCAGAACCAAGCACATTGACATTAGACATCACTATATTAGAGATCTTGTTGATGATAAAATTATCACACTGGAGCATGTTGACACTGAGGAACAAGTAGCAGATATTTTCACAAAGGCATTGGATGCAAATCAGTTTGAAAAACTGAGGGGCAAGCTGGGCATTTGTCTGCTAGAGGATTTATAGCAATTACTTCTGTCTGAACGTGCTCAAACGTTAATAGCACGTTCACTGCTGGGCCAAAACAAATTCGACCGTTGCTTCACACGTCCCTCTACATTCCTCATTCAAACTTACATTTTCGTGGTAATCTCGGTTTCATCAACATTCCCCAACACCTCTCAGAGATTCACGAAACCACTCCAAAGGCTCTGCTTCTCCATGGCTACCTCACCAAAAGAAACTTCATCTCCTGGTTCACCCTCTGTACCATCATCTCCATCATCCACCAAAGCACCATCAAACCAGGAACAACCTGAATTCAATATCCAACCCATACAAATGATTCCTGGTCCAGCCCCTGTTCCTGAGAAACTGGTCCCCAAAAGACAACAGGGAGTGAAGATGTCTGAAAACCCTAGCCTTGCAACAAGTCCTAGGGAAGTAGACACGGAGATGGATAAGAAGATCCGCAGTATTGTGAGTAGCATTTTGAAAAATGCTTCTGTCCCTGATGCTGATAAAGATGTTCCAACATCTTCCACCCCAAATGCTGAAGTCCTCTCTTCATCCAGTAAAAAGGAATCAACAGAGGAAGAGGATCAAGCCACAGAGGAGACCCCTGCACCAAGGGCACCAGAACCTGCTCCAGGTGACCTCATTGACCTAGAAGAAGTAGAATCTGATGAGGAACCCATTGCCAAACAGTTGGCACCTGGCATTGCAGAAAGATTACAAAGCAGAAAGGGAAGAACCCCCATCACTAGGTCTGGACGAATCAAAACTATTGCACAGAAGAAGAGCACACCAATCACTCCTACCACATCCAGATGGAGCAAAGTTGCAATCCCTTCCAAGAAGAGGAAAGAAATTTCCTCATCTGATTCTGATGATGATGTCGAACTAGATGTTCCCGACATCAAGAGAGTGAAGAAATCAGGGAAAAAGGTGCCTGGAAATGTCCCTGATGCCCCATTGGACAACATTTCATTCCACTCCATTGGCAATGTTGAGGTAGCTCACATTAACTTTAATTGAGTTCAAGAATATATTTTTAGTAGCTTTCTCTTTTGTCATGACTGAGGGAGCTTCAATTAAGTGAAGATGGATTGGGGAGCCAATAAATATAGGTTTAATATGATTTTTGATCTATTATATTTCATAGTTGTTTCATTTTGATACATTATTAAGTTTTAAAAGTCTCCTTTTGGTTTTATATGTTTTCAAAATGTATTTTTTGTTCTTTTTTTTTAAATTTTTCGTTTGAATCGTTAGTCTTCTATTACCACTTGAATTTTAAAATAATTCTTTTATCATAATGTGACTAAAAACCGCAACTATTTGAGAAGGAAGAGAGATCTGACAAGGAAAAGGGTGGAGTCATCCAAATACCACCATCACAGTCCTTCATCAAACTGTTCCCCAACACCATTACCATCATTCGCATGTGGTGGTGCAATCTAGCAAGTAAGGGCATGTGATGACGAGGTTGGTGGTGATTGTCGTGTGTGCAAACCTGGGGTGGTAGAGGGTCATGGAGTGGTCGTGATAGCATAAAGGAGGAGGTGGCAGACATGGTGATTGATGGTGGTTATGGAGTTACGGGAAGGCGTGTTAGGGTTTTTGGTCGTGTGCACTGATGACAGAGTTGGTGGAATAGGTGGTTGCACATGCAAACCTACGCCAATGGATCTCGTGATTTCTAGATTTGCGAAAGAGGGTGATTTTTTATTTCCAGATCTAAGAAAGGGAGGGTGGTTGTGATGGTGTCGTCTTGTTGGCTTGGAAGGGTTCGATCATCTCTACATCATCCAATGACTTCATATCCACATATCTTCATACCAATCCCCAACCAGGTAAATTAATTTAATCTACTTTTTACACACAAGTGTTTTTTTTGCTACTCTTCCATGTGCATGATATTCACAAAATTAAGTCATTATTGTTTTATTATCTTGTGCCTAGTGATGAAATCCTACCCCCCCCAAAGGCATTGGATAGAAGACTCCAAGAAGATTGGGCCAGAGATGCAAGAGAAGGCCCTAGGGTTCTCATGAGCCTTAGGGTAGATTTCAGGCCCATGGGCTAAGTACGACCCAACTTATCTTTGTACATATTAGATTAAGGTTTCATTATTTTTGGGCCTTGTATTTAGGGCTCCATAATGTAGGTAGGGTACCCTAGAAATGTAGGATTTTTCAGCCTTGTATTTTAGGGCACCTAGACTAGTTTTTGTATTAGAGATAGTTTTGTAATTTCACATGCATTAAGTGAATATTTGATGTGTGTTGGAAAATAAATTTAATTGAATTGAGAGAAGCCCAATCCAATTAAATTTTAAGGGGGGAGGTGACCATTTGCTTGCTACACCCCATTGCCATATCATATAGTCACACTTTGTGCATGTTTTTCATGCTTTACATGCCTCATGACACCTAAGCACACTTAGTGGAGAATCTTTGACTTGATCTTGGATTAGTGGGCTGAACCATAGCTAAATTTCACTAATCATAATTAGTGAAATTTTGGCTCCACAAATTAAAGTAAAATTTTAATAGAAATTCAAATGTACCTCCAATTTTGTGTGACACTTAGGCTATAAATAGAGGCCATGTGTGTGCATTTTTTCAACTTTGATCATTCAAAAATTAAACTTCAGATTTCAGAGCTCTTTTGGAGCACAAAATTTCGTGCTCTTCTCTTCCTCTCCCTTCATTCATCTCCTTCTTCCTCCAAGCTCTTATCCATGGCCTCCTATGGTGGTGAGCTTCTTCTAGACTCATCTTCTCCTTGAAGTGGCGTCTCCTCTCTCTCTTCCTTCTCCATTCCGCTGTCATTCATCTTCCAAGAAGCAAAGAAATTCATTGATGAAGAAGATCCTAGGCCTACAAGCTCCAATGGAGCTTACATCATGTGGTATCAAGAGTATCTTCATCTAGGTGATGTTCTTTTGCTTCCTTTATCTTTTTGTTCGGTGAATTCTCTTTAATTTTTTGTTCTTCATCTTATTCTCCATGTATATCCTCCATTGTCTTGTGGTTTGGGGCTGTTTAGAGTAGATTCAAAAAAAAAATAAACCGATTAAATATTAGATCTACACTTGTTCTTGCATTTCTATGGTTCAAATTTTGTAAATCTACTCTTGAATCATGTTTTTGTGTTGATTTTAGGTTCTATCATTTTTCATTCATAATATTCTTGTGCTACACCTTTAGATCTAAATTTTCTTCCAAAATATTGATTAGAAAAAAAATACAAAAATCTAAGTGTAAATCACTTAATCTGTGTTGTCTTAGAGTCATGTTTAGTCATAGTAATTGTCACATTATGTTCTAAGTTTGTGTTGAATTTTTATTTTGTTTATTGAATTCTAGATACATTTGTTCATGTATTCTTGTCATTCTTAGCCTATCTTTTGAATTTTAAGTCTAATTCATGCATGTTATTTAGTTCATAACATGTTCTAAATCAATTCCTAGAAGTAGTCTTGTTGTTGAACTCTTTTTTTGTTTTCTAAGTTTCCTACATGATGCCTATGATGAAGTTGAGTTGTGGTGCTGAGTTGTGGTTGGATCTGTGAATCAAAATAAGTCTTAAGCTATCTTGAATTTTGTTATTAAAGATAATTGAGCATAAGCAAACACAAATTATAACTATCCAAGCCTTAAGCAACATAAACACTACTCTTGATTTCTAGGCTGAAATCGCTGGTGCTGGCAGCTTGAACTTACAAACTTGCATAAATTACTGGGAATTGGTCACTACGTTTTTTGAGCTGAAATTTTTACTTAATTTTCTAGACATCTGGACCAAAATTATAAAAAAAGAACCAAGAGATTTGGATTAAAGAAACAAAATAAGAAAAATCACACAAGTTGGCTGAAAATCAGTGTCTAGGAAAAAAAAGTGAAAGGAAAGTGTGCTTGTTGTTTTGGCTCAAAATTTGTTCTATAATTGGTGCCTATTTTATATCAATCCTAGTTCTGAAATTTTAATTGAAAATTATTGTGAAAAAAAGTGCCAAAACTAGAGGTTTCTTGAGTCTTTTTTTTTAGTTTTTCTACTCTACTCTAGAGCCATTCTAGGTTTCTCTTTGAGTCCTAGCTTGCTTTTGTGTGTTTTTCATTACTTTAATTGTTGAATAATCCTTAAAAACTTGTCTTGTTAAAACTCTATTAGTTTAGCTTTCATTTCATTTTATTTTTTTTGTCTTTGGTTATTTCTTGTCTCTTTGTTTCCTTGCTTGTGAGTTGCCATATAGGGAATTGGAAAGGAGGATTGGTGCCATACCTTGAAGAATTTGAGTCAAGAAGCAAGGAGCCAACCACCTTAAGAGCTATTGGACTAAGAAGCACTCCAAATTGAGTGAAACACCAAAGAGAGAATAGCCACCACAATTGAGGACTTTTTTTTGTAATTTTGTAATTGGCAATTTGCTTTGCTTTCAAATTTTGTAACAAAAAGGTCTTTCATTGGAAGTAAGTTGGGAGCCTCCAATAGGTCACCCTACTTCCATTTGTGTGTAATAATTTTAGGCAATTTTTCCTTAGGATAGTGAGTGTTTTGTTGGGAACCTTAAATGAGGTCATCCAAACACTCTTAGGATCCGCCTAGTTTGCATTTCTTGCACTTTAATTTCTTGCTTACTTTCATAGCTTATTTCCTTTACCCTCCATTGTCAAACTGCCTAAGACTAGTTCCCAAGAAAGATAAGGATAAGACCATAGAGAAATACACCCCTAAGACTAGTTCCCAAGAAAGGACTAGCAACATTAAATACTTCAAATGTCTTGGGAGAGGTCACATTGCCTCTCAATGCCCCACAAAGAAAACCATGATTATGAGGGGTCAAGACACTTATAGTAGTCAAGAGGAGACTACTTCTTCCTCTTCCTCTAGTGGAAGTGAAGATGAAGTAAGGGGTGAAGAGTCTAGTGAGGAAGTCTACCCCCATGAAGAAGGTGACCTCCTAATGGTTAGAAGGCTCCTTGGAGGTCAATCTTGTGATCTATCTCAATCCCAAAGAGAGAACATCTTTCATACAAGATGCAAAAATTTTAGATAAAACTTGTTCTCTCATTGTGGATAGTGGATCTTGTTGCAGTTGTTGTAGCACAAGATTAGTTTCCAAGTTGAACCTCACTATCATTCTTCACCCAAAACCTTATAAACTTCAATGGCTCAATGAACAAGGGGAAATGATAGTTAACCAACAAGTGAAGATACATTTCTCCATTGGGACATATAAAGATGAAGTTAATTGTGATATAGTTCCCATAGAGGCAGGGCATATTCTTTTAGGAAGGCCATGGCAATTTGATAGGAAGATCATTTACAATGGCCTAACTAATGAGATTACCCTCACCCATCTTGGCACTAAATTTGTGTTGCATCCTCAAACACCTTCACAGGTGGCTAAGGATCAACTAACTATGAAAGATAAGAGGGATGAGGAAGAAAAACTAGAAAAACAAAAGAAAAAGAAGGATAGTAAGGTCTTATCTTCAAAGGCCAAGGGGAAGGAAAAAAAGGAAAAGGATTCCTCCAAGAAGATTGTTAAGAAGGAAAATCATTTTGCAACAAAAAGTGATATCAAAAGAGCACTCCTTCTTAAACAATCTTTCTACCTTCTCCTATCAAGGGAAGCGTCCCTTAGCACCGCCATACCTCTTGAGCTTGAGGTTATTCCTCAAGTAAAGGAGTTTTTGGATGAGGGTTTGGTTCGTAAGAGCTTAAATCCTTGTGCTTTGTTGGTACCCAAAATAAGTATTATGAGGCACCAAATCCCTATGATAGGTGGTATGATGAATGTGTTGAGTGGTGCAATCCTCTTTTGTAAAATCACTCATGCACCCAACATCTTCATGATTTGTGTACATAGGGACTCATTAGGTAGGTTTGTTCTTATTTTTTGTTTCAATACAAACTTAGGTGCTCATATGGGACACCTTAGGTTTGTCATAATTTTTTGTAGGAATAATTAACATGAAAATAAAGAAAAATGTATGTTTTATTCCATTACTTTCCTTAACTTTTTAAATAGTGATCAAGGGCTTCCCATGGACCCTAAGAAAATAAAGGTCATTCCTGAGTGGCCTACTCCACTATGTATAAGGGAAATTTGGGGTTTCAATGACTTAACAAACTTTTACAAAAGGTTTGTCCCATATTTTTCTATACTTGTAGCACCACTCATTGAGTTGGTGAGGAACTATACTCTCTCATGGGAAGATAGTCAGGAAAGGGGTTTTTAGTCCTTACCCTACTCTAACATATCCAACATCACTAATACATATGTTTTTATTCGTTTTACAAGTGTTGAGGAAAGAATCCCTAAGTTTCAAGAACCTCTTGATTTGAGGTCAAATCCTTTTCAAGGGGGAGGGAATGATGCAATCCTACCCCCCCCAAGGACATTGGATAGAAGACTCCAAGAAGATTGGGCCAGAGATGCAAGAGAATGCCTTAGGGTTCTCATGAGCCTTAGGGTAGATTTCGGGCCCATGAGCTAAGAATGAGCTCACTTATCTTTGTACATATTAGATTAAGGTTTCATTATTTTTGGGCCTTGTATTTAGGGCTCCATAATGTAGGTAGGGTACCCTAGAAATGTAGGATTTTTCAGCCCTTGTATTTTAGGGCACCTAGACTAGTTTTTGTATTAGGGGTAGTTTTGTAATTTCACATGCATTAAGTGAATATTTGGTGTGTGTTGGAAAATAAATTTAATTGAATTGGGAGAAGCCCAATCCAATTAAATTTTAGAGGGGGAGGTGAGCATTTGCTTGCTACATCCCATTGTCATATCATATAGTCACACTTTGTGCATGTCCTTCATGCTTTACATGCCTCATGACACCTACGCACACTTAGTGAAAAATCTTTGACTTGATCTTGGATTAGTAGGCTAAATCATAGCTAAATTTCACTAATCATAGTTAGTGAAATTTTGGCTCTAAAATTTGGCTCCACAAATTCAATTTCAAATTCAAGTAAAATTTTAATAAAAATTCAAATTTCCCTCTAATTTTGTGTGACACTTAGGTTATAAATAGAGGCCATGTGTGTGCATTTTTTCAATTTTGATCATTCAAAAATTAAACTTCAGATTTCAGAGCTCTTTTAGAGCACAAAATTTCGTGCTCTTCTCTTCCTCTCCCTTCATTCATCTCTTTTTTCCTCCAAGCTCTTATCAATGGCCTCTTATGGTGGTGAGCTTCTTCTAGACTCATCTTCTCCTTGAAGTGGCGTCTCCTCTCTCTCTTCCTTCTCCATTCCGCTGCCATTCATCTTCCAAGAAGCAAAGAAATTCATTGATGAAGAAGATCTTAGGCCTACAAGCTCCAATGGAGCTTACATCATGTGGTATCAAGAGTATCTTCATCTAGGTGATGTTCTTTTGCTTCCTTTATCTTTTTGTTCGGTGTATTCTCTTTAATTTTCTGTTCTTCATCTTATTCTCCATGTATATCATGTGAAATCCATTGATGAAGAAGATCCTAAGCCTACAAGCTCTAATGGAGCTTACATCACCTAGTACCAAATTGTTTGCAACACCTACAAAATTGACCCAACGAGGATCCTCACTCCCTCCTAGTGCATTTGATTAGGTTTTGGGTCATTTTTCTGGGATTTTGTCTCTTGAAGGGGATGATGGTCAAACACAAGTCAAAGCTCTTCAACATGTTGGATTCGAATTGGTCATGGACATAGGCGCAACAAAGCCATTTTTTTAACAAAGGACCTTGTATCTTCAAATGTCTTCTCAGATAGTGACGGTTTTTAGTTACCACTATAATAAACTAATTATTTCAAAATTCAAGTGTTGAGAGAAGATTAACATTTCAAACGAAAAATTAAAAGAAAAAACCCCCCAAAATGAGATATTTTAAAAACTTAATTTACCTAAATAAAACAACTACAAAACATAATTGATCAAAAGTGATATTGATCATATATATATCCGTCTTGAGGATGTGTATGAGAGATGATTTTTACTTTTGGACTAAGATGATTTATTTGTTTTTGTCGAGTTGAACTTCTCAAGCCCAACCATAAATTATTATCAAGCATCTTTTACATGAATTTAAAAAACTTCAATCTAGGTCTCATAACCAAGGTTCGGGTTTTAATTTTTGTCTTTGACGTAGAGTTACAATTAAATGTATCATTTTATCTTAAATAAGTTAACTCAATCAAAGGAAATTAATTGACTGTGAAATAAAAACTCCGATTACCTCCTAGTTATAAAAAAAACTAGAAACAATATTTATTTATTTTTATTTATTTAATCTCAAAACAAGTGCCCCAATCTCGTTTCAAATTTCATACTAACTAGATTCTTCTCGCTACTTAAACCTAGCTAATGAATAGTGTAGTATTGCAATCTGAATCTCTCAACGTGATGAAGCGTTTCACAACTGGAAATCACCCAAATACTTTAATGCAAAGATCCAAAGTCCACTTGATTTGTAAGTGAGTGTGCAAGTAACGGACAACTCCCCCACCCAATGCACATTTTTAGCTGGCAAACCTGTCTCTAATTTCTTTTCCATATTTTTTTGTTTATACATATTATTTTCTTTTTCATTTATAGGGAATCCCCACCTGATCGATTGTCACAAAAATTATAATTTGATACCCATCGTTAGATTACCTTTGAACTTGGAGATAAATATAGTGTTACCTGTTACACACACGCATCTCGTGAACAAAATGGAGAGAATTATTGAATTTCTTTTTTCTTTTTGGCACATTTCATACGCATTATATTCCTTCTCTTCTCTCCTTGAATAGAAATACATGATTGCCGTCCACCATATGTTTTGGGATTCTTAAATCATAACCATATAGCATTATATTGATGAAACAATTACAATTCCTTGGGAAAAAGAAAAACAATTTCCTATAAACAGTTACTTTATAGGAAATTAAACCCCGCGCAGGTGCACAAATAAAATAAAAAACCAGATAAATTAAAAGAAGAAAAAAAAACTAAAGTACTAATATCTATCAATAGTTACATTTCCTTGGGAAAAAGAAAAAAAAAAGCTCAAGAAGAGTATGACCGTGTACATTACTAAGTTATCTTTACTTGTGGGTGGTCACATTATGCTAGGGAGCAGTGCACATAACATAGGAAGAATCCAATAATTATGAGGGAAAATTTTGAAGTTAGGTGAGGTGAGGAAGAAGTAGAGGGAGCCATGGGAATGTTGCCAAATACAGTTGGGTAAGAGGGTGCGTTTAGAGGCAATGAAGTTGGAGCAAGTGCGTTCGTGTTTCCCCCAACCCCCACGGTTATATGAAGCTTTTGATTCTTTTGGCAATGACCAGCCTCTCCACTGGTGAAGTAGAAGTCACCCTCTGATGTAATGTTTAACAACGAGTTACCATTGTTCATGTACAAAATCGGATCTTTAAGGTTGCAGCTCTTGTAGGATTCCTCTGTTACTTGAATCACTGAATCTTGACTTGGTGGGTATAGAAACACTACACATATATACAAAAATGAGCTAATTAATTAAGAATTAACATGTTATTGTGATATAAAACTACTTATAAAGTAAAAAGGGAAATGAATCGAGATATAAGGTTGACTTATGAAGTGAATTTGAGGGTAAAAAGGAAGAAGAAAAAGAGAGATCACGACTTCGAATATTTTTACCAATATTTCTAATAAAATTGACATTTTTCCATTAAAAAAGGAAAGAAAGAGGAATGGATATGAAGGAAGAACTTACGGAGGGAATCACCAATGCTGAGGTAGTGGTATTTGGACCATTTGTCGTATAGTTGTGAACTTGGTGAAATGGGGATTCCCCAGGAATCTAGATCTCCAACTTTGTACTGGTAGCACCGCACCTTGGTTTGGATTTGGACCAACGTAACCAAGAGAGACACCAAAAAGAGGTTAAATCTAGGATTTCTAAGATTGGTCATTATGGTTCTGATCACTCCTCACGCAAACTTGGATTTTCTTAGATTTAAGAGCCGATCAAATGAGGAGGGGGGAAAGGGAGACATGTAATTGGCCATAGTGTGCCCACTGCAAGCTTTTGATAATGACATCACAAAGTTCCCCTAAATGTCAATTTACCTTAGTGCCCTCTTCCCCCTAACCCAACCATTGAACATTTTAATAGTGCCATTTCATTTATCTAATTGGCTGCCAAATATTTATTTCTTATAAAGAGCCCAAGTCAAATATTATTCAGTATATGAACAAAAAATCAAATTTAATGGTTTGGGTAAAGATAAGCAATGAGACTGAGGATTTGGTAAGAGTAAGAACTAAGAATAAGAATGGCTATACCATTATTGAGCTTGAGGGACATAAAAATGGCATGAGGGTTAAGACTGGAAAACAGATCAATTATTATAACGCGTGTAATTGGCACATGTGCCAGCTGACAGTTTATATGGTTTGTAAGGTTTTGTAGTTTAACTGTGTGTGACATTGTAACATTATCATGTGCTGTGGTGCATAGTTATGGCACGAAGCAAGCTGTCCAGGCATATCACATGGTTTACGAAATGGGATTGCGCGAATGCAAACAAACAAACAAGAGCAGATTTAGAACAAAAAACCTAAATCACACCTAAGATATTTATGACCCATAACAATGCTTGCATGGACTTTTGATTATTGAATGTTGTATAGAGTATACCCGTTAATCTACACCACATATGGTCTAATTCTTATTTCGATGTCTCATTGTTGACACTTGACACCCTTTTCAATTAGGCCAATTGGAACAATCAAAGCAAAAAACAATGATCTCCATCTAAATATTTAATTAAGTCTTTCAAACATTTTGAATATTTAGGGAGGATAAAACAATAAGCATAAAATATTAGAAATACTTCTTAACTCATTGATTAAATATGTGAATACAAGAGAGTTTTATATAGACTTGTTTTTCCCTATAACGGTAGAATAAGAAGGAATCTAGTCATAGGATAAAAAGGTAAAAACAGAAAACATGTGCAAGGACAATACACAGCTAATGACAACAAAATAATAATGGAAAAATCTAGAAAGAAGATTCTAGAATTACATGATCCTTCTAATAGGACAAGTATCTGATCATGTGTGGTCCTTGAGCTGAGGTATATGCTGCTCTTGTTGATATTTTAATACCCCTCACAAGCTAGAGGTGCAAAGATGTCCTACAGCTCTAGCCTGAAAAGGTTGCTTCTGAATAAGCTTGGCAGAAGTGCTTTAGTAAAAATATCAACAATTTGATTGCTGCTAGAGACATGCAACAACTTCATGACTCCTTGTTAAAGCTTTTCTCTTACTATGCGACAATCTATGTCAAGATGCTTGGTGCCTTCATGGAAAACCAGAGTTGCAGCAATATGGATGGCACTTTGATTGTCACAATACAAAACTAGAGGGCAAGAACATGTGATGTGGAGATCTTGTAGGAGAAAAATGAGCCATTGCAATTCACTAGTAGTTGACGCCAAAGCGCAATACTGGGCCTTAGAAGAAGATCTTGAGATTGTGTCCTGCTTTTTAGTTTTCCATGATACAAGAGAGTTTCCTAAAAAAAGCAATACCCTACAACAGATTTTCTTAAATCAAAGCATGTTGCCTAGTCAACATTGGTAAAGTCTTACAAATGAATTGAAGATGTTCTATTAAAGAACAACCCTTAACCAAGAGAGCCTTTTAGATAACGTAACACCCTATGAGTAGCTGGAAGATGAATTTGAGTAGGATTTGACATGAATTGGCTTAACTGTTGGGTGGAAAACATAATATATGGACGAGTATTGGTAAGATATATTAAGTGTCCAATTAATCTTTTGTAGGGTAGAGGATCAACTAATTCTTTTCCTAAATCCTTACTAAGCCATAGTGAACTATCCATTGGAGTGGAATAAGGCTTGGATCCAAGCATGCCTGATTTAGTAAGGAGGTTCAAACAGTACTTGTGTTGGCACAAAGAAATTCCGTTGGATGAATATGCAACCTCGAGACCAAGGAAATACTTCAATAGACCCAAATCCTTGATTCAAAAGTGGGAATCAAGAACTTGTTTGATTGTGACCATTTCAGCTTGACAATGTCTAGTTAATACAATGTCGTCAACATACACAATTAAGGCAGTGAGATTTGTCTTCTCAGCTTTTATGAACAAGTTGTGATCAGAGTGTGCTTGTTTGTATCCACAAGACATTAACAAAATGGATAGCTTGTCATACAAGGCCCGGCTTGTCAGGCCATATAAAGATTTTAATAACTTGCATTTAGAAGGTGAGGCATTTTCAATACCAGGAGGAATTTTCATAAAGACATCCTCTAAAAGTTCTGCATGAAGGAAGGCATTGCTAATGTCCAGTTAATGAAGTTCTCATTGATTGATAGATGCAATAGCAAGGATCCCCCAAATAGTTGTTGATCGAGGCCGTACCCGAATCAAATAAACATTAAAATGTAGTAACTAGGAAGTGATTCTAGGTCGTTTCCCAACGAGCAATGATAAACCAAATGTTCATAACAGATAATAGGAAATAGTAACAAATTGGGGGGGGGGGGGGGGCTGTTTGCTTTTGTAAATTAAATAGCGAGTAAAATTGAATTAGAAAAATATCAGAATTAAAATACGTTGTTTCCCCTTGATTCACAAGCAAGTCTCTTATCCTAGGTTGCGAGAATTTATCCATTATCAATTTAACCACTTAATTCAACCCTAAATTAAATTACTAAGCGAAATTCAACATAAGGCATTCATTATGTGATTAAGCATCACATACACCAATTACTCATAAACGATCATTAAGCATGAACGTAAATTAAGCACAGAGACAATTAATCAAGCACTAAGCATGCATGAATTAATAGCAACAAATTCAGAGTAGTTAGTGAAGAGGAAAAAAATTGAACAGAATTTAACAGTAATAATAGAACCTCAAAGAGAACTGTGTTTGATCCTCAAGAGAAAACAACGTTGCGGACTTAGCCTTCCATTAATCAAATAGAGAACGAAATTTTATTGATAAAACTAAAAGTCTGAACTGGAATTGTAAAAAATGAAAATAAAAGAGAAAGAGAAGAGAGACTAAAACTATAAACGAAAAATAGAAGAGAGAGAGGAGAGAGAGCTAAACTAGAACCTTGGTGCTGTTATATAGTTTTTCAACCCCAAAGCTTACAAATCTATTTTAAATCCAAGCCCATAAGTAAAATCAAATCAAATCTAGATAAGATAAGATCTAGATGAAATAATATCTAGATGAGATCAAATCTAAATAATATCTAGATAAGATAAGATCTAATTTTGTAGAATAAATTAGTCTGCCCTCTTCAAGTCCAAGCCCAATTCTGGATTCAAGCCCAAAGCTTCATTAATTCCTGAAATTAGATTAAAAACATCAAATTAGCTGAGTGGGCCCAAATAATAAAACTGCCTAATTAATTTGACAATTAAGACTAATCAGTACTTAAAATGGTGCAAAAATGATTAAGAAATAGGAGAAAATAATGGCACATCAGTTGCCATTTTCACTATAGGGGAAAAAGTCTCAAAGTCCTTAATTGCTTTAGTTTGGGAGAAACCTTTAGCTACAAGCCACACCTTGTACCTCTCAATACTCCCTTCTGGATTTCTCTTGATCTTATCCACCCATTTGCATCCAATGGGTTGGACATTGGGAGGAGTCTCAACAACAGTCCAGGTTTCATTCATAATCAAAGCTTCAATTTCAGCCTTCATTACATCCCTCCAACATTGTTTTTGAAGGGCTTTCTGATAACTTAAAGGCTCAATGTCAGCAGATAAAGACATTAAATAATGATTATGCGAATTAGAAATAGAAGAATAAGACATAACAAAATGTAATGGATACAAGCAATTTGATGAAGTTTGAGTAATGAGATTGTAGTAACAGTCAACGAGGTTGATAGGGGGTTTATCGATTCAAATGGAGCGACGTGGAGGGACAAGTTGAGGTAGGGCTCTATTTAAGGGTGGGTAAGAAAATGAATCAGAATTAGGATGAGGCAAAGTGTCATTTTTAGAAATCGAGGGTGAGGGCGATTTGGATGAGGATGCACAAGTGTGACTTAGACGAAGGCAAATTGGACTCGCTGTTTATAGATTCAGGTATAGTTGTTGCTTGGGGCACTCGGCATTTTTGCTGGGGGCACCCAGCAACATGGGTGAAAGGTCTAAAATGCCCTTCACCCTTTCTTATAAAAGGCAATAGTGACTCGTCCGTACAAGTCACTATTCATTCTTCTTTCTCGCGCCCTTTCTTCTTCTTACGAACTGCTTCTTCTTCCTCTTTTCTCCGGTGCTTCTTCTTCGTCTCTTCTCCGACGTCAGTGGTTGTTGTTCCTCTTTTCTCCGGCAGTGGTTCTTGTTCCTGTTTTCGTGGTGGTCCGTGGTTGTTGTTGTGGTGCTTTCGTCTTCTTCGGCCGTTGTTCCTTTGGTCTTCTTGATTGCCTTAAGGTTAGTGAATCCTTCTCCTTAGCTTTTCTATATTGTATTGTTGTGTTTTGGTTTGCATTGGTTGTGCGCCTGATGTGTCATTATTTTCTCCTATTTCTTAACCCTTTTTGCACCATTTTAATTACTGATTAGTCTTAATTGTCAAATTAATTAGACAGTTTTATTATTTAGGCTCATTCAGCTAATTTAATGTTTTTAATCTAATTTCAGGAATTAATGAAGCATTGGACTTGAATCCAGAATTGGGCTTGGACTTGAAGAGGGTAGACTATTTTATTCTACCAAATTTTATCTTATCTAGATATTATTTAGATTTGATCTCATCTAGATATTATTTCATCTAGATCTTATCTTATCTAGATTTTATTTTATTTATGGGCTTGGATTTAAAACAGATTTGTAAGCTTTGGGGCTGAAAAACTATATAACAGCACCAAGGTTCTAGTTTAAGCCCTTTTCTCCCTCTTCTCTTCTCTCTCTCCTCTCCTCTCTCTCTTTTTCATTTTAGTTTTAGAGTGCTACTCTCTTTTCCATTTTAGTCACTTTTCATTTTAGCAATAAAATTTCATTCTCTATTGATTAATGGAAGGCTAAGTCTCCAGCGTTGTTTTCTCTTGAGGACCAAGCACAATTCTCTTTGAGGTTCTATTATTACTATTAAATTCTGATCAGTTTTTCCTCTTCACTAATTACTCTGTATTTATTGCTATTAATTCATGCATGCTTAGTGCTTGATTAATTGCCTCTGCACTTAATTTACGTTCATGCTTAATGATCGTTTATGATTAATTGGTGTATGTGGTTCTTAATCACATAATAAATGCCTTATGTTGAATTTCGCTTAGTAATTTAATTTAGGGTTGGATTAAGTGGTTGAACTGATAAAGAATAAACTCTCGTAACCTAGGATAAGAGACTTGCTTGTGAATCAAGGGGAAGCATCGTGTTTTAATTCTGATATTTTCTAATTCACATCTATTCACTGTTTAATCTACAAAAGCAAACAACTCCCCCCCCCCCCAATTCGTTACTATTTTCCTACTATCTGTTATGAACATTTGGTTTATCATTACTCGTTGGGAAACGACCTAGGATCACTTCCTAGTTACTGCATTTTAATGTTTATTTGATTCGGGTACGGCCTCGATCAAATTTGGCGCCGTTGCCGGGGAGCAGTGTCCAAAGGTTCATAATAGCTGGTGATTTATGTTTTATGTTTAGTTGTTTTATGCTTTCGTGTGTTGTGTTAGTGTTGTGTTAGTGTTGCGTTAGTGTTGTTTAGTGTCTTGCTATTTTGTTTAGTGTGGTGTTTTGTTTAGTTTTTTTGTTCAGCGCTTCCCCTATTTCAGTTTTTGTGTTTTGCTCTGAATAGTACTTTGCGACGGATTTAGCGACCACTTTTGCTGATCTGGAAAGCAGAGTAGTAGTGCAAATCCCTTAGCGACTGAATTAGTGACTGCTGCTGACAATTTAATTGGAGATTTTTGTTTTGATAGTTAGGGTTGTTATTTTTGGCTGAATTTTGGTGTGGTAGGTTCTTTTGACTCATATTTTGTGTGAAAAATACCAGGAACACTTGTTGTGGCCAGATTTGAGAACTTGTGTTTAGCAAAACTTCAAACAACCATAACTTTTGCTCCAGGTATCAGAATGACTATTTTTATATATGTATGTGGGGTAGAAAAAAATTTCCCATATCGTGGCATCCTTCCAAAGGCTGGCTGAGGTCTCTAGCTAGCCAAACTCGCCTGTTTACTAGTTTTTTTTATTTTTCAAGTTTTATTGTTTTATTTTTCTAAACTTTCCTTAGGTAGTTTCCATAGTTAGACTTTGAATTTTTGCCTGAAAATTTGTGTGCCATCTTTTCATGATTTTAGGGTGTTGCTCAAAAAACTTTCAAGTCATTTGGATATCATTTGAGGGTAGCTATAGGTCAAACCTACATTGTTACTTGCATAAGAAGGCAACTAGTTGTGCATGCTGAATGTAGTGTATGACTAGAGACAATCCATCTAACTTACAACCCTTTGATCCTGAGATAGATAGGACATTTCATAGATTAGTTAGGCATCATTTTGTACCTTTTGAGCATCCTGAGCATTCTGTTATTGGTGAGACTGAGCATTTTGTGGTTGGTAATTTTAAACATCCTGATTTTGAGCATTATAGTTTTGAGCATTCTGATTTTGAGCATTCTGAGAACATGGCCCAACCTCCACCCCGTGAGAGGACTCTAAGGGAAATGGCTGCACCTGATTTCACCTACGAAAGCTTGTGCATCCAATACCCTGATGAGGATGTCCCATATGTTCTTAAAACTGGACTGATCCATTTGCTTCCAAAGTTTCATGGCCTTGCAGGTGAAGACCCGCACAAACATCTGAAAGAATTCCATATTGTTTGCTCCACCATGAAACCCCCAAATGTCCAGGAGGATCACATATTTCTGAAGGCTTTTCCTCATTCTTTAGAGGGAGTGGCAAAGGACTGGCTTTATTACCTTGCTCCACGGTCCATCATGAGCTGGGATGACCTCAAGAGAGTATTCTTAGAAAAACATTTCCCTGCTTCCAGGACCACGACCATCAGAAAGGATATTTTAGGCATTAGGCAACTCAATGGGGACAACCTATATGAATACTGGGAGAGATTTAAAAAACTATGTGCCAGCTGCCCTCACCACCAGATTTCTGAGCAGCTTCTTCTCCAATATTATTATGAAGGACTCACTAACATGGAGAGAAGTATGATAAATGTTGCCAGTGGTGGAGCCCTTAGAGACATGACCCCTGTTGAAGCCATAAATTTAATTGAGAAGATGGCTTCCAACTCCCAACAGTTTAGTGTCAGAAATGATGCTATTGTCATTAGAGGAGTGCATGAAGTAGCCACGAATTCATCTTCATCAGCTGAAACTAAGAAGCTTGGGGGTAAACTAGATGCCTTGGTTAACCTGGTAACCTAGCTGGCCTTGAATCAGAAGTTTGTACCTGTCGCAAGACTCTATGATTTATGCTCCTCTGCCGACCACCACACAGACCTTTGCCCTTCTATGCAGTAATTTGAAGCAATTGAACAGCCTGAAGCTTATGCTGCAAACATCTACAATAGACCTCCTCAACCTCAGCAGCAAAATCAGCCACAATAGAACAATTATGACCTCTCCAGCAACAGGTACAATCTCGGGTGGAGGAATCATCCCAACCTTAGATGGTCGAATCCTTTACAACAGCAGCAACAACAACAACAACCTTATTTTCATAATGCTGCTGGCCCAAGCAGACCATACGTTCCTCCACCAATCTAGCAGCAGCAACAACAACAACAACAACAACAACAACAACCCCAAAAACAGCAAACAGTTGAGGCTCCTCCGCAACCTTCCCTTGAAGAACTTGTGAGGCAAATGACTATGCAAAACATGCAGTTTCAACAAGAGACCAGAGCCTCCATTCAGAGCTTAACTAATCAGATGGGACAATTGGCTACACAGTTAAATCAACAACAGTCCTAGAATTCTGATAGATTACCTTCTCAATCTGTCCAGAATCCCAAAAATGTGAGTGTCATTACATTGAGGTCGGGAAAGCAGTGTCAAGGACCTCAACCAACAACATCTTCCTCATCCGCAAATGAACCTGCCCAACTTCACTCTACTCCAAAAAAAGATGATGACAAAAATTTAAAGAGTAAGTTACCTAACAATTTCTATGCAGGTGAATCTTCCACTGGTAATTCTAATTTAGAGAAGCAGCATATCCCTCTTCCATTCCCTCCAAGAGCAATTTCCAACAAAAAAATGGAAGAGGCAGAGAAGGAGATCTTGGAAACATTTAGAAAAGTAGAGGTAAACATACCTCTGCTGGATGTTGTGCACTAATAAGCGGAAGCTTAAAGGAAGTGAAAGAATTAGTATGGGCAGAAATGTTTCCGTATTGATTGGTAAATCTATTCCCCAAATCCCTAAAAAATATAAAGATCCAGGTACATTCAGCATACCTTGTTTATAGGGAATAGTAAGTTTGACAATGCCATGCTAGATTTAGGAGCTTTTGTTAGTGTTATGCCTCTTTCTATTTTTAATTCTCTATCTCTTGGCCCCTTGCAGTCAACTGATGTGATAATTCATTTAGCTAATAGAAGTGTTTCATAGAGGATGTCTTAGTTAGAGTTGGTGAACTGATTTTCCCTGTTGATTTTTATATTTTGAATATGGAGGAGGGATTTTCTAAACGATCAGTTCCTATCATTCTAGGCAGACCTTTTATGAAAACTGCTAGAACTAAGATATATGTATATGCAGGCACACTATCTATGGAGTTTGGTGATATAACTGTTCATTTTAATATTCTTGATGATATGAAACACCCATCTGAAGATCTTTCTGTATTCCGTGCTGAAATAATTGACCATGTTGTTGATGAATACATGACTGATCTTCATTCTAATCTGCATGCCTGTCACTCTTCATGCATTGAATATGAATTTGTACTTGATCATATGTCTGAATTTGATGCTGAGAGTGAATCTGAAATTGATATTGATTACATGTCTGGTGATGTTTTACCTCTTGAGATTGATTTTCTAGAGTCAGATAGAACTAACCATGTTTCAGGAAGTACACGTACCTCTGACTTTCTTTATGAGGTACAAGCTGAGAAACCATCTCTTTCTACCATTATCCAGCCGCCCACACCAGAATTGAAGCCTCTTCCATCAAATTTAAAATATGCTTACATGGATGATAGCAAAAGTTTTCTAGTAATTATATCTGCCTCCCTTGTTGATGAGCAAGAGGAAAAGTTGTTATCAGTTCTCAAGAAGCATAAGAAGGCTATAGGCTGGAACCTGACGGACATTCCTGGTATTAGCCCATCCACATGTATGCATCGGATAAATTTAGAGGATGGGGCTAAACCAGTAAGACAGCCACAAAGAAGACTCAACTCGATGATTCTTGATGTAATGAAGAAAGAGGTAACCAAGCTTTTGCAAGTTGGAATCATTTATCCTATCTCCGATAGTCAATGGGTGAGTCCTGTCTAGGTAGTCCCGAAGAAAAACGGCCTCACCGGGATCAAAAATGAGAAGGAGGAGCGGATTCCTACTCAGGTGCAAAATAGTTAGAGAGTCTGCATCGACTATAGGAGGCTGAACCAGGTTACCAAAAAGGACCATTTTCCCCTGCCATTCATTGACCAGATGATTGAACGCCTGGCAGGTAAATCTCACTACTATTTCCTTGATGGTTTTTCTGGTTATATGCAAATCACTATTGCTCCTGAGGATCAGGAAAAGACCACATTCATCTGCCCCTTTGGCACTTTTGCCTATAGGAGGATGCCTTTCGGCCTGTGCAATGCCCCTGGTACCTTCCAGCGGTACATGATCAGTATTTTTAGTGATTTTTTAGAAAATTGCATAGAGGTGTTTATGGATGATTTCACTGTATATGGATCCTCTTTTGATGTTTGTTTGGATAGTCTGGAAAAGGTTTTGAATAGATGCACTAACCTTGTTCTAAATTTTGAAAAATGTCATTTTATGGTTGAGCAAGGTATAGTTTTAGGCCACATTATTTCCAATAAGGGCATTGAAGTAGATCCTGCAAAAATTTCTATTATTTCACAATTTCCTTACCCCTCTTGCGTGCGAGAGGTGTGATCTTTTCTTGGTCATGTAGGATTCTACAGGCGCTTTATAAGGGATTTTAGCAAGGTAGCCCTTCCACTATCCAACTTGTTGTAAAAGGAGGAGGAGTTTGACTTTAATGATAAATGCAAAGAGGCTTTTGATTGCCTCAAAAGAGCAATGACTACCACCCCCATCATCCAGGCACCCGACTGGACAGCCCCTTTTGAGCTTATGTATGATGCATCAAATTATGCATTGGGGGCTGTCCTTGCTCAGAAAATTGATATATTTCCTAGGGTGATATATTATGCTTCTAGGACTCTAGATGCTGCCCAAGCGAATTATACTACAACTGAGAAAGAGCTACTAGCCATAGTTTTTGCTCTTGAAAACTTTCGTTCTTATTTGCTTGGTACTCGCATTATTGTTTATACTGACCATGCATCTTTAAAGTACTTGTTGAAGAAGGCCGATTCAAAGCCTAGGTTGATCTGATGGATGCTCTGGCTCCAAGAGTTGGACTTGGAGATCCTTGATAGGAGCGGAGCACAAAATTTAGTTGCTGATCATTTGATTCGGATCGAACATGTGTCTGATGAGGACTCACCCATTCGGGATGATTTCCCGGTTGATCATTTATATATATTGTATAGTATTTCTGATTCTCTTTCTACTCCCTGGTTTGCTAACATTGTCAATTATTTAGTTGCTTCTGTTTTTCCTCCCTTAGCATCTAAGGCTCAAAAAGATAAAATTAAAAGTGATGCTATGCATTTTATTTGGGATGACCCCTAATTGTGGAAATTGTGCAGTGATCAGGTCATTAGACGATGCATCCCAGATCATGAGACTGACTCAGTCCTGCAGTTCTGCCATTCTTCCGCACCGGGAGGTCATCTGGGTGTTCACAGGACAACTTGCAAAGTGCTTGAATGTGGCTTTTATTGGCCCCCCATCTTTAAAGATGCGTGGAAGATTTGTAGCACTTGTGAGCAGTGTCAGAGAGCAGGAAGTGCACTTACATGGCGACAACAAATGCCTCAGCAACCTATGCTATTCTGTGAGGTGTTTGATGTCTGGGGCATAGATTTCATGGGCCATTTTCCTGTCTCTTTTGGTTATGTTTACATTCTCCTTGCAATTGATTATGTTTCAAAATGGGTGGAAGCCAAGCCCACTAGAACTAATGATGCTAAGGTTGTTCCTTATTTTGTCAGATCTAATATGTTTTGCAGGTTTGGAGTACCTAAAGTAATCGTTAGTGATCAAGGAACCCATTTTTGCAACAAATCAATGCATGCCATGCTTAAAAAGTACGGGGTTGTACACAGGGTATCCACACCATACCACCCCCAAACCAATGGACAGACAAAAATTTCTAACAAGGAGATCAAGAGAATTTTAGAGAAGATTGTGCAACCAAGCAGGAAAGATTGGAGTACCAGGCTTGATGATGCTCTTTGGGCACATCGGACTGCCTACAAAGCACCATAGGAATGTCTCCTTATCAGGTTGTCTTTGGAAAGGTATGTCATCTTCCAATGGAGATTGAGCACAAAGCATATTGGGCAGTGAAGACCTGCAACTTCTCTATGGATCAAGCTGGTGAGGAAAGAAAATTGCAACTGAGTGAGTTAGATGAGATCCGCCTAGAAGCGTATGAGAATGCCAAGTTCTACAAAGAAAAGACCAAGAAGTTCCATGATAGCATGATAATTAAGAAGGACTTCATGGTTGGGCAAAAAATGTTATTGTATAATTCTAAGCTTGGACTCATGAGTGGTAAGTTGAGGTCTAAGTGGATTGGTCCTTTTGTTGTTACTAATGTATTTCCTTATGGTACAGTTGAGATAAAAAACGACTCCACAAACAAGAGCTTCAAGGTCAATGGACACCGACTTAAGCCATTTCTCACAAACCCTTCTTTAGTGGACGTAGGGGTGAAAGAGACTTCCTTACTCCACCCTACTCTTCCTCCACCATGACTTAGGGAGTTTTTCTTTTCCTATCTCCTCCTTTACTTTTATTACATTTGTCTGATTCTATTTGATGATTTAATTGCCTTTAATCTTTTAATTGTGCAACATTGAGGACAATGTGTTGTTTAAGTATGGGGGGAGTGTGTTCTTTGGTTTTGGTTTTGCTAGTTTTGTTGGATTTGTTAATTTTGTTAGTTTTGTTGGGTTTCTAGTTTAATATTTTAGGTCAATTCTGTTTGCATGTACAACTTTGCATGTTTTTCTTTGAATTATAGGATATGTTCAAGTAATGGGTAATTGTTTTGAAAATAAAAGTCTCTTGACATTTTGTGATTTGAAATCTTTGTTTTTCCTCTACATGTCATGATAGTTTTGAAAGCTCAATTTGAAAGTGATAAGTTTACCTTTGTGAGAATTTGAGCCATCCATCCTCATAATCATTTGGTGTGTTTTGCCCCATTGATTGCTTGCACCATAGCCTTGGCTTGATTCTTGTTGATGCTTCCTAATTCACATGCATATTTGGAAATGATTTAGGCAATTTTTTTTTTATAAGCCTCTAGCCAAATGGACTTACCTTGAATTAATTCCTTTGATAGCCCTTTTGAGCCTTGTTTCCCTTTCCTTGTTTTGAAGCTCTTTACAAGCCTTAAGTGAAAAACCATGATCTCACCTTAACCTTAAGGAATTTTGGAGCTTTGGAATTGTTTTGGGAATAAGTGTGGGGGGTTTTGTTGGATAACATGTTTTGTTGGCTATGCTTCATGATGTATTTTTGGGCCATACTGATGTACATTGTATATGGGTTAAATGTTGGACATGTTGCTGAATGATATGCTAGTTCTCAAATGCTACTGTTCAAAAAAGAAATTCAAGTTGAATCAATTCGAAAAAAAAAAAGCAATAAAGTTGAGTGAATAAGATCTTAAATGGAAAAAGAATGACGAGACTCTTGGCTCTACTCTTTGCGTTTAAAATTTTATCTTTAGGTTTTCTTATTTTTTTCTTAATATGCACTTATTCCCCATTGCTCCTCTATTCCTTTGGGATTTAGCTACTTATTCCATATTTTTCCCTACCTTGTCCTTGGCCCCATTACAACCTTAAAAGACCTTTTGATCCTCATGTGCTTGTGTTTATGGGTTGATTGTCAATTTTAGAATCTTGCCAAGTTTATGTGGTGTTGGTTTTCATGGGTGCTTTGAGGGTAAATAGTAGCCTAGACACTTGAGAGATAGAGTGTATATCTTGTGAGGCTTTATCACTTGTCATTCTTGAGCTGATTAACTATTTTTCCATGATTGGGTTGCTTGGATGATTTTCACGAATGTCTTGACTCTTTGGATCTCTTCATGTTAGATGTTGCCCATTCCTTTCATTCCTTGATGTTCATTGAGAAATATGTAAATGCTTTTGTTTGTCTCTTTTTGATATCCTTGGATTTTGTTCTTTGTTTCATTTTGCCCAAGAGTGCAAAAGGCTAAGTATGGGGGGTTTTGATGTGCAATTATTTTCTCCTATTTCTTAACCCTTTTTGCACCATTTTAATTACTGATTCGTCTTAATTGTCAAATTAATTAGGCAGATTTATTATTTGGGCTCATTCAACTAATTTGATGTTTTTAATCTAATTTCAGGAATTAATGAAGCATTGGGCTTGAATCCAGAATTGGGTTTGGACTTGAAGAGGGCAGACTATTTTATTCTACCAAATTTTATCTTATCTAGATATTATTTAGATTTGATCTCATCTAGATATTATTTCATCTAGATCTTATCTTATCTAGATTTTATTTTATTTATGGGCTTGGATTTAAAATAGATTTGTAAGCTTTGAGGCTAAAAAACTATATAACAGTACCAAGGTTCTAGTTTAGGCCCTCTTCTCCCTCTTCTCTTCTCTCTCTCTCCTCCCCTCTCTCTCTTTTTCGTTTTAGTTTTAGAGTGCTACTCTCTTTTCCGTTTTAGTCACTTTTCATTTTAGCAATAAAATTTCGTTCTTCAATCTATAATTTCATTCTCTATTGATTAATGGAAGGCTAAGTCTCCAGCGTTGTTTTCTCTTGAGGATCAAGCACAGTTCTCTTTGAGATTCTATTATTACTATTAAATTCTGATCAGTTTTTCCTCTTCACTAATTACTCTGTATTTGTTGCTATTAATTCATGCATGCTTAGTGCTGGATTAATTGTCTCTGCGCTTAATTTACGTTCATGCTTAATGATCATTTATGATTAATTGGTGTATGTGTTGCTTAATCACATAATGAATGCCTTATGTTAAATTTCGCTTAGTAATTTAATTTAGGGTTGGATTAAGTGGTTGAACTGATAAAGGATAAACTCTCGTAATCTAGGATAAAAGACTTGCTTGTGAATCAAGGGGAAGCAACGTGTTTTAATTCTGATATTTTCTAATAAACATCTATTTGTTGTTTAATCTACAAAAACAAACAACCCCCCCCCCCAATTCGTTACTATTTTCCTACTATCTGTTATGAACATTTGGTTTGTCATTGCTCGCTGGGAAACGACCTAGGATTACTTCCTAGTTACTGCATTTTAATGTTTATTTGATTCGGGTACGGCCTCGATCAACGCCTTTGTGGTTGTTGGTTCTCCCATGCCCCTGCTTCTTCGTTTTTGTCCCCATGCCTCTACTTCTTCGTTTTCTTTCTCCCTCGCCATGGTTTTTTTTTTAAAAAAAAACTCATACGAATCATCAATCCGTATAACCCATACGAATTGTCAATTCGTATGACCCATACGAATTGTCAATCCGTACCTTTTTTTAAAAAAATCTTTTTGGAAAGCGTTTATACGAAAATTTGATTTTGTTGAATTGTTAATTTATTATTTGTGTAGCATTTGTAGTAGTGAACATAGTTATTTAGTTTGAAATAGATAGGATGAAAACCCGTGTAGGTGAAAATTTTTGAAAAACTATATACAATTGGTTAAAAATAATTTTAAAATTGATTTAAAGTTAAATTTATAAAATTTAGTTAAGTATTAAAAATTATTTGAAACAAAATTTTAATGATTGAAAGGGAATTTTAATTATTGTTTAAATTGTTAGTTAAGTATTAAAAATTATTTAAAACAAAATTTAAAATATTTGAAAATGTTAGTTAGTTAAAAAAAATCATTGGAAGAGAATTTTATTTTTTTAAAATTTTTTAGTTATTTATAATAATTGATTGAAAACAAATTAAAATATTAGAAAATGTTACTTTGTGAAATAAAATATTGAAAACATATTTTTGAAAATTTTAAAATTGTCACTTATTTTTAGACAATGAATTTACTGGAAAAGAGTGAAAACTAAATTGAAAATATTTTAAGATGTTAGTTAGTAAAAAAAATAACCGAAAGCCAATTATAAAAAAATTTACAGTTTATATTTAATTTAATAAAATGATTGAAAAAATATATATATAAAAGTTGGAAAATTTAGGTAAAAAAAACTGTTGAAAGAATTTTTTTTTAAATTTGAAAATATTATTTCTTTGTAATAAGTGATTGAAAACAAAATATAAGATATTTTAAAATATTTTTCAGTAAAAAAAAAGAGTGGAAGACAATTTAAAAATTATTTGAAATTGATATTTATTTTTAAAAAATGAACGAAAAGAAAATTAAAAAAAATTGAAATATTAGTTAGTTTAACATATTTAAAAACGTTAGTTAGTTTTTTTTACAAAGATGAAAACATATTTTAAAAATTTTGGAAATTGTTAGTAATTTTTAGAGGATGATTGAAAAATAAATATTTAAAAATTTTAGTTAGTGAAAATAAAGATTGAAAACCTATTCTAAATAATTTATATATTGTTAGTTTTTTCTAGAGAATGATTGAAAACAAAATTAAAAATATTTTAAAATGTTAGTTAGTCAACATAAAGATTGAATACATATTTTTAAAAATTTAGAAATTGTTATTTATTTTTAGAGAAGGATTAAAAACGATGATTAAAATATTTAAAATGTTAGTCAGTGAAAATAAAGATTGAAAATCTATTTTAAAAAAATTTAGATATTGTTAGTTTTTTTTAGACAACCATTGAAAACAATAATTAAAATATTTAAAAATATTAGTTGGTGAAAATAAAGATTGAAAACCTATTTTAGAATAATCTGAAATTGTTAGTTATTCTTAGAGAATGATTGAAAACAAAAATTAAAATATAAAAATGTTAGTTAGTCAAAATAAAGATTAAATACGTATTTTTAAAATTTTAGAAATTGTTAGTTATTTTTAGAGAATGATTGAAAACAATAATTAAAATATTTAAAAATATTAGTTAGTCAAAATAAAGATTGAATACGTATTTTTAAAAATTTAGAAATTGATAGTTATTTTTAGAGAATGATTGAAAATAATAATTAAAATATTTAAAAATGTTAGTTAGTGAAAATAAAGATTGAAAATCTATTTTAAAAAAATTTAGATATTGTTAGTTTTTTTAGAGAATGACTGAAAGCAATAATTAAAATATTTAAAAACATTAAAGTTAGTAAAAAAATGATTTAAAGGCAATTATTTCAAAATTACAATTTGAATTTATTTTTAAAAAATGATTGAAATGGAAATTATTAATATTTGAAAATTGTAGTTAAAAAATGGTTGAAAGGAAATTTTTAAATATTAAATATAATAGTTATTTGTAATACATGATTGAAAAGAAATTTTTAAATAAATTAAACATAATAAAGGTGACTATCACCTTGGATGACATCACGCCGTTGCTACATCTACTTGTTGTAGGGGCGTTCCACAGCTTCGAGCTACTTCATGTCGACGATGTTGTCAATATGTTAGTGGAATTACTCGAGGTCAGCGTTGTAGAGGCGAGAGCTGAGACGATTTAGTTCCATGGCTCTTATGTTCGACTATCGTGGTTGTGCGGCGTGTATCAGACGAAGATCGAAGCATGTGATTGGATTGTAGCAGTGCGAGCGTATTTGTTGCATCTACTTGGATGCACTCTCTTTACTAACAAGAGTGTCACACACGTGCACGTGGTATTCTTGGATGCACTGCGTGACTTGACGTAGAGTGGGAGTTATGCTTGGGGCGCTGCTGCCCTTGTGCACATGTATGATAATTTAAATGACACGTCGAAGAGCACGGTGAGGCAGCTTGCAGGATATATCACTCTGTTACAGGTTAGTTAAGATGTCACAATTTTTTTTCATTGGAGTTCAATATTATATGTTGTCGTGTATTTTAATGAATATGTTTGCAAAATATATTTAGTGTTGGATCTACGAGCATTTTCCATCTATTGGTTTCGCTATTCCTACCGAGGATTATGATGAGAGGAGACTGCGAGCATGTCAATGGACCTCTGGCAAGGCACTAACCGTTTCCACGTATCGTAGGTGTCTGGATAGACTGACCCCTGACGTGGTGTGCTGGATTTCGTACGGTGACCACCCTTCATTTAGAGAATTTAAGGTCATCTCATTATTTTCCGGCCATCTCAGATAGGGCCCATTGATGGTCATTCACGACCGGAGAGGATTGTACAACAGTTTGGCTACATCCAGGCTATTCCGTCACATCATGCTGCGTCTTCATTCTCTGTTGAAGAAATTGATGATAGATGGATGCAGTTCAGTGAGTACATAGCACCTATAGGGCAATTATGTGCAGTGCTTAACCATTGTTTGCCAGATTACATGGATTGGTTATGCATGATTTCGCACCCATTCATGAGTCTGGCACAACCAGGGGATCCTCCTAGAGTTCTACCGATTCAGTAATATGACACATTTGTTGAACCAGATGTGTATCAGCAACCGATGGCGGCAGCAACACCTAATGAGGCAGATATTGATGTGCATCATGTTCGACATGCAGTGGTAATATTTTTTTTGGTATTTGTGTTTGTTGCTTTCTTTTGTATTTTATTACTAACAATTATTATGTTTGTTTTTTTTCACTTGCTAGGATGGTTTTGTAGCAATTGCTAATAAGTTGGAAAGGCTATTGAACCTGAGGATCCTGACCGAAGGAACATAAGCCTATACTGTTGCTGAAGAATGTCTGGGCATCGCAAGAAGCTACATTGATCAACCAACTGTAGTTCACAGATCGAGGCGTAGGCGGCGCATGGACGATCATTGAAGTTGTTTTATTTTTGCCTTATATATGTCATTTATAATTTTTTGGATAATTTATTTATTTGGTACATTAATTTATTGACAGTGACATTTGGTTATTTATTTGGTACATTTTCAATTTTTTGGATAATTTATTTATTTGGTTCATTTATGTATGGACACGTTAATGATTATGTGATATAAATTTGTCATTCGTTTATCGTTAATTAGCCGTTAATGTTGCGTTAAGAAATAAATTAATTTGTGCAACAAAAATAAATAATGCACGTATGATAAATCGTTGTCAAAGTTGACAGGACACTGTCAATTGCACGCGTATTTTTAAAAAAAATCAATATTACATGAACGTACTGATGTAGAAATGACTACTCAGTTGTTTTAGTTCTAATACAAGCAATACATGTCTGATGCAAAATTAAAGCATGACACGACATTGTTGTACTTGACAACACAAACACAAATTTGCGCATGTCTATTTAAAAAAAAATACAAGTAGTCTTAGTGAACACCATCTATATATATCACACCAGCAGTCTCAAAAATCACACATTCTCTTCCAATCCAACTTGACAAACCAAATTTTACAACAAACAATGGCATTTTTGGGAGAAACAAGCAGTCAGACAATTGTGAACTCTTGATTAGCTTTTATTTTCTGAATGTATTGATTATTCACAATGAAATTGGTGTTTATTTCCAAAGTTCCACTCTAATACTCATTCGAGTACCTAACGATTGTGGTTTTCAAACGCTAAAAAGTAGAATGCACAATACCCTTTAGCTAACCAACAATCAATATTTGAATGAAATTTACTATCGGCGGCCATTCACAGGTAACCAATTTCGCTTTCAATCTATGCAATTGAAAAACGATGATGATGTTAACACAATGTTAATGAGTAATGATCAATTCTCGTGTGTTGGCCCGATTGAGTTATTATGCATCATTGGTAGAACACCGGATGGTATATTAAACTTACTTCAAGCCACTATGACCCCTACTCATGATGCCCTGCTATATTACAATGGGAGGTGGAACATGCCACACCAACACGACTTTGTCGATTACTCGTTCACAAGAAAAAATCCAAAAAAGTTTGACATTCTTTCGGGATGTGTCATCAATGAACTGAAGGATTTGATCAAGTAAGTTGCATCTCAAGGGATTCCCCCTTATGGTATTCATGAATCACAAACGGTAAGGCGATTGTTTTTTTTAACAACCAGGTCATTATGAGTATTCAGACAAAGTTATCAAATTTGAAATTATTGAGCTGAAAACTGACGATGACGTGCTAAAGGTCTTAGTATAGTCTAACTACTGGAAACAATTTGGGCCAATAGAAATTTTAGCTGTTTTTAGTAAACAGGTAATGAAAATGGAAGACAAAATGCCTCATTCGCAACATGATTCAATGCAAAATTAGTATTAGTTAATTGTAGTTTTTCATGCATTTTTTTTGTTTCAACTATGTTGAAGTTAATGTAGTGTTTGAATTCGTGTCCATTAGCTAATGAAACCGTATGTTTATTATTTTTAAAGCACTTAATTATTTCCTAACTTTTAAAAATAATGACTGAAAACAAAATTATGAATGTCAACAAAATAATTATTTACACAAACATCAATGGTAATAACATATTTTATGTTCATGG
Source organism: Glycine soja (assembly GCF_004193775.1). Taxonomy (NCBI): domain Eukaryota; kingdom Viridiplantae; phylum Streptophyta; class Magnoliopsida; order Fabales; family Fabaceae; genus Glycine; species Glycine soja. The sequence continues at coordinate 26,398,242 of NC_041021.1, forward strand.
TTCACCTAAATCAACAAATCCAATTTTCAGCCTAGACAATTTTGTGTAACGCTGCATTCTACCTATGTACGGAGTGGGTCACTGTTTTGCCTGAGAATGACAATGTGTACTCCACAACAACGTCACTGGTGGTAAAGGACAATGGTCTCATAACAAAACCTGTTAGATAACGACAAACAAATTGAACGTAAGATACCCAACTACAGTGTCACCAATTATACTGACATCATAATGCAACTACCTGTACAAAATGATTTTCATACACATGACCAATGCATATTACACGATGCACAGAAGAATCTGGTGGCAGCTGACTTTTAAGAGAGAGAAATGTCATGCTTTGTTGTCGTGAAAAAGAAACAACGATCACGTTGTATCGTGAAGCAATGACATATCCCATATCCGTAATATTCATCCATTTGTCCATGGTAACCTACATGTAAAAGACAACAAATGATGATTACTTAAAGATTATTTTAAGAAAAAGTGACATAAGAATGAACTTATGCACCATAGATAATCCGTCAACAAGTAGGGAACGCTTTAATTCCTCAAATCTCTATATGCCACCAACCAGGTTAATATACTCTTTGGACCAGCTTGTCAGTTCTTTAAGCAGATGGTTGTGCACCAATGACCATAATTCTTCACCCATACCCAATAACGCAGCCATTGTCCAATAACCACAATTACCATCCGCTTTAACATCAATAATGTTTTCAATAGAATCCTGGATGCACGGATGAAATTGATCCAACATTGGAATATTTCATCTTTGTATTGGTTCCTCAAATGATGATGCACTACATTTCACTAAAGAATTACTATTTTTCTTAGAGTGTAATGCATCAACATACTCCCAATAAGACGAATCGCGCTTTGTTGACTTTTGTTGTTTGGTCAGTGGTTTTTTTGGAGCACCCTTGGTCTTCACCTTTTCTAGAGGAGGACACATGGAGTTTATATTAGGATAACCAATTTCTCGCGTCTTTGACTTCAAATGTACTTTGCCACAAACATCGAGCTACTCAAAGCATTTCGATATGGTTTCCATCTGGGTGTGTTGAAGTGTCATCATATTATTCATTGTTTCCCAAACACTGCATATGTCACCGAGAGTTTTGTAGGAGTCTCTTTAGTGACAAATGAGCACTCTCAACCCTATAGATGAAATATACAACAACATGTAAACAACCGCAACATTTTTATTTAAGTCAACACTTAAACAAATGAACACAAACAAAAAACAATATTGATACCTATTAGTAGTTGTGTTTCCTAGATGCATCACTTTGTTGGTCCATGCTTTCACAAATCTTTCTTTGTGAGGAATTACTCATGTTTGACGCACATAGTCCACAAACATAGGCCACGGAGAGCAAGCCATTTCAATGTTTTTAAGGTACTCATCAAAAGAACTCTCACATGGACAGTCAACCAAACTCCCCCAAGCCTCCATCATATAATCCCATGCATTCTTTTGAGCAACCAGGGTTTTGCACTTTGCCTTCACATTCTTGTCAATGTGGAATCGACACAGCAAGTTTGTAGCATCTGGGAATACAGTTTTCACTGCATTCATCAAAGACAAATCCCTATCGGTGACAATAACCTCGGGGAGTGCATCAACTCTCATGAAAAGACCCCGAAACCGCTGTAGAGCCCAAACAAGCAAAAGCAGCGGAGAAGGTCATCCTGTTGGTGTAACACCAACAATATCAAGCAACAACAGTTTGTACCTATTTGTTTTGTAGGTATTGTCAATTAAAAAAACCAAATTATAAGAATTGGTTAACTTTACTGCATCAGGATGACTCCAAAACAAGTCATGTACAATATTATCATCCTTCAGCCTATGCTAGTGAATATATTGATCTCGATCAAGCAGCATCATCAGTTGTTGCATTTCGGTGTTACTCCCTCTTATGGAAGAACGATAAGCATGTTTGGCATTGTAAATTTTTTTGATTGTTGTATAGCTGTTGTCATTGTGCTCCTTCAACGTCAACAGAATATTTCTTGGCTTCACCATGGACTTCATCATATCAGCAACAACAATTTTCTCATCCTTTTTCAGTCGACCCGCATATGGATGTCCAACTAATGACTTTGTCATTTCGTGATTGTGAACCCCACAAATTAACTTCACCATCCATCCTTCTCCTCCCAAAACTGGTTTTGCACGCAACTTGAACGGGCATCCACATTTTCTACTGTCAGTGCATGTTCTTACCAAATTATGTTTCTAAGGCCTATACTCACCACTCCTTTAGCATGCTATCAACAGAAATGGGGCTCTTCCTCGAACACCAGTATTGGTGTCTAACCTCATTATAACGACAACAAATCTAATGTCATGAGCCAACGATCGAGCCCATTGTAAAACTTCATCACGACTAGCAAACAACTATAACATAATTCAAATAAGGTGTGACATCAGTAAACATCTATGTAATATAATTAATGTACCAACAACAACAAATTACACAAATACCTGACAAGTATTAAAGGCATCAGAGCAATCAACGTGTTCTACTTTAATGTCAGCATCTTCCTCATTTTCAACATTCATATCAACTTCTTCAGACATCATACTATCATACATCCACTAGTCTTCGTCTATCTTAATAAAATATTTAACAAATTCAATTCAATGACAAAAAAATTATACAATCACCTCATTTGTTATTGACAAAAATATAGTTGTTTACAAAAAAAAAATTATTACACATTTTCATTAAAATGTCATATAAATCTAATAAATACATCATTCAATAAAATACATAATTTAGTTAAACATGTAAATACATAATCATTGTCACATAAATTTGTTTAATTATTAATCATTAGTATATTAATTTTTAAGCAATATAATGTTAGTTAATTATTAATCATTAGCATTTTTTCTCCATTCTAATTACTTAATACATTTTTTTATATCACTATAAAAAATAATATCACCAAATCAAAATTTCTGAAATTACTAAAACTAGTACAAAAAATATTAAAAAATTAATAATAATTAAATTAACAATATTTAAATTACAATTTAATAAATAAAAAAAAAACAATCTGTATGTCAATATGGATTGCTGATCCATATGAATCATACGGATTGACAATCTGTATGGTTCATACAAATCAGCAATCCGTATGGACCATACGGATTGTCAATCCGTAGGTTCGTAAAAAAAAATTTGCGTACCTCTTCTTCTCCGATGACGAAAACCGACTAAAATTCACTGTATACTCTTGGACAACGCACATACACTACTGCAGACTAAATACACTTTGAAATCGACCTTAATAGAAGCAAATTACACTAAGTGACGAAGATTTTATGGAAAAGAAATGACACTGCAGAAATGAAAAATTCCTCCTACTATTTATAACCAAAAATACCCATAAGGGTATTTTCGGTATTTATGAAAATTGTTGGGTGCCCCAAGCAATTCCCTTTAGGTATTTTCTAGTAGGTGGGCTGGTTGGTTGTTGACCCAACATGAGGGATACTATTGTTTTTTGTAGGCACTATGGTTAGGCCGATAGGAAGAGTAAAAAAAATTTCAGAGGTTAAGGCATCTTTGTTGGCAAATGGTAGCGGGGCTTTGCTAGGTTCACCAGGCATATTGCTTGTGTACCCAACATTAAAACAAAATTCCAAAAATACTCTTAAATGTTTTTTGTTTTTACGGATTACATAATTCGTATAACTCATACAGATTACGTGATCCGTATGAGTGATACAGATTACATATAGACTATGTAATCCGTATAAGTCATATAGATCACGTAATCTGTGTTAGTTAATCCGTATGACTCATATGGATCACGTAATTCATATGAGTTAACTCATACGGATTATGTGATTCATAAGTGTTTTTTTTTAATTTTTTTAATAGTAAATATTTTTTATTTATAAAAAAATATACAGATTAAATAATCCGTATGAGTTATATCAAAATGAATTATCACAAAATTTATTATTTAAATTTACATGTGCATTGAATATACATTAGAAATTTACATGCGCATTGAACATTATTTATTTTATAACATAATTGGGCTAGTAGCTCAGTTGGTTAGAGCGTTGTGCTAATAACATAATTGAGCTATTAGCTAATCCGTATGAGGCTTATAGATTAGTTGATCCGTGTTACTTTTACGGAAGGACAAAATGAGAAAATCGCAAAATTGTTGGGTGTACCAGCAATTTCGTTGGGTGCACGCAGCAATGCCCAAGGTAGTGTCATTTCATGAGGTGGAAACAAATATCTCTTTTGTGTCTAAGTCCATAATGACATAGCCTTTTGTGCCATTTTGAAAACCTAAAAAGGCTCCACATCCTGATAATGGATCAAACTTGTTACAATTTATCATATATGTTGATGCATATGCAAGACAACCAAACACTTTTAAATTATTAAAATCAAGGAGTTGATTATGTAAAAGTTCAAAAGGAGTCTTGTTCCAATTAATTGGGGATGGAACCCGATTAATTAAATAAACAACATGCTTAATTGCAATGACCAAAAATTGCTTGGGATATGAGATTGAAACATAAGGGCTCTTGCCATATTTAAGATAAGTTGATGTTTTCTCTCAACTCTCCCATTTTGTTGAGGTATGTAAACACAACTAGTTTGATGCAAAATCTCCTTTGAAGTAAAAAAATCTTTAAAGAGAAATTCGGGACCATTGTCGAATCTAATAATTTTCACATGTGCTTCAAATTGGTTTTCAATCAAAGAGATAAAATTTTGTATATGCAATTTAACTTCACTCTTTGATTTTAACAAAACTATCCAAGTATAACTACTATAGTCATCATGAATGGTTAAAAAATATTTGTGGCCATGTATGGAAGGTTTAGAAAAAGGCCCCCGAATGAGAGGCAATGAGACGCTCATGCTGAGCTGCAGTGATTTTGAGACTTGAGCTTGGAGAGGCTTCTTCCTTCTTGTCTCCTTCCTCAATGTTGCTTGTGGCGGCACTATTGACGGTGTAGTTGTTTGAGGGGTTATGATACCAGGGACGTCCATGATAGCGTGGATGCCATGGTGTATCCATGTTTAGCATAGCATTCATTGATAGTATGTCTGGTTCGGCCATAGTAGGTGCAAACTTTGATGCTCTTTCCGACGCGAGGAGTTTCCCTTCGAACTCTCATAGTTTTTGTTGTGATTTTTGTTAAAAGAGGAAGGGAAGCGTTTGTCCACAACATTAACGAAACTATTTTGTTCTTCCATGGGAGTGGGATTCGAGGTATGTTGCTCTCATGTTGGAGTACCATGGAAAAAACCTTGTTGACAGTTGGCAAAGGATCCATGAGCAATACTTGGGAGTGGACAACAAAGAACCTTTCATCAAGGCCTTTTAGGAATCGTATGACAAGATCTTGTTGATGGTAAGATCTTGTTAGACATGCACAGGGAGTGACAGGCCTATAGTTATCAAGCTCTTCCCAAATCGACTAAAGCTTTGTAAAATAATCTCTTACTGAGTGTGTATTCTACTTGAGTCCATAGATTTCCTCCTGTAGTTCAGCAATATGCAGGAGGTCACCTTGAGAAAATCGTTCTTTTAAATCATTCCAAATGTCAATGGCAAGATCAAAATAAATCATACTCTGAAATAGATGGAGACAAGGAGTTTAAGAGCCATGACGATATCAAGGTATTGCATCTTTCCCTGGCAGCATAAAGCGTATCCGTGGGTGGCGGTGTGTGGACAACTCCGATGAGGAACCCTATGTTGTTCTTGGAGATGAGGGCCATTCTGACGGAGTGTGACTAGGAATGGTAGTTGTTTCCATTCAAGACCGACGTCACAGTGACTGAGGACGGGCTCTCACTTGGATGGACATTGTAAGGACTGGACGGGTTTTGGTCAGCTGAGACTACGATTTTAAGCCATTGACAAACAAGGACAGTATCAGTAGAGCTGAAAGAGGGAGCTCTGGTACCATCAAACGTTTTGGATATTTAGGGAGAACAAAGCAGAAAGCATAAAATATTAAAAATACTTCTTCATTCATTGATTAAATATGTGAATACAAGAGCGCTTTATATAGACTTGCTTTTCCCTCTAATGGTAGAATAAGAAGGAAAGTATAGGATAAAAGGTAAAAACAAAGAACATGTGCAAGAACAATGCACAGCTAATGAAAGCAAAATAATAACGGTAAAATCTAAAAAGAAGATTCCAGAATTACACGGTCCATGTAATAGGATAAGTATGTGATCGTGTCTGATACTTAGAGTTGAGGTATATGCTGCTCTTGCAGATATTTTAATAGTCTTGACCTGAATAATTGTTGTTTTTACTTTGTTAATTACCAAAAATAATTTATTTCTGGATTCTTGTTAGTAGAACTTTCAAAGAACTTATTATCAAACATATACTGACTATATAAAAATTTTACACACTTTATGGCGTCTCACTCTCACTTCTCTCTTTATGGCCCCCTCCTATATCCTTATTCCTTGGTAGTTACTTTCCAGTTCTCATCCATGACGAACTAATTTTGAATAGCTCAAATATTTGGCCTTTTCAATCGGTACAACACATTAATTAATTATATACAAGCTTTAGCTGCTATGAAATTAACAGTTAAATATGTAGTGATATTCTACATTTACAACAACCCGTGTGGATCTGCAAACTTATCAGGTTGCAGAAGATACAGCAGGGAAGCTTGGTTACATCGGAATTTTGTATGAAATAAACAATGAGATTAACTGAGATATTATGTCTGCAACTCTGTATATTGGCCTTGCTAAACTATAGGTATTCATAGAAACTTATTAATGGCAAGGCAAGTTGGATCGCGGATGATATACAACTCTTTTTTTTTCAATATCCAAATCCCGTTCTCCTTCGGCAGAGGTTCATCACTCAAGTGGATGTGCATGTACTTCATTAAGGAATGATCAGATCATAATTAATCAGCTTTCATGCAATTTCCTCTCTCTTGTCCATATTTTGTTCCTGACTGTAGAGAGTTAGCTGTTGTTGCAACTGTTAAATAACCAAGTGGTTAGTTTGTTCTTAAATTTTAAAGCTTCAACATATATTACATGCTTCCTGGATTCTTCATCTAACTACAAACCCATATTGGTTAATGAAGAATACAACAAAGAGAGCTAGTTAAGAGCTTCTGCAGAAAATTACCTGCATGTATTTTAACTTCTCAGCAGTCAGCTCATCAGTCAAAGTGATTATCCTGTAATATGAGACGGGGCAGGCCAGAGAGAGAGTTAAATAAGCTATTTGAAGTAAAAGTAAATGGAATACTGAGAAAGAATATTGAAATTGATATGACAAACCGAGTCTGAAGCTCTAAAATTTTGAGCAGCAGAAGACGTTCCCTCTCTGAAGCTGCTGTATCAACCTGCCAAATGACACAAATGTCCAACGAAAACATCAAGCTGACGAACAATTGTTACATTATAGGACTTAGTAGAGGTTTATGTAATAAAAGCAAGATTGACTAATTCTTCAACGAAAATCAACACACAGCAATTGGAAAGTAATTAAGCATACCAGTTAAAGGGATAAATTAAGTAAAAGTTACTCACACTTCCATTGATTTCTGAACTGCGAGGTAATGGTGGCAGCTTTCCATTCTGAGAAACTGAAAATTTTTATTGAATCATTATATCCTTCAAAACCGCCAACAATTGCCTCAAATATTATCAAGGGAAAATCTTTCACTCACCTTCAATTGCTTCAGCAGATTGCACACTATTTAACAGATTCATTATAAGATCCTGAAATTAAAATAGAACTTTCCATGAGATCATAAATTGGTAAGGTCGCAGTTTTGATTATTAAATTTCTAACATTTTCCTCACCTGTTGAATAGATGTTTGCTGTAAAAGATTTTGAAGGTGAGTCGTAAGAAGTGATGCAGAGATACTGTCGGTGGCAGAATCTTCAGTGGCCTGACCAATTGGTGAAGAGAAATAGATTCAATAAAAGATAAATGAGTCTTATATATCAAGCAAGTAATAAATGATACATCATATAGATGCCCTGTAACCAATCCAAGAAGCAAAAGTTTCCCAAAATTGAAGATGAACTCTGTTTGTTTAACTTTATAAATTGTTTTGAGAGCATTAACCAAATATGGAATATGCCGGTAAACAAATTAGTTAGATATGATGTGTATGGCTTATGTACAAACCATTTGTTTGGAATCCAACATCCAATCACTAACACTGGCAGATTTCCGCAGTGGTGATACTGATCCCTATATCAAATGTTATGGGAACATAAACATCAGATAGGGAAATATATAACATGAATACATAAACAATAATCAAATTAGAAAAACAACAAACCTGTGAAGATTGGCGTGAAACTGAACTTACAGGAATATCCTATGGCACAATGTTAAGTCAGTTAAAGTTAAATGCTGAGAGAATTCAGTTGTAAGGGTAGAGCATACCTTCACAAGATCTAAATTTTCTGATGTTACAGAGAATCGCCCTTTAATTTGCACAAGAGTAGCCTTAGACTTGTCATCCAAGGAATCTCTGAATCCTACCAAGAGTGATGGGAACCAAATTAAAGTCAGAGTTAAGATTGTTTGGTTCAAAAACTAGTAGAAATTCTGCACATAGCTTTATGGTTCACACAGTATAATTTAAGTACCTCCAGAAGACTTTATTGGAGCTGATAAACTATTTGCTGAAGCTCGCGTCGGAAGCATCAATGGACCACTAAAACTTGGAGGTTGTCGCGCTTCACGGTTATTTTTCTCGCCCAATAACTGATTTCCATTCTCAAGCCTAAAAATAACAAAGCATTAAATGTTTTATCGAGCAAAATATGATGATATCGACAAGAAGTAAACAACAATCACACTGAAGCATCAGTAAGAAATGGATAGAGGCACATGAGACAATGGATCCTTAAATTAAACTTCAAATTACATACTAATAGTCACAGACAACTCAAAACACATGAGGGAAAAATAAAACTTTCATGCCTACATATTCTTCACAGTTGACTTCAAACTTACATCTTTAGATACTAAAAAAATGCTTAAAATTCAAAATGAAAAATAAACAAAATTGATTGCCTGTGTCACTAATGTTTTTAATTTTTTTTTTTTATAAATTAGTGGCTAGAATTACAACTTTAATAAAAAAAAATTAATAGCAAGATTTGTGAATTATTCTCCATAGTCAACTGCAATTTCAAATGGAGAAAATACCCCAAGCATACTTTTCTGAAGGTGCATCCTCATTCTCCCATATTCTTCATTCCTTCCAGGTGATGTTGAATTACCATAAAAAAAAAATCCACTATATAGAACAGAATATTATATTACAACCTTACTTAGTTTAAGCTTTTTACCTAAAAAATATTAGAAGTAAAATGCTTTCATGTATTTAGGTACAACTGATAATACTCTGGCAATACATCCATAGTATTGGATAAACATTTATGAATATGCCAGCAATTTTGGTGTATCCAAACATCTTCTAGGTTAATAGGAAAGAATAATATAAAGCAGCAATCTCAAATGCAATAAAAGCCACACACACACACACACAATTGTATATAATAAAAAGAAAACAACAAAATTACATTAAAGATAGAAACATAACTGTTTTTAGAAAATAATATTTATTATTAACAAACTCATAAACCAAAATCAAATTAGTATGCTGAATGCTTCAAAATTGTGCACTATCATCATTAGTTTGTATTCAGCTATCATTATTATTAACAAGAATATTCTTTGTTTTGTATTCAGCTACCTGTGTTTAGAAGCATTTCCCTTGACAGTTCATTTTTTGCCTTTGTTTTAGTGCCTTTGGCAAAATCCACCTTAATAAATTGTTTAAATTGAACCAAGCTTGTCTTACTCCCTGTGTTCATAGTTTCCCCAGAGAATCAACCTCACCCCACAACATTCCAAGATTTTAGGATAGACTTTAACACAAGAGAATTGTTCCGGAGTCATCACGGTCCCTCAACCATCCCAGAAAATCAGTTTGGCCAACAACAGCCCTAGATAAAGCAGTCTGGTCCTGCCATTCTATAGTCAAACTATATTTTTTGATTTCTTTCTAGAAGGGTTTATTTGTAAGTTCATAACTTAGTAAGCTATAGCTTGAGGGGAGGTATTAGAATAGATGAAAATGTCCAATATTATATTAACCATAACCTTGAGTATCTTAAGCTTTAGCTTGAGCCGAAGTGTTAGAATAGATGAAAATATTCAATATTATATCGATCATATCATAGTGGTATATTAGATTATCCTTTAGGATTACTTTCCCTATTTCCCAATTATCTCTCAAGATTAGTCACCATATTTCCTTATCACATGATTTGTTTCTTACTTAGTTAGAATTATGATTAGTAAAAATAAGGGATAGTACTGTAGGTTTTATGAGCATACCATCAGATTGTAATACATTATAATACTCAATAGAACATCATTCAAAATCTTGTAACAATTTTAACTAATTACAGATCCTCTGCTATCACTAACTTGTAACTACCTGACAATATTTGGGAAACTATAACAGGATCTGACTTCAATTTCATCAAAGAGTCTGTTAAACTTCTAATCATATCTAAAATAAAACAAGATGTGATACAAAAATATGAAGTACCTTTCTAATGTTCGTCTCCTTTCTGATGCAGAATGACTGAGAACTGTGCCTGGTAACCCACTTTGGGTTTGATGGCTCATACCTATATCTTTCTCTATAGTGGATGTTGTTGCCTCCATAATTGACCCATTTCTCTTCCAAATAATATTTCTGGGCAATCCAGGTTCCTGGAGATCACTTTCAAGATTCTTCTCCTTTTTGTTCAAGTATTCATTTTGCTCAGTCTGTTTTATGTCAAAAGCACCTACCAGTGATGTGATTTTATTCTGTGGTGATTTCTCTGTATTCATTTTGACAGTACCAGACTGGGAATCAATTGCACTCTGTCATGACAAACAACAGTAGAAAATGAATTTCTTTACTGTAGAGAAAGTTTAAAACAATTGAACCAACATTAAAATTCAGTAGCTCGGTCTTCGTACAGCCTTGTAATTAGTGAAAAATTTGTTTTCATCTTCCCTCATCTCTGCATTATCATTATCATCCCTCACCTGGAAAAACTGAAGACATTAGTTCAGATCTAATAAAGGGACAAACTAATCAAGCAAATAAATCTGAACATGATAATACATACCAATGAAGCTTGAGCTTTCAAATCATCAATATCAAAGTTCCACGCACTAACTCCTCGTTGATATTGACTCTAAAGCAAAAGATATAAATTCGATTATCTATGGATCCAAAAATAAAGGTGCTAATCTTTCTTGTTTTCTACAGGAAACGTATATGTGTTACATTAGATATTAATTGAAGCTTTAAAATGTTCAGTTACCAAAAGGAACACATTTATAGGGGTTAGGGACAAAGTTCCCCAAATTAAATCATGGTTACTGCTAGAATATATGAAAAGCTCATATTTTACATTATCCGATAGGGTTAGTTTCCCTATTTCTTCACTATCCATTGGGATGGGTTATCATATTTCTTTATCATGATTTAATTCCCTAATTAGTTAGAATTATGATTAGTATAAATAAGGTTTAGTTCTCTCGTATCATATCACAGTAAGTGACAAATAAACATTTGAATATCAGCTTTTACCTGAGATATTGCCTCTTCATCTGCAGAAGGCATTTTCTTCACTGCTAGTTGTGCTGCATCTTTGAGCTGCAAGAATTCGTAAAGTCAAGAAAAAGTAGCAGGAAGATAGAAATTCTAAAACATGCACTAAAGCCTGCTGCATGAAAGCCCACCTTGAGGGATTTTACACAGTTCCAAAGAGGAGGTAAGTCAGCAAACAATTTCTTTACAGAGAGCTCGGGAGGCTTAGCATGTTTGAAGAAGGAATGTTTCAGTAACTTCTCTGCTGATGGCCTTTTTGTTTGATCTTTCACCAGGCACATAGCAACCATTTCCTTAAAAGACTGATCACAACTGGAAATACTTTAATTAGACTACGATTAAACAAGAAATACACTATGACACAACAACCATATCAGAATCAAAGATCAATCTTGTGTGCCATGACTAATGAACTAAATAAAACTATAAGTATCATAATGATGACTCTTGTGTAACAGTGCATAAAGAAAGAACAGCAATACCTTAGAGAACTTTTTATCTCGATCATCAAGTCCAGGAGGGGCATTCTGCATTGTCATTAGAAGAACCTATACATGAAATAAAAAGTGAACTCTCTTTTTCTTTTATTACAAATTATATCACATGAACTTCAATCGGTCCAATGTTAACATGTGTCTAGACATTGTCTCTGAACAACCACAGGATGTAAATACCTTCATTGGAGGATATTTTGAAAATGGTGCATGGCCATGAGCCAACTCAAGTGCCGTAATCCCAAAAGACCAAATATCAGCCCTGTCAACATCTATGCACATCAGCAATAACAATAAACTTGGTGCATTATTCAATCCTAATAAAGACAAAAAAAAAAAGGTTTTGCAGTCTATTGAACAACTTGTTTCAGTAAACTCGATGGAAAAGCTTATTAGAATAAGCTCTTTTCAGCTTATTTCAATTGGACAAGCTTCACAGTTCACAGTCAAGTATATAATAATCTCTCATCCAATAAAACTATTTATCCAAAAACACCATAAATCAGTTGAACGGATTTAAAAACCAAGCAGAACAACACAATATTGAAACTCTTACAGTACACCAGCCATGCCTGTAATGCTAAAACACATTGGCAGCAATCATGTGTTTTGAGTTAGTTAGCAGTAACATAAATGGCAATGCAGCGCTTTGGTAATTAATTGGCAGAGACAGCTAAAAGACAGATAAAAAGAAGAACTGAATGAATGACTGACTGACTTGGAATTATAGCCACTTCCAGCTGGTTGCAGCACCTCAGGAGCCATCCTGCAGGCATGAGAAAGGTAGTGACAACATAGAGCATGTTATGTTGAGACAAAATAAAACAAGGCAAATGCTAACCATGCCCAAAGGGCACTAGTCAAGGAACAAAGTAGAAAGATTTTTATTGGAATGCGTAAATTACGTTGCTCATACCCATGATATATTTTTTTGTGTTAGGTCAGAAATAACATATCCCCAACCCATTGGGTCATCCTCAATCCAGTAAGTCAGAGACTAATCCGCTTACGGTGCGTGATTGCCTGGTCCAACACTGGTTCTCGGATTCTCAGGCAACGTGGCCTAACACCACTGTGCCAACCCTTTGGAAAAGGGTTGCCCATGCCATGATATTGTTTACGCTCAATAAATACTTTCTTTCTTTTTAGTTTCTTAACCAATGCCCTAATGCCCTAAGAGCACACCAATGAGCACTACCCATAAAACAAATAGAGATGTTGCGTTGAGATAGCAACATATTACCAGCAAGGGGTCCCAACAAAAGTATTTCTGCAACGCTGCCTGTCGACGGCGTCGTACAAGCAAGTGGCGACGCCGAAGTCGGAGAGTTTGACAGCGCCGGAGGTGTCGAGTAGAATGTTGCCGGCCTTGACGTCGCGGTGAATGTGGCCGTGGCGGTGAAGGTAGTGGAGGGCCTTGAGAGTCTCCTTGAGGATGGATCCGATAGCGTCCTCTTGGAAGCCGTGGGAGAGAGCAATCTTGATGAGGTGGAGGCAGGAGCCCTGGTCCATAAAGGGCATGACCACCCAGAGGCTCCGCTCCACGGCAAAGGAGCAGTGGGCCCTCACCACGTTGGGGTGGTCGATGAGGCTCATGGTTTGGGCCTCCCTACGCAGGTCGTCGAGATTGATGTTGCAACGATCGAGATCCAGGGACTTGATGGCCACGAGTTGGTTGAAGGGGAGATACATCGCTCTGTACACCGTGGCTGTGGCGCCATAACCAATTTCTTCTAGAAGCTTGTAGTCCGCGGGGTTCGTAGAGTACCCTCCCATTTTCCAACGAACGATATTCCTTGTTATGTTATGTTATGTTGTGTTCTGTTCCAACAACAACAGTTTCACCGCGATCAGAATCCATTCTTGTCTTGTCTGTCTAATGCTAATTCTCGTTCCAGTGTTCAGACTCAGACTCACTACGCCACCCCCTAACTGAACCGATGATGTGTCCCTTTTTCTTCTCTCTTTCGACACTTGGATTGTTTTCTATGTATCATTACGTATTACTTATCTGCTCCAGTAGTTGATGAAAAAAAACCGGCAATAATAGAAGGATTAATTATAAATTATTTTAAATATTTTAATTTGGTTTTCAAATTTAAAAGTAAATAAATAAATTTCATTCTCAAATTCTTAAAAATAAGTATTTTTAAATTTTTAAAAACTTAATTTGATCCTAGGTTTTCAAATATAAACTAATTTGATTCTCAAATTTTTAAAAATAATTCTCAAATTTTTAACAATCTAATGACTAAATTAATTTATTTTAAAAAATTTAAAATAATTTAAAAATCAAATTCATAAATAAGTCGTAATAAAATCATGTCTGCTTCCTCACCTGACCTTTTCTCTCTCACGCTCACCAACTAACCATGAACAGGTTGTTGGGTACTTGTCACCAAACACCAGTATCAATTCCAAACTAGAAATTAACAAAACGAAGAGTCGCGGTCCAAAAGTGTTGTCACTGAAAGGTTAGTTCAATAATCACTAGCAACTAAAATTTGAGAGCTTATACATATATAGGATCATGAGAGATGATTAAATTTATATTATATAATTAAATATAAAGTTAAAGATTTAATATCATGTGAATTTTTTAAAAAATAATATGATTTTTTATATTAAATTTCAATTTTTCATTTATGATTATATAATTTAGATTTAATCTCATTTTTTATAAAATATTTTTTTATATAAAATATATTTTTCATTTATCATTATACGATTTAAATTTAATCATCTCATTCTCATATAAAATGTTTCTTTTCATATAATTTTAAAAAAAAATTACACATATCTTCCTCATAAGCTCTACTCAATAATTTCATTTAAAATAAATATAGAAACCTACACATAGAATATATTTCATTTCTTTCTTTTTTTATTGATGGAATATTTTTTTTTAATTAATAGGTATTTACTACCTATATGAAGTCATGCAAAATGATGTTACCAAATCAAAATTGGGTGAAAACTTTTAAAGTCAATCACTCCTCACTTGAATTAGGAACATTCTTAGTGGCGCTACCTAAGTGAAGATAAGTTGATTGGTGCACTACTAAAATAATTGTTTATTACGATGCGCTAATAACTATGGTCGACCATAGACATCTTTGAAAATAAGATAATGCAGTATTGTAATTAAATGCATTAATATTATGAGTTTAAGTATGGTTATTCAAAAACTGTAGTAATTGAGTTATATACAAAGACAGTTTTATAACAAAAAAACCATCTTTAAACGTTTACACTTTATCATTCTTTCATTAGACAATACAACCTTTTCGCTTTCTCTCTCTTGTTGGGCAGGGCACTTACCTTGTCGAATTCTTTGAATGGTCACTCTCCCTTTCTTCTCACAGTCACACATTTCTTCACTCCTCACAATTTCAAAATTCCTAAAACACTCACCCTAATTCATCATTTACGCCAAATTCTTCTCAAATCTATACCGACAATCAGAAAAATCGTCAACAACATTAACTCCGCCCCTATGGCGCCACGTCGCACGCCCTACATCGCAACTAGAGTGCTATCTATATAATTATACAAACAAGGTCCTGACTACTTTTTCTCTGTCCTGTTGACACCTGTCCACTGTTCTATAAAATTATACAAACAAGGCCCTGACTACTTTTTTCTTTGTCCTGTTGACACCTGTCCACTGTCAATTCTCTGTCCTGTTGACACCTGTCAAGTTTAGGCCTTCTTTTATGCTTCTTTGCTCATTGTCACGTGAAGACTTTCTCCTTTCTGAAGGTTTGTGTTTTAAAAGGCCCATTCTTTCTTCTTTGTGCCAGCTGTTGCAATTCCTTATTTCCACAACCACCAAGCCACGTGTCACTTTCTAATTGCCGGATTTTATCGCACCATTTAATTCTCCTTAATTCCAGAACTTTCTTCTCTCTCTTCCATTTCTCTTGCATCCGTCTAGATTCTTCCCCTCCTCTTTCTTCTCTCTCTTTCCCTTTCTCTCACTGCTCATTTCTTCTTCTTCCTCTATTCTTCTTTTACTCTCACTTGAACTACACTGGTAGAGGATGTGTATTTCCTCTACAAGGTACTTCCTTTCTACTTTCTTATTACTCCTTTTTACTGTCAAACGTGTATGGTTTTTTTTTTCCATTTGTGCGCTAACCCCTTTATCTCACTTTTCACTTCTTCTTCTTCTTCTTCTTCTTCTTCTTCTTCTTCTTCTTCTTCTTCTTCTTCTATTCTTCTCTTTTTCCCTCTTGAACTACAATGATAGAAGTCGTGTGTTTATTTATGCAGAGAAGGTGAAAGAACACATTAAAGCTGCGATTTTTATCTCAAAAAATCCAAGAGTACAGGTTCGTAAACACAAAAGCTTAAATTTTTTTGGGTATTCTGCCTTTATTTTGTTTTCTGACTTCTCAAGATATAAAAGTTTACATTTTTTTGTGTTCTTCAGCCTTCTCCAACGTGCTCATTGCTTCTTATGCTTAGCTTTTTGTGTTACCATTAGCTTTTCTTCCTTATTTTTATCTCTGATTTTATCATTTATCATGTAGGATGATGTTGATTGTTTTAAGTACTATGCCAAGCTTGCAGGAGGATTGCTGATTGCAGCTGTGTTCCTAGAAAACCTGTGGAATTTTGATTTGGTTCTTTTTTTTATATCAGGTTTTGATTTTGATTTTCTATAGTTAGGATTCAAAAGAGGTTGTTTAAGTAAAGTAGTTTAGTTCTGGGATAGTTGTATCCCCTTCTGCTTTTTATTGTAAGGGATGATAGATTTTTTACTTTTTACTAATATGAATATGAATGAATGAATAAAGTTAAGGTGAAATGTATTGGTAGCTATTTGTATTTTTTGTAAGGCTGTGATGAGAAAAAGCTTATTCTTTATTATTTTTATCCTAAAGTAAAACAATATATTCTTTGATAAGAAAAATAAAAAACGTGAATGGTGATTGGATTGATGATAAAATAGAATCCTGGGTCTATAAATTATAAATTTCTATATTAGAATTCTACTTAATAATTTGTCCCCTGAACTTTACAGTTTAATTTTAGTCTCTCACAAATATCCTTATAAAGCCACCCAAATCATAGCTTAACAAGAATAAGTCACTCTCTCACAAATCACAGTGGACACTCTCATATAAATCCATACCCCAAATTGTACCTTTTAATATTTATTTCCTTACTTATATTCTTTTGGGTTTGTAACTAACTTAAGCATTACAATCCTTGCAATACTCCCACCACCTTACTTCAAACCATGAATGTTTCCCAACACAATAGGCAACATCAACATATATATATATATATATATATATATATATATATATATATATATATATATATATATATATATATATATATATATTAAAATAACAATACTTATTTAATTCGAAATTCGATCAATACTTTAGTTTAAAATTCTATTCATATTCATTATTTTTTTCAACCTAAAATTCTACTTCAAAACAGGCTGTTTAGTTTTCTGAAAATATTTTCAATTTTCATTTTTGAAAGACTATTTTTATTTTGAATCAATCAAATCATTTTAAGAGTGGGTCGTAAAATTATTTACCAATTATGGCCCGTATAAAATTAATAGACCTATACCAACAGAATATGATAATTAATTTGAAGATTATGATTATTCTCATATCTAAACAAAATATTAAAAACAAGCTGTTTAGTTTTCTAAAAATATTTTTTGTTTTCATTTTTGAAAGACTATTTTCATTTTGAATCAATCAAATCATTTTAAGAGTGGGTCGTAAAATTATTTACCAATTATGGCCCGTATAAAATTAATAGACCTATACCAACAGAATATGATAATTAATTTGAAAATTATGATTATTCCCTTATCTGAACAAATTATTTAAAAATGATTTCTAACTTTGTGCTTGTTTTGCAGTTGTATAAAATATATATACTTTAAAATATGAATTTGATTGATTCAAAAATATATTGTGATTCAATTTTGATTGTTTCAAACAATTTGATTGATAGATAATTTGTAATTAATCAAAATAATTTTTAAAAGGAGAGATGACATGTGATAACTGCATGTTTAAATTTTGATTGATTTCAAATAATAAATAATAAATACAATTAATTTTTTTGTATTCATAGTAACATATCCTTATATTGAATTCGATTATATAATAAATCAAATATAATAATGACAAAAATATGATACAATGAAAAATAAAAGCCTCTGGGAATTTTTTTTTGGAAAAATTTAACATTTTGAATGAAATAAAATTAATAGAATGAGAATATAGTATAAAATATTTAATGTTATTAAGAATATTTAATTACTTAGAAGGCATAATTTAAATTTAAATTTTATAATGTTGAATGAAATATAATTAATAGAATGAGAATATAGTATAAAAATGTTTAATGTTATTAATAAAATTTAATGACCGTTTTAATTATGGCCCTATAAAATTAATAGACCTATACCAACAGAATATGATAATTAATTTGAAGATTATGATTATTCCCATATCTAAAAAAATATTTAAAAATGATTTCTAACTTTATGCTTGATTTGCAGTTGTATAAAATATATATGCTTTAAAGTATGAATTTGATTGATTCAAAAATATATTGTGATTCAATTTTGATTGTTTTAAACAATTTGATTGATTGCAGATAATTTGTAATTAATCAAAATAATTTTTAAAAGGGAAGATGACATGTGATAACTACATGTTTAAATTTTGATTGATTTCAAATAATAAATAATAAATACAATTAATTTTTTTTGTATTCATAGTAACATATCATTATATTGAATTCGATTATATAATAAATCAAATGTAATAATGACAAAAATATGATACAATGAAAATAAAAGCCTCTGGGAATTTTTTTTTTTTTAAAAAAATTAACATTTTGAAACAATAATCCATGGTAAAATTGCAACCAATGCATTTCAGAAAACCATCGATTTGCAAGCTCCTTTTACTTCCAAAATCCCGAAATTGCTATAAATTAAAATAGAGAAAAATGGAAAAAAAATTTCATACTAAAGTGAAATGAATAAAATAACTAATATTAAATAAGTCAGTGCAACATAAAATGCATTATCTGGAAACCATAATGATTAAATTACAACTTTAAACTGTCAAAATAAAGTAACATAAAAAATTTCTCCATCAATCAAAATGGGGTCATCATCAGTCTATTTTTCTCAAAACATGGTAACTCTTTTTCATTTCAATCTCCTTATTTTGTTTAATATGCACATTTGTATTTTTATCCTAAAGACATTTAATTTTATTTTCCTTTATAATTTTGCTCACATTTTTTAATTTTTAAATGTTTTATTTCTTATCTTTTTTATTACATTGAATTCTTAATTTAATATATTCATTTAAGGTACTATTGAAAAATGAATTGGTTGGTTACAAAGTAAAAAACAGGAAATAAAATATAAAAAAATAAAGATTCAAGAAAAAGTGTGAATTTAAAAAAAAAAATAAAAACCAAATTTTTTTTAAATTTGAATTCAGATTTTTTGTAGTTAGTTATTTGACTTAAATGTCATTTCAATCTCCTTATTTTGTTTAATATGCACATTTGGCTTTTTATCCTAAAGACATTTAATTTAATTTTCCTTTTTATTTTGCTCACATTTTTTGATTTTTAAATGTTTTATTTCTTATCTTTTTTATTATATTGAATTCTTAATTTAATATATTCATTTAAGGTACTATTGAAAAATGTATTGGTTGGTTACAAAGTAAAAAAAGAAAAAAAAATGAAATTAAGTAAAATTAAAGATTAAACAAAAAGTGTGAATTTTAAAAAAATTTAAGAAACCACAAATTTATATTTCAAAACAAAGGAATCAAAGGTTGATACCGGAATTCTATCCTGTTGACACCTGCCCAATACAAAAATAATAAGCCCTCTACCTTCTTTGCTCACTTCAGTCCCACGTGCAAGACTTCATCCTTTTTTGAAGGTTTGTGTTTAGAAGAGCCCTTTCCTCTTTTTGTGCCCGCCTCCCTTTTTAAAATTAATTTTTATTATTTATTTATTTCCACAACCACCAAGTCACATGTCACTTTCTAATGGTCGGATTTCACCGCACCATTTAATTCTCCTTAATTCCAAAACTTTCTTCTCTCTCTTCCATTTCTCTTGCATCGGTCCGGATTCTCTTCCCCTCTCCCTCTTTCTCTTCCTCAACTTCTTCTCTTTTCTTCTCTATCAATATCCAGTTTCCCTTCTTTCCTCAACTTCTCCTTTTTTCTTCTCCGCTTTTGTTTTTCCTCCTTTATTCTTTTACAAAAAAATCCATTTCATTATTTTTTTACATCCCTTTCCATTTTATGAAAAAATAAAAATACAGAAAATATGTGAAATATAACTTCAATTTTGTCTAAGGTTACCTTACTTTTGTCATCTACAGTTTTATATGGGCCATAATTAAAACATGCATTAAATATTATTAATAAAATTAAAGTTTTTTATACTAAATTCTCATTCTATTAATTTTATTTCATTCAACATTATAAAATTAAAATTAAAATTATGCCTTTTAAGTCACACAAATGATTTTAAAAAAATTATATATATATATATATATATATATATATATTTCATTTTTAAAATTAAAAAAAGTAACTTCTCCTAATTTAATATTTTATATAAATATAAATTCATACATATATAAGAAAAGTTAATAATTAAATGATGTGTTCCATCCGATTTTTAAAAAACATTAAACTATCTTCTTTATTTTAACTGGCTAAAAATATGGTTGATATTTTTATCTTTTTCCCTCCTCAATTATGAAGCTTTGTGTTTTAATAGACCACTTCTCTCTTCCTTAGTGTCAGCTGTTGCAATTTTTTTTTAAAAAAATTATTTATTATCAATTTGGTCTTCTTGATTAGTTGACGCGTGGATTCCACTTTCCTCTGTGTACATCTCAGACGCGTGCTTTCTCCCCTCAATCTCACCACTCTCCAATCTTTCATTCTCCCCTCTTTTCTAGCTCTCGTGGAGTCTGGAAGCGTTTTCGAGCCTTCTCGCTTTCCACGTGTTTTGCTTTTTTCCATTTCTCTCTCTCATGTGTTTTCACTGTTTCTTTTTTTATCTTTTTTTTTTCTTTTGTCTCTGTCACTACCTTCTTCTCTCTCTTCCTCTCTCTCTCTCTCTTCCTCAGCAAGTTTGTATTCTTTGATTTTTTGGTTTATGGTTAAATTTTTTCATCTTCATCAAAAAGTTTTGGGTTTTATGATTTTTCCCATGACAAAATAATTTTTTTTTCAGGTGTTCTCCCTTTATTTTGTTTTTTGAGTTTTCACAAATATTTTTTTATATACCTTCTTCTCATATTTTTATTTGTGCATACCTGTCATATTATATGCATGCTGGTCATATTTTGCTCATATATTTGTTTCCCTACATTTTTATAAATATCAATATTGGTTGTGGACATTCAATAAACAAAAAAAAAAAAAACACTTTGGCTGTGTATGCCACCGCAAATACATTCACAATGATTCACATGACTCTCCACCTCCAATCTTGCCATACTGCATTGAATGCTCGACAATTCTCAAACCCCTCTGTATTCCGTCACTTCAACATTTTCACCAACTACTGTGTCATTGCAACATTTATTCTCCACAGACCACTTCTTCGGCAAATATTCCATGTTCATTCCTTTAACAAAAAATACTGAAACGACTCGGAGAATGACTTCAGAGTTATCGACTGAGACAACCAAGACAAGTACCAGTTTTGATTCATCATCAGCAACAAGCAAAGTGAATGTAAAACCAATTACTCGCTTACTTTTTCAAATTACTTTGAACATTGCTCATTCTCTGTTTTCCTTTTTCGGTTTGGGTTTTTGTTTTGCTTCCTACTCGCTCAGCTTTTGATTTCCTTTGCATGTAATCGTTTTATTTTTTATTTGGTTTTTATGTATATTGCTTTCGACTGAAATACTGAAAAAATGCGTGACCTTTGTCATACCTAGGTTTTCTTTGTCTCCTGCTATTCTGATCTTGATCTAGCTATGAAACAAACCCTTCTTTCTTCCTTTATGTTTTGAATGCATACAGGGATATATTTTGACTCATTAATATTGTCAACTGTTGTAAACATTATTTTCTTCATTTTTTACCAGCAGACAACAAATACACAATTTCCATTGTTATTTGCTTTGTTTATTTGGAATATACCACTGATAGATAGCAATTAAATATAATATTTTGCTGGTAGGATTGTTATTTCCTCTGTTTCTTCATGACTTTGCACGTTACAATTCTTTTTTTTATGCTTATTCTTTACCTCAATTGTTTATGGATGGCAAATTATGCTGCTAAACTTTGGAATTTGGGCCTATATTGATCTCTCATCTTCACTGATAGTCCTATCCATTCATTTTATTATGTTGTTGTCATTGTCCAGATATTTTACACTTTCCCATTTCAGTACCATACTTGATTTTCATTTTTTGCATTTCCTCTCACTGCAGATTCAATATCCAATTCACACAAATCCATTAATCCTACAGTTCACTGCAGTATTACACAATGATATGGTAATGTTACATACTAATTCTTTTTATTCTTCATATAGTTTCATATTTGCTTTCTTGCTATGATTATTTGCAAAACATTATAGAAGTGCCCGTTTTTTACCACCGACAATGGGCACCAGAATACCCTGAGTTTGTCAACTTTAGATATGATGGAACAATATACCAAATCAGGCTAAGGCAGCATCGAGCAAAAGTCTACTTTGCGGAAGGGCTGAAAGAATTCAGAAAAGATTTATCAATTTTTGAATATGTGATGATTAAGTTCTTGGCATGCAACAACAAATCCATGTTTGATTTTTATTTCGTTCCCTCACTGGAATGCCTGACTTGCGGAAGGCCAAAAGTTATGTCAAGACAACATATTTGGACAGTTGAAATCACACAATCAATGCTTGGTGCACCAGGACCACTAGTAACAATGAAAACCTCTTCAATGTTGCTTATTAATTCAGGCTTATATATCATGCTGTTTTTTTCCCATGCAGAGACTCCCCAACTGTGCCATGACACATGTAAATGCCTGCGGTCAACACATGACCATTCTCATAAGATTTGGACCTCCATTACAGTGGAATGTTGTCGTGGTTGATGGTGGAGTTGGGCGCAAATATGTTGTACAACCATGGTATCAATTCCTTGCAGATAATGATTTCTCCCACGGTGATGAAGTCTCCTTCTATTACAGGACCATCGATAAAATATGGGAAATTGTCATCCGCCGGAGAAAGAATTGGGACTATTAGCTTTAGTTTATGTACTTTGATTTATCTATCTTTTTGTCTTTTATGTTTTTCCCCTCTCCTCTCATTTAATTGAAACAACATTTATTTTTTGTGTTGGCATTTTCATTTTCACCCACTCCTTTTGTTCCTTTTGTTTTCTTCTTTTTTACTACACCCATAAAAAATTGGTCTTGCATCTGTTCTCTTGGCTTTTGCATTCTGGGTACTGTCATTCAATTTTTAATTTTGTGGTTTTTTTTGTTCTGCTAACCTTTGTGGGCACATGTTTTCTTACATGAGTATTGGTTCATAAAAACATTTTTATTTTGTTTTCTGACTTCTCACAATAGAATCACTATTGTATGCACATGTTATTTTTATTTTATTTTCAACATGAATATTATTGATAGAGCCACAATTAAGCATTTTGCACATCGACTATATTTCTGATGCAGTTGACATGTGTTACACATAAATTTTGGCTTTCAGATTTTGCTTTGTCGTATGACATTGTTAACAAATGTATCACTCAATTTTGAGATTTCATGGTTTGAATTTGAATGAAATGACTCTGTTTAATTTAATCTGCTATATTAGTAATTTATAACTGTTGTACTACAAATTTTTGGTATGGTAAACTAAACATTGTTGATAAAGCAATATTATTGTCTACTTTGCTCATCTTACACATTCCCTGCTATAGTGATCTTATATTTATTTGCTGCCTCTTCCAGTGTTTATGTTTTATAGACCATGTAATATTCATGATCTGTTTTCAGATTTACTTGATCAGAAAAAAAATCCTATCACACCATGCTGTGTTCTTAGACCACATTAATATATATAATTTATGTGGAAAAAAAATTTTCATACGAAAGTGAACTTTTGGTTTGTCTTGCATTTGCTTCTTTTTTTGTGGTTATGTGTTCATTGTCTGTTAACCTTTTTCGGTTTCTTTTGGACTGAAAGTGGTGAAAACATGCGTGAGCTTTGTCTGATTCTAATTTACATTGCTACTGTTTATGCCTTTATGTTCGTTTTGATGCCTACTACTGTTTCTGTTTTGCTCTTTTTTACACACGTTTGTATGTGGTTCGTTTTGGTCTTTGTGTTCGTTTGCATACAATATTTTTGAATTTATTTCCTATGTTTCTTTTATATAATTTAAATCAATTTTAAAATATTTTCAACACAATCAACTCTTCATACAAATTATCTTTATGTTATATGCAAACAACATGTTAACAAATAATATTCATGTCACTTACAATAAAATTATACAAACAATACCCTGACAAATATTATTTATTCACTTCCTGTTGACACCTGTCCACTGTCAATTCTTTGTCCTGTTGACACCTGTCCAGTTATAGGCCTTCTTTTATGCTTCTTTGCTCATGCCACGTGAAGGCTTTCTCCTTTCTGAAGGTTTGTGTTTTACAAGGCCCATTCTCTCTTCTTTGTGCCAGCTGTTGCAATCCCTTATTTCCACAACCACCAAGCCACATGTCACTTTCTAATTGCCGGATTTCACCGTACCATTTAATTCTCCTTAATTCCAGAATTTTCTTCTCTCTCTTCCATTTCTCTTGCATTCGTCCAGATTCTTCCCCTCCTCTTTCTTCTCTCTCTTTCCCTTTCTCTCACTGCTCATTTCTTCTTCTTCCTCTATTCTTCTTTTACTCTTACTTGAACTACAATGGTAGAGGACGTGTGTTTCCTCTACAAGGTACTTCCTTTCTACTTTCTTATTGCTCCTTTTTACCGTCAAATGCGTATGTTTTTTTTTTCCATTTGTGCGCTGACCCCTTTATCTCACTTTTCACTTCTTCTTCTTCTTCTTCTTCTTCTTCTCCTGTTCTTCTCTTTTTCCCTCTTGAACTACAATGGTAGAAGTCGTGTGTTTATTTATGCAGAGAAGGTGGAAGAATACATTAAAGCTGCGATTTTTATCTCAAAAAATCCAAGAGTACAGGTTCGTAAACACAAAAGCTTAAATTTTTTTGGGTGTTCTGCCTTTATTTTGTTTTTTTTTTCATTTGTGCGCTGACCCCTTTCTCTCACTTCTCATTTCTTCTTCTTCTTCTTCTTCTTCTTCTTCTTCTTCTTCTTCTTCTGTTCTTCTCTTTTTCTTTCTTGAACTACAATGGTAGAAGACGTGTGTTTATTTATGCAGAGAAGGTGAAAGAACACATTAGAGCTGCGATTTTTATCTCAAAAAATCCAAGAGTACAAGTTCGTAAACACAAAAGGTTAAATTTTTTTGGTGTTCTGCCTTTATTTTGTTTTCTGACTTCTCACGATATAAAAGTTTACATTTTTTTGTGTTCCTCAGCCTTCTCCGATATGCTCATTGCTTCCTACTTTGTCCTGTGCATGTTGCATTTTCTGTTTTTAATATGATTCTCTTCTCATCTTCATTCTATTCTTTGGTCTGATTTTTTGTGGTTTGATTTTTGGGACAGACTACAGTAACAGCGGCGGTGCTGAAGGTCAGGACGGTGTTGAATAATGAAGGTGTCATTTTGAACTATTTTCCCCCTTTTTTGGGGCTGTTATTTGTCTCTATTTGCAAGGTTTTAATTTTGTTGTTATACATGTTTTCCTTTTAATAATATTTATTTTTTGTTACTGATTTTTCAACTGTGTTTTTGGTTCCTTTTTATTTTCTCGGGCTATCAACGAAGAAGCATTCATCAGGCAAGTTGTTTTTATTTGGAAGGTTTTAATTTTGTTTGTTGTTATGCATGTTTTTTTTAATAATAGTTATTTTTTCTTACTGATTTTATAACTCTGTTTTTGGTTTTTTTTTCTCGGGCTATCGATGAAAAAGCATCATGCAGGCAACTTTTT
This sequence comes from Glycine soja, assembly GCF_004193775.1. NCBI lineage: Eukaryota > Viridiplantae > Streptophyta > Magnoliopsida > Fabales > Fabaceae > Glycine > Glycine soja. The sequence continues at coordinate 26,424,571 of NC_041021.1, forward strand.
TTCCCTTTTGTTGTTATGCATGTTTGTTTTGGTACTATTTGTCTCTATTTGTAATGTTTTAATTTTGTTTGTTGTTATGCATGTTTCCTTCTTAATAATAATTACTTTTTCTTACTGATTTTTACAACTCTGTTTTTTGTTCCTTTTTATTTTCCCAGACTATCGCGAAGAAGCATCCACCAGGCAACCTTTTTCCCTTTTGTTGTTATGCATGTTTGTTTCATTACTATTTGTTTCTATTTGCAAGGTTCTAATTTTTTTTTTGTTATGCATGTTTTTATCTTAATAATAGTTATTTTTTCTTACTGATTTTTCAACTTTTTTTTTGCTCCCTTTCTCCAAATTTCTTAGATTAGGTTCTATCTAATTACCTTGGACCCATTGATTACAGAAAGATATTCATAGGGGGTTTAGCGAGAGAAATGACTATTGGTGAGTGTTTTCTATTTGTATTGCGTTGGTTTGTTTTCTTTCCGGGTTTACCAATGAGCATTCGTGTAATCAACTATTTTTTAAAAATAATTTTGTGTAGCGCAATTCATCAAACACTTAGAAATCGTGGAGAAGACAGTTCAGGTTACCGTGGATTATTGTTTCAAAATGTTAAATTTTTCCAAAAAAAATTTCTCAGAGGCTTTTATTTTCAATTGTTAAAAATTAAGCCCATTGCAATGTGTCCACATGTTGATAGGTTTGGCATTTGGATAGGAGGGAACCACAGGTATATTGGTTTAAGGTGGAGTTTCTTCTGCAGTGGCAACACATGAAGGGTTGGAAACTTCCATTAGCTGGAAATCGAAAATGCAAGAGTATTTTAAGATTTACCGAATCAAACTTTAGGTATCAATGACATTGGTTACCACTCTCTTCTAATATATTGTCTTTAAAATACAGGACAAAGAAAATGTTTCCAGGCCTTGAAGGTTTTCCCAATCATATTGAAAATGCTACTGATGTACAGGATGGGATGGATAGGCTATCAAAATTACTTGACAGCATAAGTTCTGTGCACAATGAAGCGGTTTTTATAGGATATTTATTAATAACCATAATAATTGATGATCCAGTTTCATTGGAAACAAGATTGAATGTTGTTGTGAATCATTATTCGCTGTTTCAGGTTCCTATAGACTGCTTGATGATCAAAGAGAGGGAGTGAGGTTTTGACATGGTTTTCTCAACAACGATCATGGAGGCATACTTGGAGATGACATGTGAGTTGCAAATTGTATCCGCCTTCTCTTTTTGGTCCTTCTTGGCTTGCGACATCTTTCAATCTTCTGGAATTTATATTTATTTTGGGTACTCCCCTAAAGCGTGCAGCAAGGGGCATGCATTTTAAGTTACATTCCTTTCCTTTAAATGCCATATCAAGCTACTCATAAATCATTTTGCCATGTGCATTTTTGTTTTTTTGCCTTTGTTGATGCAGTATCTGATTTTGTCTCTTTTCAGCATTTAATAATTAGGCTCTTTTTGTTCTCTTAGTCAAAAGTTGAGAAACAAAGTGAACAATTAGTTAACAAAGGAAAATAGGAATGCAGCAAGGATTCCTCATACATATGCATATCAGATTTTCTGCAACTTCAAAGGACATGGCTTTTTTTGGGGTAAACAAGTTTGTGCATTCCGTTGGTTCTCTTCTAAGGTTTAAAAGCCACAATTCATTCGTTCTCTTATGACAATTTTCCTATTTATTGTAGAAAGAATAACCTAACATTGAGTCATGCCTAATTTAAGAGGAAAAAGTATATAATCTTATATTTAAGATTTTATATTAGAAAACCTTTTTTCTTTTGGTACTTGAGATTCAAAATTTTTACCCCTAAAGTTTCAATTTTTTTGCAACAAGCAAAAAGAAAAAAAAACTGAAATAAATTTACGGGTACTTGAGATTCAACATTTTTACCCTTAAATCTCAATTTTTTTAAAGCAAGAGTAGTGCTGTTTTCATGTATGCGTTCTTACATGCATGTTAGCTTTTCATTTTGTTTGTGTTGGACGAGGTTTGGCTTCTCTTCTGGTGCTGTTTTCATGCATCCTTTCTTACATGCATGTTAGCTTATCATTTTTCTCTGTTCATGGTACCTTTGCTGTTCTGTTTTTTAATGGTAGCTTTGCTGTTGTATTTTCTTTTATCTTTGTTCAGTGGGGCAAAAAAAAAAGAAGTTTAGAACAAACACATGTCTTCTTTGTACTTTTTCTTATTTTTTGTTATTTTTTTGTTTTGATTAATTATTATTATTATTATTATTATTATTATTATTATTATTATTATTATTATTATTATTATTATTATTATTATTTGTCTTTCTTCTTTGCGATTCCGCTTCTTTGCTTTGGCTTTCTTCTGCATCATTTTTGTCTCGAACGTTTGTGGTGGAACACATTTTTTAGTAACATGATTACTGATATTGGTTGTGATATGTGTAATGTTCTTGAAAAATGATCATTTTTGTCTTTAGGGCTCGAGTTTTATGGATAAGTTTTGTGAATATGAATAACTTTTTACTATTTTGTGTGTTGCTATTAACTTTGAGAATGTATATTAATTTTGAATGATTAGTATATTTACATGGTACAAGGATAAACTGCTTGCTTCAATTTATTTATTATTTAGGGCCTTTTTCTTTTTTGAGAATGCTTCTATGTTTTGTCCACTTATACATTGTTTATTTTTTAATGAGTTTCTCTCTATGTTTCTATGATTCCATTGTGATGAGTGGAGAATTGTTGCAGATGTGCTCAGAAAATGGTGCGGGGCCAGAAAGAGATGAGCTTGATTTTGAGTTTTTGGGGAACAAAACAGGAGAACCTTATTTGATTCAGACTAATGTTTACAAGAATGGAACTCGTGGGCGTAAGATGAGGCACATGCTTTGGTTTGACCCCACAGAGGACTACCACACCTATTCCATTCAGCAAGAATTAGAATGAGATCATGTTAAAGAGGCATTTGCTTAGTTGATTCTAACTAATTAACTGCTATATAATTTTAATTTTTGGAGTTATTTGCTGCTAGCTAGAGGACTTATTAGGGAATAATTGAACATGAACATGAACATGTCATTTGAACCTTATGATCAAAATTGAAATATCTTGATTATTTACTCTATAGAAGCATGATCTGAAATGTGATTGTTATTTTAACTTTATGGTTGAAACACATTTTGCTAGCATCTTATACTACACCTTTGAATAGTTATTCAATAGCCCAAAAGGAATTACAAATCTGTCATAGCAATGAAATTAACACTAAAATTTGATTATACTACAAATTATATATAATCCTATAGCGCTGATAAAAAACTATATAATCTTATAGCATAATTATTTACTTTGCAGGGTTACTTCTCTTTATTTCTATCTTTAAACATGAGTAACCAACAAGTTGATTGGAAATGGATAGAAATGCAACTATTTTCAAACAGGAGAGACGTAATCTGGATTCTATTATAGTTGCTATTAAATCTAGAGCTTGAAATTGGATATCAACTTTCGGGAAAGGACTAGAAATTTCTTTGTATTTGTGGCGCTTGGATCCTACACATTACATCAAGTTTCTGTCATAAGGTTATTCATAATAATAGTCATAAAGCATTAATATTTTCAACTTTAACATTATTCCACGCACATGATCCTTTGGTTACAAGGAAAATATTCAATGTATACTTTAAAAAACCAATAGATGTATATAAAAATAAATAAATAAAAACATGAAATAAGAGTAAAATAGTGATGAATTTACCATATGAGTGTTGGTGCCAGTGCCACTGACCGATGTATCAACCTTGGATCTTGAAGAAATGTAGCTCCCAATGAACCTCAACCTAACCCAACACCCAACCTCAGGCGCACCCCCTTCATCCCTCTTCTTCTTCTCCCTCCCTTTTGATTTACACACATCCCAAGATTCCACCACCTTGCCATACTCTGAAAATTATTATTATTATTATTATTATTATTATTATTATTATTATTATTATTATGTGTTGTTGATTTAACTTTAGCAAGTGTGTTTATTTTTTATCTTATTAACTTTTCAACTTATTATATATCCTTTTTGAATTTTATTTTTTAAATCACCTTTTTCTTTTTCAGTTAATTAATAATATTTCTATTTTTATCTTGCTGATTGCTTCTTGCATTTTTATTTACATAATATATTTCTGATTTTCTGTGTATTTTAATTATTTCTCTTTATATCTATGGGTGAAAACAAATTATACTCTGAATTTCTTATTTATTGTAATTGAAAATACTCTACCAACTTTAATGTTGAGATTCACATGGGAGACAAATCACGTCGGTAGTGCAATGAAAATTAGAAATTTTCCTTACTATTTCTTTTTGTATTTAATTAATTAATTTATTATTATTATTATTATTATTATTATTATTATTATTATTATTATTATTATTATTATTATTATTATTATTATTATTATGTGTTGTTGATTTAACTTTAGCAAGTGTGTTTATTTTTTTTATCTTATTAACTTTTCAACTTATTATATATCCTTTTTGATGTTTTATTTTTTAAATTACCTTTTTCTTTTTCAGTTAATTAATAATGTTTCTATTTTTATCTTGCTGATTGCTTGCTGCATTTTTATTTACATAATATATTTCTAATTTTCTGTGTATTTTAATTATTTCTCTTTATATTTATGGATGAAAACAAATTATACTCTGAATTTCTTATTTATTGTAATTGAAAATACTCTACCAACTTTAATGTTGAGATTCACACGGGAGACAAATCACGTCGGTAGTGCAATAAAAATTAGAAATTTTCCTTACTTTCTCTTTTTGTATTTAATTAATTAATTAATTAATTTTGTTATTTATTATTATTATTATTATTATTATTATTATTATTATTATTATTATTATTATTATTATTAGTATTATTATTATTATTAGTATTATTATTATTATTAGTATTATTATTATGTGTTATTGATTTAACTTTAGCAAGTGTAGTGTGCTACGATTGACAGGGTAGTGTGCTTATTAGATAAAAGCATTCTGAGTGCACATGCTCTGATGCATTTGTTTTTCATCTTTTCTAGATTCTAGAATGTCATGTCTCCTGATAATTGAGATTATCTAATTTTGAATTTTGTCATTAAGTTAGACCATTTTTTTTATATAATCTTGGACTACTTTGGTCGTTCAACTTCTTTGTAAGGAAAGAAAAGAAGAATAGTTTCAAATAGGTAGGTTTCCTGTTTTCGGGATTTATTGTTCTTTATTATTATCAGTACTACAAATTTATTGTTTATTAAACTGAACATTATTGATGGAGGCATATTGTTGTATACTCTGCTCATCTTACACATCCCCTGCTATGCTCATCTCATATTTATTTGTTGCTTATTCCAGTGCTTATGTTTTACAGACCATGTAATATCCATGTTATGTTTTGAGATTTACTTGATTAGAAACAAAAACTTATCCCACCATGTTGTGACCTTTCAATATTTTTGCTTCTAATTAATGAACATTTTAGTTTTTTAAAGTTACGGGAAAAAGTTTTTTGTTTTTTCCTAACCTTTGTGTTTTGCATTTTCGTTTCCCACAAAATTACCCTTCTTCACTAAATAAGAAAGCCAATAGTAACATAAGCAATTAATTCTCTCATTCCCATCCTGCACTTGGAAAACAACAGCAGAGAGTAAAAAAAAAGAAATAAAATATACAAAAAATTAAAGATTAAACAAAAATTGTGGATTTTTAAAGATATAAAAACCAAATATTTATATTTTGCAATAAAGAGATCATAGTTGTGAATTTTTAAAAATAGAATAATCAAATGTTTTAATTATAAAATAAAGAGATCAAATTGTAGATTAAATAAAATTAAAAAAACAAAATTGCATTTAAGTTTAGCAATTTTTAACTATTAAAATGCTATATGTTTAAATTAATTTAACCTGCATATTTTTTTACATTCAAATTGCTAGAATAGTTTTTTAACTTTAAGTTACAAAGAGCATTAACTTTGTGTCCCGTAATCATATACCTAACTAAAATTGTTCTAAAACATTATTTTATATACATGATTATAATTTTTTTTTGCTGAATTAGATTAAAATTGATTTAGGATAAGAAAAGGTTATTTTTAAATAATATTATTTATAGAGATTACAAAATTATTTAACATAACAACAAATTATTTTTATAGATTGAAACATTTTTTAAAACAAAGATTAAAACTTTTTCTCTGTCCTGTTGACACCTGTGTACTGTCTATTTTCTGTCCTGTTGACACCTATCAATCTCTTTCTATTATACAAGCAACAAGCCTCTTATGCTTGCTTCTTTACTCAAAAGCAAGGCCCTCTTTTATGCTTTCGGTCCACCAATATTTTTTAATTTATTTCCTATGTTTCTTTTATATAATTTAAATCAATTTTAAAATGTTTTCAACACAATCAACTCTTGATACAAATTATCTTTATGTTATATACAAACAGAACCCTGACAAATAGTATTTATGTCACTTACAGTAAAATTATACAAACAACACCCTAACAGATATTATTTATGTCACTTACAGTCTAATAATACAAACAGCACCCTGACAAATAGTATTTATTTCGCTTACAGTAAAACACCGACCTGTGCATCGCACAGGCACTCCACTAGTTAAGTTAGTAAAAATAACCTAATTTGATCAAATTCCCACGCATTGCTTACATTTTTTCTTCTTCATAGTTATCGGATGCTTTTTACTGTCATTTTATATTATGTTTTTATGGTTTCATATAGGACTTTATAGAAATTTTTAGATTTGATTGATACATTCTTTGACATTTTGTACTCTCTCTTCAATATTTTAATTTTGTAGGAAAATATGAGTTATTTTGAAAGAGATGAGGACGAGGATGTGCGATTTTAAAAGAAAATTTGAATTTATTTGTTCGTAATAGAAAAGTATGATTTTTATTCTTTAATTTGTTTATAGGCTTGAAGCAATTTGTAGAGCATTTCTTCAATATATGCATTCTAAGTTTTCAAATGAGAACAATTAAAGTTAGGTATTAATTAAAGTAATTAAATTGTTTAATTACCATAATTTGAATTAAATTATCATTTTTCTTTAGTTAAAGTAATTAAATTACCATTATTTGAATATTAGCGTTATATAAAAATTAGTATTCATTAAAATAATTTAATTTATACTGAATTCTGAAATGAATAAAATCATTTTATATAATTTGAATATTAATAAAAATGACTATTAATTAAAATAATTAGTTATATTTTTTTATTCAAATTTAATTATACTGAGTATCCATGATTTAAATATTTATGAAATGGAAGGATGTAACAAAGTTAAACATATATAAATTGTATTGATAAACTGCAGTAAAAAAAATTGTATTGATAAATTTGTAATGAAGAAATAAGACATATATGTTTTCTATAAGAATTCTTTCAATCCCAAATTAAAGGTTTAGGATTAGTTTTTTAAATCATCGTTATAGTATTTAAATACAATTTTCGTATTTATATTTATAAAAATTATATTCCTTTTTGTTATTAATCTGTTAGTTTTACAAATACAAAATTGGTGTTAAAAATATTTGTTAATTTAAATCATAATTTTTATTAAGCTATTAAGGGTTATTTTAATTTCTGGTATTGTAATTTGTAACTAATATATTTAATTTTTCATTCCTAAATTAGAATCTGCCCCAAAAAAAAAATACAAAAAACTTATAATACATTTTTTGCATTCCTAAAACCTTTTTATTAATATAATCAGATAAAAATTAAAAATAAGTGAAGGTGATTTGTTTCAAATTACAAGGGCTCAAATTAAGGATAAAGTTACAAATTAAAATTTACATAAACTAATATTTATTGTAAAATTTAACATAGTAACAATAATAAAATTAAAATATAAAATACTATTACTTAAGAATATTAATCATAATTTCACCTTTTTTATTTGTGCAAATATGTTATTTCATTCTTTCTTGTAAAACTTTCTATAAATCTTTGTATAAATATTAAGCTCTCAAAATACCTTATAACCCTTGAGAGAAAGGACTAAAATGTTGAGTGATATATCCGCCTGTAAGACGACCATACATTATTCATTGTGCAAACTTCCAATAAATCTTATTAATTTGTTTAGAGCTAGTAGTGATGTAGTAGGATAAAGAATATTGGGTTAAAGTCAAACTTGGGGTAAAACTTGCATGTGTAAGAGCCAAAAGTGATAGTGAAAAAAATACTTGTAACTTTGTGATAAGTTAATGGAAACTTGGTGGGTTGTCAAGAACTAGATGTAGTTTCGGGATAGAGGTGAACCAAGATAATTTCTTGTGTGCTTTCCTTTATTGCTTTAATTGAAAAAGGGTTTGAATTTATTTTTAGATCTTATATCTTATTTTGATCTATGAAGAAAATTGTTTCTTCCATTGTCTAATAAAGTTTTTCTCAAAACCTTCTTTATCTATGTTTTAGGTATATTTACATTAGATGATAAACGTGTTTTCAGTCTTAGAAAATGTTTTAAATTTCTAAAACACAATTCAACCCTCCTTCTTTTGTTATTTGCTTCTACAGTTTGGTATCAAAGCTCAACCCCTAAGGGTTGAGCACTTAACAATGTTCAGAGAAAAAGATCTAGATGGCAGATAACCAACATCAGTTCATCACTGAAGGAGCATCTCTCACAAGGCCACCAGGCTTCCCTGAAGAAGACTGCTCTTACTAGAAGGAAAAAAATGTGATGTACATCAAGTCCAGTCAATACAGGATTTGGCTTATCGTTACCAATAGGGATATCCTTATTCCCAGACCTGAAGCTGAATGGGCAAATGAAGATCTAACCATTATGAAGCTCAACACAAAAGTCAGATATACTCTGACATGTGCTTTGTCAAAGAATGGGTACAATAAGATCTGTAGACTGAAAACTGTCAAAGAGATCTAAGACTCATTGAGCATAAACTATGAAGGCACTAAAGATGTTATACTGATGAAGGCTGTGACTCTGACCAAACACTATGAAAGCTTTACCATAAAGGATGGAGAGTTTGTGGATGATATGTTTGGAAGACTTCAAGTTCTTCTAAACAATCTAGAAGCTCTTGAACAAACATACTCCAAGGCCCAAATAAACCTGAAGATTCTAGACAGGTTTCCCAAGATGTGGGAACCAAAAACCACATCCATTCAAGAAGCAAGAGAATGAAAATCTTGCATGGGAGGAGTTGGAAGGCATCTTGAGGGTTCATGAAGTTCACCTTCAAAACAGGGAGCATCTGCAAAAGAAGAATTTTGTTGCCCTTTAATATGAAAAGACAAGCTTTAGAAGAGAAGAAAAAAAGAGCTTGTTTAAAGCTCTAAAAGTGTAGATGTAAGAATTTGATGGATCCACAAATGATGAAGTGACCTTCATGTCCAGAAAGTTCAAACATACGATGAAGAAGAAAGGAAAGTTCTAACACTCCTCCAAATGTAAAGATTCCAAATTTAAAAAGAAAAATAAGGAGGAAAGCAATGAGGTTATCTGCCTTGAATCTAGGAAGCTTGAACACATGAAGGCTGAGTGTCCCTAGCTAAAAAAGATAAGGTACTCCGGGACAAGAAAAAGAAAAGTCTGATGGTCACCTAGGATGACTCAGACAATGAGAAGAGTAGTAATTCAGACAATGAACAAGCCAACATCTATCTCATGGCAGATACAAACGATAAAGTTGAGATATCCTTGTTAGGAAAATACTTGATAGATCTTAGTTAATAGAACATAACATGTCTACTATCTAAAGATGATAAAAGATGACTTTGGCATAAAAGAATTAGGCCTATTAACTTAAAACATATTTCAAAACTATCCAAAAAGGATTTAGTAAAAGAACTGGCCAAGATATGTTAGAAAACTCATATTCTATGTGAAGCATGTCAACAAGGGGAACAAATTAAAATTTCTTTTAAATCTAAAGATGTTGTTTCCACTTCCAGACTATTATAGCTATTGCACATGGGAGGAAAAAAGTATGGCTTTATCATAGTTGATGACTATTATGAAATACAACAAATCACACTAGAAAAGGGGGGGGGGGGGTTGAATAGTGTGTTAGTCAAAATATAAAACATTTTCAAAATGGAAGATGTTATAATAAACAAGCCTATAAAACCCTCGTCCAATGACAAAGGTGGACTATTGTCCAATGAGATGTAAAACTTGTCTTTTAGTAAAAACCTTTTGTGCAAAGTGTGACAAAAATGGGCAATGAAATACTTTAATAAGCTAATGAAGAGCAATAAAAATACTTCATTTTACACTGATTCACTCAACTTAAGCTACGTTCAGTTATCGTTTACCAACTAGTAAAAGATTCCCTTAATAAACCTTGATTACAAAAAATATTCTTCCCTGCCACTTTTGGCTTACAAGTATTCTCAAGGTCACTTCTGGCACAATCCTTAGACTCCTATTAAATCTAAAAACACCAAAGTATTATTTTGCCACTAAGTCACTCCTGGCTTTCACAAACAAAAGTTTGATATAGAATCAAAGATTCTTTACAACACTTAGAGAATAAATTTATAATAAGGTTCTTATTTCTCACTAATAGTTTCTATACAACAAAGGATGGACTCTCTTAGACTCAGTGTGTTTCTCAATAGTTGTTCTTTCTCTCGTTTCTTGATTCACGACTCTTGTACGCTTTTCAATTTTCTTCAATCTTTGATGTTTTATTTATAGGTAGAGAGACGCTTGTAATTGTGGAGAGTATCTTCAGAATTGAATGTTATGACTGTTATGTAGATTAATCTTTGTTTCCTAAATTAAGCGGATACTGCACGTTTCTATCTTATAGGATCAGGACTTTCCATATTTGTCATTCATAACTCAATACGATTGTTAAACACATAAATGGAAATAAAAGATAGTTTCACATATATGTTCATTTTAGAAAAAATCATATAAACAAGAATAAATTGATAATTCAAATAAAGAGCTTGTTCCTTATGTTGTTTGGATGGACTAGATAAAGTACTTGATGCTTTCAATAGGTGAATTATCTAGTAATGGATAGGTCTCTCTTGGAGTTGCTTCCCGTCATCAAACCTATTGACGCATATGCAACAAAGTGGTTAACATAAATTTATATTTTTGTTTTCATCAAAACTGTAACAGATGTTTGTGTCATGCATTGATGGATCGTCCAGTGTCTAACATATTCAAGATATACCTTGTATACTTCCTTGATCAAAAGCATGATTCATTCAAAGTCTTTGAAATATTTTTTAAAAGAGTTCAAAACGAAAAAAGGCTTATGTATCTTTTCTATCAAAAGTAGCCATGGAATGGAGTTTGAAAATGTTGAGTTCAGATCATTCAGTGAAAAGAATGTTATTTTCCACAACTTCTCTTCACCAGTAACACCTTAACAAATTAGGGTAGTTGAAAGGAAAAATTAACTTTGCAAGAGATGGCTAGAACCATGCTCTTTGAAAACTCACTTCCTAAGCACTTTTGGGTAGAAGCAGTAAACACAACATGCTATGTTCAAAAAAGAATATTTGATCAAACCATTGATAAAAAAAAAAGACTCCCTATGAATTATGGAGAGGAAAAAGATCCAATATTTCATACTTTCATTTATTTGGATATGAGTGCTTTATCCTGAACACTAAAGATCAACTTGCTAAGTTTGACTCTAAAATGGATAAAGGGATTTTTCTTGGCTTTTCTAATACGTCTAATGCTTATAGAGTTTTTAATACCAAAACTTTAGTTGTAGAAGAATCCATTCATGTTAAATTCAATGATAAACTAATGTCTGATAAGTTATTAGATGTTGAGGATGATTTTGCAGATATGTAAATAGAATCGTCTCTAACCCCTACAGAAAGAGAGATCAAACAATCCAATGAAATTCTTCCTTAGACTAAAGGATCCTTAGGTCATCAACCACAAACGAAGGACTGGAAGTTTGTCCACCATCATCCATAGGATCAGATCATTGGAGATTAGACTTAAGGAGTCAAGACTAGATCATCATTCAAAGATTTTGCTTCATGTGCTCTTGTGTTTGAAATAGAACCCAAGACCATAGAAGAAGCACTTACAGATGATGACTAGATTATTGCCATGGAAGAAGGGCTTCACCAATTTACTAGAACAATGTTTGGACTCTTGTTTCCAAACCTCAAAACAAAGTATCATTGGAACAAGATGGGTATTTAGAAATAAATTGAATGAACAAGGAAAAGTGGTAAGAAAAAAAGCTAGGTTAGTAGCTCAAGGCTATAACCAAAAAAATGTATTGATTTCACTGAAATCTTTGCTCCTATTACTAGACTTGAAGCTATAAGAATCATGCTTGCTTTTTCTACTTATAAAAACATAAAGTTTTTTCAAATGAATGTCAAAAGTGCATTTTTGAATGGCTTTATTGAAGAAGAAATGTATGTTAGACAACCTCCTAGCTTTGAGGATCATACACTTCCAGACCATGCTTTTGAAATTTCCAAAGGCTATGTATGGTCTAAAACAGGCACCCCATGCTTGGTATGACAGACTAAGCTTTTTTCTTTTAGAAAGTAGTTTTATGAGAGGCAAAGTAGACACAACTCTTTTCAGAAGAGAAGTTGTCAAGGATGCGTTATAGTTCAAATATATGTTGATGATATTATCTTTGGAGCTACTAATGAATCTTCGTGCAAGGATTTCTCTGATCTTATGAAGAGTGAGTTTGAAGTGAGCATGATGGGAGAACTTAAGTTCTTTTTAGGGCTTCAAATCAAGCAAGACAATAAGGGTATCTATATCCACCAACAAAAATACACTAAGGAACTTCTAAAGAAGTTTAAAATGGAAAATGCTAAGCCTATGAAAACTCCATCACATGCTTCCAATCCTCTAAGCAAAGATGAATCAGGTAAACCAATAGATCATACGATCTATGGAGGTATGATTGGGTCTATTCTATATCTAACCTCTAGTAGATATGATATTATGCATAATGTATGTCTGTGTGCTAGATTTCAATCTAATCCTCAAGAATCACATCTTAAAGCTGTGAAAAGAATCTTACATTATCTAGTAGGTATTACTAACCAATGTTGGTTTTATAAAAAAAATCAAGATTTCATGTTAGTAAGATATTGTGATGTAGACTATGTAGGAGATAGAGTAGAAAGGAAGAGCACAAGTGGAGGATGTCACTATATTGGACCATGTCGGGTATCTTAGGCAAGCAAGAAACATAACTCATTTGCTCTGTCTATAGCTGAAGCTAAATATGTGTCTACTGCAGGTTGTTGTTCACAACTGTTATGGGTAAAGTATCAACTAGAAGATTACTCTAATATTGAAAACAATATACCAGTATATTGTGACAACACTAGTGCAATAAACCTATCTAAAAATCCAATGCAGCATTCAAAGGCTAAGCATATTAAGATAAGATATCATTTCATTTGTGATTATGTGCAAAAATGTGTTTTTGATATAAAACTTGTAGACATAGATCATCAATGGGTTGATATCTTCACTAAACCTTTGTTTGAAGAATGCTTCATCTATATAAGGGAACATTTAAATATGACTACTTTATTAGATTAATGATTTTTTTTCAGGCGATAACATCGTCTTAGTCTCTTATCATTAATCTGTTGGGACTAACATTTGTTGAAAAGTGTACAAATGGAAGAGGAAACATGTTCACAAAGACAAAAATGTTTCAGTTTTCATTGAGGAAAGAATAACTCTCTAAGTATGTGCAAAGACACTTAGAGAAGTTCCTTAAATTTTTAAACTCTCAGAAGTAGTTGTGCTTGTGCAAAATATCGTTTGAGAACTTAAAAACTTCAAAAACTCTCTTTTTCCTTAAACTCTCTATGAACAATGGCACCTCTAGGAAGAATGAGTCCACTAGCATCCCAACCATCAACAATGTTGATGATGCAACATAAGCTTTCCCTAAGGATTGATTTATCCCTAGGAAGTGGATAAACTTCCAAAACCTGAAGGAGGAAGGATTTGATGTAAAGGGATTGTTTGGCAAGGTGAGATGGACTTATTTTCTGGAAAAGTTCAACACCTGACATTATGGCCCTTATGCTTTCTTCTAAGGAAATACTAGGCAAGATGCATCCAACATCAAGGGAACTATTGCTGGGACTCAGGTGGTAATCTCTCCGGTCACCATTGTTGCTACATCTAGATGTGCTCTGGATGGTCTGACCATGAGCAAAGACTAGGAGGAGATAACCTAGGACAATGTTGAAAAGCTACTTTATGTAAATCCTTGACTAGGCAAAGGTGATAAGATGGCTCTCAACAACTTCTATTGAACATCTAACTTGACCTACATGTGTAGGATGATCCACATTGTGCTTTTCAACATAGTCATGCCTCGAGTAGGATCCAGAGACAATGTCAGTGATAGAGACTGCTTCTGCATCTACAAGATCATGGTATGTGAGAAGGTGAATATGCCTGAGATCATCTTCTTTTACTAGATGCAGGCCTTCAAGGACAGGTTCAACCCCAAATTCTAGGAACTCAAGCTAATCCTTTGAATCTTAAGTCTAGAGCACCTTCTCCGCAAACACAAGGGGAGCAAACAAAAACCCAAGCCAAGCCAAGTCAACCTAGACAAAAGCTACCAACCAAAAGAAAAGATCACCCTTCATCTTCTGAACCTAAACCCCTAACCTCAGCCAAAAAGCCTAAAACCCAGCCTTCATTTGACCCCAAAAAGAGAAAGGGTTCTCACTCTGACTCAGACCATTCACCCAAACCTAAAAAGCCTACAATTAAAATCAAACCTTTCCAGACCCAACCATCCCAACCATCAACTGAACTTTCACCACCATCCTCTAAACCTGTTCAAAACCCTGAGCCTAAGCTACCTCACCGTCATCTAAGGTAGAAATCCTAGAAACACCTACCCTATCACCCTCACCCTCTTTAGCCCTTGCTTCTTAACCAACACCCAAATCTACTTCATCCGCTCCCAACAAGGCTAAAGCTATTGCTATTGCCAAAGCCAAACAACGTTCTCTTGCGGTACATAACCCACTTTGCTGATTAGTCATTAATTTATTAGTGTTTCATTTGCTCAAACAAGAGGAACCTCGACATTTGTTCACAGTAAGAGTTTCAAAATATTTTATTGTTAAAAAGATTCAACTATGCATGCAATCTATCTCTGTGTTAACTATAAATTGAGAATTAGCTTCTAATAAAAAATAAGTTTGCTTTATTACTTAGATTGAACATATGATCTTTCCTTTTTTTCAATTTTTTTCGGCGGCTTCTGTCTAGTGGTTGAGTTACAATTTGTTTCTTCATAATGACAGATAAACTAAGCAACTAGGCATACAATCTGGTACAGAAACATGCCAGTAAGGAGGAAACATACTTAAGTATAAATTACAAGAATATTGAACCCAAAATGAACTCTAGTTGCTTTTGCACCAGGAATGGATGTACGTTTCCCAACACAGACATAATCCATATGCATTGTTATAAAATAAAACAAGCTAATAACACCGATTGAAAAACGTGGATGACAAGCTATATATTACAAATTATAGAGGAGTCGCACTGCATAATTGAGATTACACTGCTTGCCCAAAAATAAAAGGAAAGAGTCGCCTATTCTACAAAGACAAATTAATTGGCTGAGAATTTTAAGCAGACTGCTCGCTTGCAAACTACATAACTGCAATTTAGATGTTTACAATTAATCTTTTTCCTTGCCATTATTTATATGTTGTGTATAATCCAAGCCAAAATTTAGATATGATATATGTGGGTTCCATAATAAAAAATATAGTTTCATCTAATTAACTAACACAACTTAAATGCCGACTTTTATTGTCTAAGACTTTTAATTAGCTAAGATAAAACTAATTTTATTATATAAAAAAAGAACAGAATAAAAATATTAAAGAAACTGTACCTAAATTTAGTTCATATACAAAATAGCTGCTCCTGTACGGGCATCAATCAGAGATTATCATTCAATGTATCTTCCTGTAAGTTCCAATAATCAGGAATGTATCCATCGTATTTATAGATCAGTTGAAAAGTCTCAAGTCTATTTCAAGTACTGAACTGTAATTTATTTATATACAATTATACATACATATTAAGTTGAAAACACACATCAATGAATGAATACCTTAAAAAACTTGTGGTTTTGCTCCACATTAAGTTTGAAGTGTATATACAAAAACCTAGCCTGGTCGGTCCTGATCAGCCATCTTCCGTGAGTGACCAATTAAAAGCCCTATAACATTATCACAAACGGCACCTATTAAGGCCTAACTACCACTCTTTCCAAATGGTACAATTGACAAAAGTGATATTTCTTTTGGTTCTAACAAGGTACATAATTGACACGAAATGAATAATTTTTGTCAAGAAAGTGGACGAAAGTGAGCTCTGGAAAGCATATAGCCGAAACCGAGGCAGAGTGCCCAAAGTCCCATATCCATGGCCCGCCTCAGTATTTCCAAATCTGTTTCCAAGTGAAGGCCCGCTTCTTCAAGCTCTGCTGGATTAGTATCAATATCAATAGGAGGAAGTTCTGTTTCCTCCGGAATGTCCTCCAACTTGTTCCTCTTCAATCTCATGTTGTGTTGTTGCTTATGCTTCACAACGTTAACGACTCCATCCAACTCTAACTCTAACTCTAACTCTAACAGTGAGTGCGATGACCAACACATGCTGGGCCTGGTTCCAAGATGACGTACTTGTTATTGTTAGGGAGATGAAGGATTACAAGGAAACGGTGCTATTTATTTGTTTGTTTTATATGGTGTCCGTGTCGGCGTGGAAGGGAAATAGCACCAAGTTTTTAAGAGCCCCGCCCATAGAGCTTGAGACTAGAGTCCACGGTTTTGTGTTTTCCTTCCACATCAAGTTGATATTTGCCGCTGGATACCAAGTTGTGATCAACAAAATGACAAACCACCTTTATTTTATTTGAACACTACATTTGTTTTTATATATTTTGAACACTGCATTTTGACCGTGTGATATAGAGTGTCTGAGAATTTTTTATTCCAATATGATTATGCTTTATGTGATTATAGATATATAATATATATATATTTTTTTGTTTTATGAAGGATTGAACTTAGACATGACCAATGTTTAACAGTGAAATAATAATTGCAATCAAATATATATAATATTGATAATGTAACTCCAGTTTGTTTAATTTGTTTTTTTTAATAAAATAAGTAATCTTTTTATGTTTGTCTAAATGGCTTTGTTAAAAAAGTAGAAGCCAAAATACAACTTTCTTTCCTCTCTTCTACTCAATCTTGTTCTCCTCATTTTAAGTTAAAGACATTTAATCATTCAATTTTTTAAAATCATTAATTTTTGTTTTATAACATTTCGACTAATCATACCTAAAAAACAAAGTAATCAAAGACTGTGCATGTATGAAACTACATTAATCCTTAAATATTACAACTTAGTGATAAAATAATCTCACAAATTTAATGATAAAATTAATTTGTCATCTTTTTTATACATTTAAAAATTAAATTTATATTTTTCATTTTTCAAAAGATGAATTTATCATTGCGATAAATTTGATATTTATTCTATTATCATTTATAACGAGACATTTGTTTTAAGGTATTATAAAAGATTTTGGGAAACGTGGGCATAAGAATATCATATTCTTATGTTGGTACAAGTTGTAAAAAACATTATCAAGAATACTTGATACTCAGGAATACAAAATCTTTCATATTTACTTTGTTTTACATTCTCATGATTTCCATGAGAATGAAAGTTACTTTCTAGATTAAGTACCTCTCTCTACTATATTATTTCACATTCTTTTTTGTGTTCATTTTTTTAATTAAATAAAACTTATTTACTTCCTTTGCAATTACTAATGTCATCAAATATGTTCATATGTTCACACTTCATGGGAATAATATTTCTTGTCATGTTATTCCAGGGAACGTGATTCCCGGAAATGCAATGATATGCCAGTTAGAACTTGTTGTTCTTGCGCACACACAGGCACACACGCGCACAAAGAGGTAACTTGAGGAAAGAGAAAAGTGAGAGAGGTTTAGAGAGAAGCAAAACTAACAAATAAGGAGAATGAAAGAATCTGAAAAAAATTATTATTGAAAGAACAATGAAAACAATATTTATAAAAGGGACAGAGACTGAATTGTATTTTGCATTTTGGTCCCTTACTAACAACTTGATTACATCATTATTAACTAACCAACTAACTTTCTATATTAGAAAGGCTTAACCAACAAAGTCAGAATTACTATCATTTCTAACACTCCCCCATAATTCTGACTCTCATTCAATCATGATCATCATCTTGTTTCTCAAGTCTTCAAATCTGTTCTTCTTCAAAGGTTTGGTCAGTAAATCTGCAAGATTATCTTCTGACTTGCAGTATAGCAGTTTTACCTTCCCTTTGCTCACCTTGTCCCGAATAAAATGGTACCTAGTTTCTATGTGTTTGCTTCCACCATGATGAATTGGATTTTTAGCAAGGCTGATTGCAGATTTGTTGTCCACCAGTATGTTTATAGCTTCAGTCTTCTGGATCTTCATTTCTTTCAACAATTTTCTTAGCCATAAGCCTTGACACGAGCACATTGATGCTGCTATGTATTCAGCTTCACAAGTTGATAAGGCAACCGAATCTTGCTTCTTTGAACTCCATGACACCAGTGCATCTCCAAGTAGGAAAATATATCCAGCAGTGCTCTTTCTATCATCATTGTCTCTTTTCCAGTCTGAGTCAGTATAGCCAACCAGTTCCATGTTTGAACTCGTGATGGTATTTGGCAGTAGAATACCATAGTTAATTGTACCTCTAATATACCTTAGAATTCTCTTTGCTACCATCATGTGAGGAGTTTTTGGAGCTTCCATAAACCTACTGATCAGTCCAACACTGAATGCCAAATCAGGTCTTGTATTGCACAAGTACCTTAATGAACCCACAATCTGTTTGTACTGAGTTTCATCAACAGGTTCTCCTTCATCTCTCAAACTCAATGCCAATCCTGTTTCAACTGGGGTGGCTGCTGCATTATAGTTAGTCATTCGAAACTTCTTCGACAGGTTTGTAGCATATTTTCTTTGATGCATCACAATTCCAGCTTCAGTTTCCTTGAACTCAATTCCAAGGAAGTATGAGAGAGATCCTAAGTCAGTCATTTCAAATTGATTCTTCAGCAGTTGCTTAATCTTGTCAATCTCTATCTTGTTGTTTCCTGTGATGAATAAATCATCAACATAGAGGCACAATATTACTATGTCTGACTCATATTCTCCTTTTACATATACTCTATGTTCAGATATGCACTTGATAAAGCCAATCTGAATTAGGACACTGCCAATCTTCTTGTTCCAAGTTCTTGGAGCTTGCTTCAGGCCATATAATGCTTTCTTCAGTTTGTATACCTTTCCTTCATGTCCAACAACTTCAAATCCAGGTGGTTGTTTGACAAACACTTCTTCTTCAAGAGGACCATTCAGAAATTCGGATTTTACATCAAGTTGATACATTGACCAGCCTTTCATGCTTGCTATTGCAACTAAGTCTCACTGTTTCTATCCTTGCCACAAGGGCAAAGATCTCACCATAGTCTACACCTTCTTTCTATAGGAATCCTTTTGCCACCAATCTGGCTTTGTGTTTAACTACTTCACCAGCAGGATTTCTCTTCACTTTAAAAACCCATTTTACAGCAATAGGTCTTTTAAGTTTAAGTAACTCCATTAGCAGCCAAGTATGATTTGTCTCAATTGATTTCAGCTCCACTTTCATAGCATTGACCCACTTGTTGTTCTTCAAGGCTTCTTCGAAACTCACAGGTTCAACATATGCATATAGGGCAAAGTGTACAATATCACCTTCATCTGTGATTTGGTTGTCTTTCATGACTTCATAATTTTTCAACATTTTTGAGGGTTGCATAACCCTTTAAGACCTCCTGGTTCCTCCTTCAGTGTTCCTTGTAGGCAGTTCATCAGTAGTGTCACTCAATTCTTCTGGAATGAATGAATCTACCAGAATCTTGGTTGTATTGTTTATAGGGTCCTCCTTCCACTCATATTCCTTTAGTTCATCAAATATCACATCTCTGCTCACAGAGACCTGCTTTGTCCTTGGATCAAGTAGCTTGTAACCTCTAGTTGCATGATAGCCTATAAGGATCATTTGTTCACCTTTATCATCAAGTTTCTGCCTCAGCTGCTCAGGGACATGCTTATAACAAAATGAACCAAAAATTCTGAGTTGATTCACTTTTGGTTTAGTACCAGTCCAGGCTTCTTCAGGTGTCACTCCTTTCAGTCTCTTGGTAGGGCATTTGTTGAGTATATAGACTGTTGTTGCAGCTGCTTCACTCCATAGGAAATGAGGTAGCTTCTTAGTCTTCAACATGCTCCTCACCATATTCAGGATAGTCCTGTTTCTTCTTTCAACAGCACCATTGTGTTGTGGTGTATAAGGTGGAGTGAACTCATGAGTGATACCTGCCTCATCACAAAACTCAGCAAATTCCTTGGAGGTGTATTCACCACCTCCGTCAGTTCTTAATGTTTTTATACAGTGGCCACTACATTTTTCTACTGAGGCTTTATATTTTTTGAAAATTCTAAGCACCTCATTTTTCTTCTTGATTATATAAATCCAAACCATTCTAGTCAAGTCATCTACGAATGTTACAAAGTACCTGTTTCCTCCTAGGGATTCAACCTGAAGAGGGCCACATACATCTAAATAGATCACCTCCAATTTCTGTGTTGACTTTATTGGTACAAATTTCTGAAATGCATTCCTTGGTTGCTTGCTCTCTAGGCATTCTCTGCAATTTTCTATTATCTGTCTCAGCTGAGGTATTCCCTTGAGCCATTCTGTGCAGTTGACTCAAATCCTTGAAATTCAAGTGTCCAAATCTGTAGTGCCACAACCATTCCTCTCTACATGTCTCAGCCTGCAAGCAATTGTGTTTCATGACTTGAATACCAACCTTAAAAGTTCTATTCCTGTTCAATGGAGCTTTGATGATCAACCTTCTGTCCTTGTCATAGATCTTCATTTCTTTGTCCTCCATCACCATTCTATATTTCTTTTCAAGTAGTTGGCCAAGACTCAGAAGATTGCATCTCATGTTTGGAACATAGAGCACATCCTCAATGTATGACACTGTACCATCCCTTCTTTTAATCACAACCTTGCCATGACCTTCAACTCTTATAGTGTTTTCATATGCAAATTTGACCTTGTGATTTATTGACTCATCAAGGCTAACAAACCAGTCCTTGTGACTAGTCATATGTGTTGAACATCCTGTGCCCAAGTACCATTGATCTTCTGCATCAGCTCTAGTCTTTGTTGTGACCATCAACAACACTGGTTTAGTGTCAGAAACAACTCCTGTGGCTAATTGTGCTTCATCATCAGCATTTTTCTCCTTATACCAGCATTCTTCTGCATAGTGACCTCTTTTTCCACAATTGAAGCATTCAACATTTCTTTTATCCCATTTCTTTTTGCCTCCTCTTCCACAAGTACCAGAACCACCACTTCTTTTACTACAGTTATCTCCACTTCTTTGATCAGGTTGAGGTTTACCTTTATCTTTGGAGTAACCTCCTCTACCTCTTGTGTTCTGGAATCTCCCTCTTCCTTTCTTGCCTCTGTGATTATCAGAACCACCATTTCTTGAATGATGGTGTGCTTGCAGGGCTTGTTCTGTAGCCTTATCATTTGCTCTTTCTTGCAATCTTTGTTCATGTGCCTCAAGTGATCCTTGTAATTCATCAACAGATAATGATTCCAAGTCCTTTGATTCCTCAATTGCAACCATAATGTGATTGAATCTTGGATTCAGGGTCCTCAGAACTTTCTCAACTAACGTTAGATTAGTAATTGTATCACCACAACTAGTGATTGAATTTGCAAGAACCTGCAATCTTCCAAAGTTATCTCCAATGCTCTCAGTCTCTTCTATCTGCAGCAATTCAAATTGCCTTTGAAGAGTCTGAAGTCTCACCTTCTTGATCTTATCAGCTCCTGCATAAGCCTTGTTCAGAATGTCCCATGCTTCCTTTGCGGATTTAGCATTTGCGATTTTCTCAAAGTGAGAATCATCGACACATTGATGCAAGATCACCAAGGCTTTGCAGTCTTTCTTCTTCAGATCCTTGAATTCAGTCTTCTGTGAATCTGAGGCTCCTTCTTTAGGAATTTCTATTCCATTCTCAATCACATCGGTCAAATCTTGAAATCCAAGCAAGGCTTTCATTTGCACACTCCATCTGTTGAAGTTCTTGCCGGTTAGAATTGGAAGATTTGAGGGAAAAGGACCATTGGAAGCCATGATTGGAGAATTGGTCCCTTTTTCGAACCTAACTCTGAAATACCACTGTTAGAACTTGCTGTTCTTGCGCACACACACGCACAAAGAGGTAACTTGAGGAAAGAGAAAAGTGAGAGAGGTTTAGAGAGAAGCAAAACTAACAAATAAGGAGAATGAAAGAATCTGAAAAAAATTATTATTGAAAGAACAATGAAAACAATATTTATAAGAGGGACATAGACTGAATTGTATTTTGCATTTTGGTCCCTCACTAATAACTTGATTACATCATTATTAACTAACCAACTAACTTCCTATATTAGAAAGGCTTAACCAACAAAGTCAGAATTACTATAATTTCTAACAATGCCTTGAAACAATACAGCCATACACGTAGGCATATTATCAAAATGTTGGGAACTAGCATAAAATTTAGATGCTTATGCAAGTGAATCAACATTTGATTATCTTTTTCACCTGATGAAACACACCCGAAAGATTTGATAAATCACTAATATATGTTTTGCTTTTGTGAATAAGAGATCCACATTCAGAGTGATCAACAACATATGCAATCAAACTCAATAATAACTTGTTTTAAATTCAGATGGACGATTCCAAAAGTGTCGCTGCTACTGCCTCAAACGATAGTGGACATCTTCGCTCGAACAAACTCCCCCATGCTATTACGCATGCACATCACCAAACCAAAAGGATTTTGCTCCGGGAATTGTGTGGAATGCACTGAAAAGAAAAGATAAAGGATTTTGCAATGAGTCACAAAGACGCAGCGTTATGGAAGGCCCAACAATGCCTTTTGACCCATTTCAAGCAGTGTTCGAGCATGAAGCATTTGAAGGAGATGCACGCTCGTGTAGTCCAGAGTGGGTTCGATAAGACCCCGCTCGTAGTGGGAAAGATCATTGAGTTTTGCATGGTTTCGGGGCACGGAGACATGACTTACGCTGTGAGGGTTTTTGACAGAATTGACAAACCCGGTGCTTTTATGTGGAACACCATGATCAGGGGCTTTGGGAAGACTCACCAACCAGATAAGGCCATTGATTTGTACAAAAGAATGCATAGTGGGGAAGCAACCCGATGCAGCTGACACTTTCACGTTCTCTTTCCTGCTTAAAATTATTGGTTGATTGGAAGAATCAGTTACACTGGGAAAGCAACCGCATTGCACCATCCTTAAACTTGGACTCGAAACTCATGCATATGTATGGAATGGTGAAGGACATAGAAACTGCACACCACCTGTTTGAGGAAATTCCAAATGAAGATTTAGTGGCTTGGAACTCTATCATAGACTATCATAGAAACAAGCTCACCATCTGTTTTGCAGAATGGTGCAGAATGGATTGCAGCCCAATGACGCCACTCTGGTGGTGACCCTCTCGGCGTGTGGTGCAATAGGAGCCCTGGACTTTGGGAGGCGAATTCATTCTTCTCTCATACAACAGCATACCAAGCTTGGCGAGAGTACATCGGTCTCAAATTCCATAATTGACATGTATGCAAAGTGTGGTGCAGGGGAAGAAGCCTACCATTAGCAGTATGAAAGGGAAGAATCTGATTTCGTGGAATGTCATGATTATCAGGCTGGCATCGCATGGTAATGGAGAAGAGGCGTTAGCGATTTTTGCAAAGATGTTACAGCAGAATGTGGAGAGACCGAATGATGTTACATTCTTGGGGATGTTAAGTGCTTGTAGCCATGGAGGATTGGTTGATAAAAGTAGACGATGTATTGATATTATGGGCATTGACTATAACATCCAATCCACAATAAAGCACTATGGGTGCGTGGTGGACCTTTTGGGTCGAGCTGGTTTAATTGAAGATGCATATAATTTGATAATGAACATGCCAGTTGAGTGCAATGCAGTTGTATGGAGGACTTTGTTAGCTGCTTGTTGACTTCATGGACACGTCGAACTTGGTGAGAAGGTGAGGAAATATCTGTTGGAATTAGAACCGGAGCATAACAGTAACTATGTTCTTGTTGCAAACATGTATGCAAGTACCGGTCAATGGAAAGAAATGAGCAAAGAAAGAAGATCAATGCAGCAAAGGAGAGTTCAGAAACCAGAGCCTGCAAATAGCTTCATCGGAGTTACTTAATTGACATTGGAGATAAAGACTATTGAAACATCGATGTAACACTTAAATCAACACTCAACGGCATGGGCTGAAGGTTTGAAATGTCTGAGTCAATGTTTGAAATATTTTCGTGGCTTAAATATGTTTTTGATCCTCAATAAATACCTGATTTTTGTATTTGTTCCTTAATAAATTTTTACTTTGCATTGAGTTTCTAATAAAGTAACACTTTTGTTTTTTATCTTTGATATTTTGTTTTAGTTTCTGATAAATTAGAAAATTTAGTGTTTTTTCCTAATAAATTAACAGATTTTGTTTTAGTTTGTATTAATAACAAATGGGAAATATTTATCATGGAACAAACACAAAATTTGTTAATTTATTAAGATTAAAAATAAGTGTTGAGGACCAAAAATAAAATTGTTGTTTTATTAGAGACTCGTCGCAAAACAAAAATTTACTAGGGAGTAAATGCAAAATCAGATATTTATTAGGGTCAAAAACATATTTAACCCTATTTATACCAATGAAAAGTAGGCATGTTAACCCTTAGCACTGGCTGTTTGATTTGTGCCTTGTCTTTAATTACTGAAAATTGAAGCGTGTGACTGGATTAAATAAGGAACTCTATAGAAGAATGCAGCCTTTTTAATTGTTATTTGTCTCTGTAGTTCTTCTTTTTTAAAATTTCCTACCAATTTATTTTTCAATGTTTCTTGTTGGTTTGTGCATGCTGGTTTGGTTTGCTAAACCGGATGCTCTGCTAATGGATAATATATTAGTAAGGTGCCACAATTCGGCATAGAACCACACATGGGCAATTGTAGTTCTGTTTTATTTCCAATTTCTTTTTCCTTGTATTTTGTTGGTAAAAGTTATAATTTGTCGATTCTGATACATGGCCTTTTGAACCTATACAGATATCACTGATCTGGTGTCTTACAGATCAATTCAAAATTTCAAATTGTTTATTGCCTAAAGTACTTTTAAGCTGATTAGGACAAATATTGTTCTTAAATTATTGAACTTCAGGTGGCCAGATGATGGGAAGGGTTTTGTTTCAATTTTTGAATAAGGAGTCTTGAGTGAGATTTGGCTATACCACTTTATATTGATTATACTTGTAAAACGAATAATGAAGATTGAAGAGTACTGAAAGCAAAATAGGGATACAAAACATATATATTGAGATTTTCCTGAGGAGAATGACCAGTGCATTTTATGACTTAGTGTATTGATGTCTTGTACGTATTGGTGGGTATGTGATACACTAATAAATCCTTTGTTTTGATATATGGCATAGGCTGTGGTTGACCAGGTAGTTATGTTTATCAGAAGCCATATGTAGAGTTCTTCTGCTCTAAGGAAAAGCTGGATGCTCTTGTTGATAAATGCAAGGATCGAACATCTTTAACTTATATGGTTGGGAATAAATACGGGAGCTGGAAATCTAATGTGGGTCAAACTGATGTTAATACAACCAACCATCGTAGATCCTGTCAGCTTCAATGTATGGAAGGATGAGGCTTTGAAATTTGGTCAAGAGGATGGGCAAGATTGTACCCTGAGGGGATGCATCTAGGAAATTGGTTGGTTTCTAAATCTATGGTCCTGTAAAACCTTGCACACTGCCTTCTTATAAAGGAAACTAGCTTAATGCCCGTGCGATGCATGGGGCGGCATTTCACTGTAAGTGACATAAACACTATGTAGAATGTTTGTAAAAAACTATAAAAAAATTATAGGAAATAATATGAAACAAACCTAGAAAATAGATAGTTCCAAACACAGAAAAACAATTAATATTATATATTAATTATAATAATAGAGGTATATAGTGCTATGACAAAATAGATATAAATGTATGGCAAGGAAAAAAAGGGAAAATTATTTATCCAAATTTCTATCAAGACAAATAGGATAATAGAAAAGCGATTAATATGATATAATAATTACATTAATATAGGTATACAGTGTTATGACAAAATAGCAAAACAAAACAAAGAAATAGAGGGTTAAATAACTAAATGGAGAGGACAAAAGATTAGGATTGAGTTAAGTATGTAACAAAGTTGTTAATATAATTGAATTTAATGTGAACAAAGCAGTACAACAAAATGGCTAATGTGTGATGGTAATCAAGCTTAACATGGATGAAACAGAAGAACTTTGATTGTGTCATATGTGGACATAGATCGAATAGCTACAGAGACAAACACATAAATTATATATATTAATGTGGTCTAAGAACACAACATGGTGGGATAGGAATTTTTTTTCTGATCAAGTAAATCTAAAAACAGAACATGGATATTACATGGTCTGTAAAACATAAACACTAGAATAGACAGCAAATAAATATGAGATGACTACAACAGGGAATGTCTAATATGAGCAAAGTAGACAACAATATCCCTTCATCAACAATGTTCAGTTTACCAAACAAAAAATTCGTAGTACAACAGTTATAAATTACTAATATAGCAGATTAAATTAAACAGACTCATTTCATTCAAATTCAAACCATGAAAACTCAAAACTCAGTCATACATTTGTTAACAATGTCATATGACAAAACAAAATCTGAAAGCCAAAATTTATGTGTAACACATCTCAGTTGCATAAGAAATACACTCCATGCGCATAATGCTTAACTCTGGCTCTACCAATAATATTCATGTTGAAAATAAAATAAAAATAACATGTGCATACAATAGTGATTGTATTGTGAGAAATAAGAAAACAAAATAAATTTTTTTTATGAACCAATACTCATGCAAGAAAACACGTACCCACAAAGGTCAATAGAACAAAAAAAACCACAAAATAAAAAATTGAATGACAGTACCCAGAATGCAAAAGCCAAGAGAACAGATGCAAGGCCAATTTTTTATGGGTGAAGTAAAAAAGAAGAAAACGAAAGGAACAAAAGGAGTGGGTGAAAATGAAAATGCCAACACAAAAAAATAAATGTTGTTTCAATTAAATGACAGCAGAGGGGAAAAACATATATAGAAAAAATAAGAGAATGTCGGAGGTTCCTAAAATGAAAACATCTACAGGCACGAAAGGATAGGTAGAAAGAAGTTAAATAGAAGGCATTAATAATGTGAACTATTCAGACATCATATATAATTCAAAAAGTTGTGTAAGTACCAACTTAACAGTTTTGTTAAGCTGCATCATATTGTACAATGATGAAGAGGATGTAGTACATGATTTTGTTATCGGGGATGAGTTCTATTCCCCTGGTTTGTAATTTTTTTGGGATATGTGCATTTTCCTTTGTTAAAACAGAATTAAATTTGAAGGTAATCTATAAAATAAAAAAGATTAAACATTTATCATATATCTGATGTTCAAAGTCAAATAAGTAAATAAGAAAAAGACAATGTAATTGACAAAATGTTCATAAAAGACAAAAAGATAGATAAATCAAAGTACATAAACTAAATCTAATAATCCCAATTCTTTTTCCGACGGATGACAATTTCCCATGTTTTATCGATGGTCCTGTAATAGAAGGAGACTTCATCACCGTGGGAGAAATCATTATCTGCAAGGAATTGATACCATGGTTGTACAACATATTTGCACCTAACTCCACCATCAACCACCACAACATTCCACTGTAATGGAGGTCCAAATCTTCTGAGAATGGTCATGTGTTGACCGCAGGCATTTACATGTGTCATGGCACAGTTAGGGAGTCTCTGCATGGGAAAAAAACAACATGATATATAAGCATGAATTAGTAAGCAACATTGAAGAGATTTTCATTGTTACCAGTGGTCCTGGTGCACCAAGCATTGATTGTGTGATTTCAAGTGTCCAAATATGTTGTCTTGACATAACTTTTGGCCTTCCGCAAGTCTGGCATTCCAGTGAGGGAACGAAATAAAGATCAAACATGGATTTGTTGTTGCATGCCAAGAATTTAATCATCATAGATTCAAAAATTGATAAATCTTTTCTGAATTCTTTCAGCCCTTCCGCAAAGTAAACTTTTGCCTGATGCTGCCTTAGCCTGATTTGGTATATTGTTCCATCATATCTAAAGTTGACAAACTCAGGCTATTCTGGTGCCCATTGTCGATGGTAAAAAAAAGGCACTTCTATAATGTCCTGCAAATAATCATAGCAAGAAAGCAAATATGAAACTATATGAAGAATAAAAACAATTAGTATGTAACATTACCACATCATTATGGAATACTGCAGTGAACTGTAGGATTAATGGATTTGTGTGAATTGGAAATTGAATCTGCAGTGAGAGGAAATGCAAAAATGAAAATCAAGTATGGTACTGAAATAGGAAAGTCTAAAATATTTGGAGAATGACAACAACATAATAAAATGAATGAATAGGACTATCATTGTTTTGTGGTTTGCTCTAGAATTACAATGTGCAACTATTGTTGAAGATGAGAGATCAATATAGGCCCAAATTCCAAAGTTTAGCAGCATAATTTGCTATCCAGAAACAATTGAGGTAAAGAATAAGCATAAAAAAAGGAATTGTAACATGATAAGACACTCAAAGTGATGAAGAAACAAAGGAAATAACAATCCTACCAGCAGAATATTATATTTAATTGCTATCTATCAGTGGTATATTCCAAATTATAACCAACATATACTACTATATTGCAATTTAATATGAATAAACATAGCAAATAACAAAGGAAATAGTGTATTTGTTGTCTGCTGGTAAAAAATGAACAAAACAATGTTTATAACAGTTGACAATATTAATGAGCC
The DNA here is from genome assembly GCF_004193775.1 of Glycine soja. Classification (NCBI taxonomy): domain Eukaryota; kingdom Viridiplantae; phylum Streptophyta; class Magnoliopsida; order Fabales; family Fabaceae; genus Glycine; species Glycine soja. The sequence goes on from NC_041021.1 coordinate 26,453,803, forward strand.
AAAATATATCCGTGCATGCATTCAAAACATAAAGGAAGAAAGAAGGCTTTGTTTCATAGCTAGATCAAGATCAGAATAGCAGGATGTGAATGTATGTATACAAGATTTTGATGATGCCAAAGAAGAATCAAACAAGGCTGCTTCAAAGGATAAGCATTTACTTCAAGATTAATACAAGATTGCTTCAACAAACAAAGCCTTGCTTCAAGATTTATTTAAGATGAAGCCTTGCCTAAAAAAAAAGTGTTTCTAGGACATGCAAGGCTCTGGTAATCGATTATCAGGAAGTGTAATCGATTACCAGAAGACAGGGTTGAGAAATAGCTGTTGAAAAGGATTTTGAATTTGAATTTTCAACATGTAATCGATTACCATATGTCTATTATCGATTACTAGCAACAAAACTCCTGAAATTCAAATTCAAAAATCATGACCTTTCAAATTATAACTGTGTAATCGATTACACAGACATTGTAATCGATTACCAGTGAAGAGATTTCAGAAAATCTGTCAAGAGTCACATCTTTTCATTGGATTTGTGAATGGCCATCAAAGGCCTATAAATAAGTGACTTGGGCACGAATTTTATGAGAGAGTTTTGCTGGTCCAAAATGTCTTATCCTCTCAAAAGAAAATGAGAGAAGAGAACTTCATTGCCAAATGCTCTCTCAAGAACTCTTGGGCAAACACTTGCAAATCCATTAAGAGTTCATCATGGATCTTCATTTTAATATTCTTTTCCTGAAGAGAGAATTCTTCTTCCATTCTTCTTACTCAATGAGATTGATTAAGGGACCGAAGATCTCTTGAGCTGTAAGGATTCCTGAACACAAGGGATGGGTTGTCCTTGTGTGGTTCAGAAGTTGTAAAGGATTTTACAAAGATAGTGGAAATCTCAAGTGGGTTCTTGAGTACTGGACATAGGCACGAAATTTGCCGAACCAGTATAAAACTATGTTTGCATTCTCTCTTCCCTTATCTTATTTATTTTGTTGCAATCAATTGTGTCTTGCATGTTTAAAGAACATTATTAAATTGATTGTTGCTTCTTCTACATTCTAAGCCTATCCTTCTTAAGTTATTGAGGCCACAAGGTCCAACACAGGAGACAAAGAAAACCTAGGTATGACAAAAGTCACGCATTTTTTCAGTATTTCAGTCGAAAGCAATATACATAAAAACCAAATAAAAAATAAAACGATTACATGGAAAGGAAACAAAAAGCTGAGCAAGTAGGAAGCAAAACAAAAGACCATCAACAAAAACCCAAACCGAAAAAGGAAAACAGAGAATGAGCAATGTTCAAAGTAATTTGAGAAAGTAAGCGAGTAATTGGTTTTACATTCACCTTGCTTGTTGCTGATGATGAATCAGAACTAGTAATTGTCTTGGTTGTGTCTGTCGATAACTCTGAAGCCATTCTCCGAGCCGTTTCAGTATTTTTTTTTCTTAAAGGAATGAACATTGAATATTTGCCGAAGAAGTGGTCTGTGGAGAATAAATGTTGTAGTGACACAATGGTTGGTGAAAATGTGTAAGTGGCGGAATACAGAGGGGTTTGAGATTGTCGAGCATTCAATTCAGTATGGCAAGATTGGAGGTGGAGAGTCATGTGAATCATTGTGAATGTATATGTGGTGGCGTACACAGCCAAAGCGTTTTTTTTTGTTTGCTGAATGTCCACAACCAATATTGATATTTATAAAAATACAGGGAAACAAATATACGAGCAAAAAATAATCAGCATGTATTTAATATGACAGGTGTTAACAAAGTAATTATATATATAATAAATAAATAATTTGAGAAGGTAAATTTTTTGGTACAACGCAAAGATTTTTAACCAAATTAGATGATTTATAACTATACATATATGCATGTAAAAATATTTAATCATTAAAGATGTTTGTGAGAAGTCACCAACAAAAGGAACTTGTACTCATAGAGTTTTGAAATAAAAACTGCAGCTTTAGTGCGTTCCTCCACCAAGAACACAATATAGAAATTCACTGGGGAGGAAGCAGACATAAAAATCACAGATTTGGTTTTTAAAATCGCAACCTTAGATGTTTAAAAAACGCAGAAGACAGGTTTAAGCTTTTGGCCCGGAAAAAATAAATTTCTAAAAATTAACCAATGATACAGATATAAACTGAAAATGCAATGCAAGGTGTAGAAGCTCTAGCAGTACAAAAAATTTTAAACTTTTTGTAGTGTGAAAACACAGAAAACAAAATAAAGGGAAAACACCTAGAAAAAATTAAAGTTTTTGTCTTGTGAAAAACAATAAAACCCAAAACTTTTTGATGAAGAAGAAAAAATTTAACCATAAACCAAAAAATCAAAGAAAACAAACTTGCACTTGTGGAGTTGTTAGATAAAAACCACACCTGTAGTGTGTTCTTCCATCAGTTGTGCATGCAATAGAGGCTAACTAAAAACATTTAAGCTTTTGCATTGTAAGAAATAAAGAAACAAAGAAAACGTAGACAATAAAAATCAATCAAAATTAGACAAAAAGAAATGGGCAAAAAACAGAAAAATGCTAATAAATTGACAATGATTACGACAAAAACAAATAGAAAATTGAAGTTGATTTAAATAATATGGAAAAATTGATAGTGTAATATTTTAAATTGATTGTTATGTACATACTAATTAGGAATAAATTAATGCCTAAATTATCATTATTTTAATATCGTAACATAAAATATTTATTAATTTGAAAATTACGATTATTTCCATATCCTAACAGAATGTTAAAAATTGATTGTTAAGTATCAAATAACTTGAAATGGAAACCAACAATAATACGAATAAAATAGCCTCACTAATTAAACATTAATAAATGAGTGCAAAATTAATGTTGAGTTACATATAGGTAAAAAAGTATGATTTTAAGATAGTTATGGAATTTGAGATAAAAATTACATGTACCTAATCTTATCATCATTTATTATTTTTCTATTTGTTTACCCCGTTGAATATTTGAATCTTTTGTTATCAACCCCTTTAAAAATTTGATATAACGACATTTACAATTATTGTATTTCTGTTTTATTTTTATTAAGTTAACGTTATAGAAGAATTGTTTAATAAAAAGGATATTAATATAATCATAATAAGAGTAATAAAAAAGGAAAATGATAATTAACAAGATATTAATATAATCATAATAAGAGTAATAAAAAAGGAAAATGGTAATTAATAAATATAGAGAAGAAAAGAGGAGAAGATTTCTGAATAGTAACAGGGGTAGAGAGAAAGAGAGAGAAGAAGGTAGTGACAGAGACAAAAGAAAAAAAAAGATAAGAAAAGAAGGAGTGAAAATGTAATTTCATGAGAGAAAGAGAAGAGAAGGGAAAACGTATTCGTAACAGCTTACACTAAGGAGGGATTTTTGGGTAATAAATAAATTTTAAGAAAGAAATTGCACCAACTGACACTAAGGAAGAGAAAAGTGGCCTTCTAAAACACAAACCTTCGGAATTGAGGAGGGAAAAGGATAAAAATATTAACCATATTTTTAGCCCGTTAAAATAAAGAACATAGTTTAATGATTTTTTAAAATCTGACCCACAATTGATTCTAAATTTGAGAGAGTTTATAATGATGGAACACATCACTTAATTATTAACTTTTCTTATATGTGTATGAATTTATATTTATATAAAATATTAAATTAGGATAAGTTACTTTTTTGTTATTTAAAAAATGAAATATATATATATATAATTTCTTTTAAAATTATTTGTCTTACTTAAAAGGCATAATTTAAATTTTAATTTTATAATGTTGAATGAAATAAAATTAATAGAACGAGAATTTAGTATAAAAATCTTTAATGTTATTAATAATATTTAATGCCCGTTTTAATTATGGCCCATATAAAGCTTTAGATGACAAAACCAAGGTAACCTTAGACAAAATTGAAGTTATATTTCACATATTTTCCATGTTTTTAATTTATCATAAAATGGAAAGGTATGTAAAAAAATAATGAAATGGAATTTTTTTGTTAATAATTTACACTTGTATTCAATATCGACCTTTTTGTTATACATGATAAAATGAAAAGAAAGATAAACAAAGAAGACCAAAGAATAGATAGGAAAAAATACACCAACAAAATATGCCCAAAAAACAAAATTCTAAGAACAGGTGAAAAGGTAATCCATAATATTTGCTTGATACACTGAGATGATGTCCAGTATTGGCGAAGTCCACCGGATGAAGTTGTCCTCCTTAGCCATCTTTTTCCCTGAGAGATCCGCACAAAAACTATATTAAAAAACACTTAAAACTTTGCATATAAGTTTTAATTAATGGAGAAAAATGTTTGGTAAATTACAACTTTAAACTATCAAAACAAAGTAACATATAAATTTCTTCATCAATCAAATGGGTCATCATGATTCCAATTTTGGTGCTTCCTGATTATCAGGTCTCATACACGTTAAGTACATAAAAGCTAATTAATGCATAATATTTCACTTATGGACCTATGTTCAATTTATAAAGATTGTTCGTGGAAGTAAATTACATTGAAATGCATAAGCAGTTAAAATGAAGAAACAACAAATACCATGGAGTAATTAATGCAACAACTCCAATAGGCTCCTTGTGAACATGACTCTTGGAGGTTTCCATAGGAAGGGATACAGAAGAATTTTTCTTTGCGTCCAATCCTACTGCAAGCTCGACATAGTAGTTAAAAGAACCAATAACATCATCCTACCTAATAAAGTCAGAGATAAAAATAAGGAAAAAAAGTTAATGGTAATATCTGTTGTTGACTCACCAGGTCTGCCGATGCTTCATCTAGTGGTTCTCCATAATCAATTACTTCAAGCTTTCCTAGTTCATCTTTTTTCTCTGTTATCTATGACAAAGAAAAGCACAGTAACGTGTCCACACATGCACACCAAAATGTATTTAAAGGGTTGAACTATCTTGATTTTTTTAAAAAAAAGAAAAACAACGTATGAAGAATTTATAGAAGAGGGTCATTATATGCAGCCATGCACTTGAATATGTAAAGATGGATGAGGAGCACAAAAAAATTTATGATGTTGTGTTGTGAGAACGAAGTAAACAAAATACAGAATATCTCAAAAAATTCAAAGTTTTGGGTAGCAAAAAATCGAAAACCCCAAAAAAAAGTTACCCAATGATACAAACATGAACACAAAAAAAATTAATTTTTTTGTAGTGTGAGAACTAAGAAAACAAAATAAAGGGAGGACACCCAAAAAAATGAAAGCTTTGTCAGAAACAAAGAAACAAAGAAAACATAGACAGAGAAATAAAAAAAACAAACCTGTTTGAGATAAAAATGAGTTAAAAACGAACCTTTTTGGAGTTAAAAATGACAACTTTAGTGTCTTCTTCCACCTTCAATGCATACAATAGTGATTCATAATAAACAATGAACATGCAGTGAGATAAACAAAAATGGAACCAAAACGAAAATAAAAGTAAAACGGAATATGAAGACGAATGGAGAGTGTCATACCCTAATTTCGTCCGGGGACCATCCGTTGTTGGGATGCGACCCTCGTTTGACCACTTCGAGGTACTTGGCACCCATCGTTAGTAAATTCGTGAAGTTCCGTGATATGCTGGAAGTCAAAAGAAAGCATTGTAGCACAATCTGTGAAGTTCCGTGACATGCCAGAAATTAAAAGGAAGTGTTAATGCGCAATCTGTAAAGTTCCGTAACGTTCCGGAAGGCAAAAAAGAGGATGATTACGTAATCCGTAAGGTTTCGTAACATTACGGAAAGAAAACAAGCATCGTTACGAAATTCGTAAACTTTCATAACGTTATGGAAAAAGAATCACCAAAAAAGAGCAAGGGGGTGTATTTAGTAAAAATGGGGGTGCAAATAGCAACTAGGCCCACTTGGGCCTTCCAGAAAATTCCTCCAAAAGGGGGTTGCTACTAGAGAAAGCAACCTAGCTTACCTGGGCGAGCTGGGTGGCAAGCTTTTCCCCTATTTTCCTATAAATAGGGGGAGAGGTGAAGGGAAAAAATGTTCAGCCCTCCTGAAAATTCGAGATCACTTGAAATTAGTGAAAAAAATTGGTTCCGTGAAGAAAATCTAAGTAGAGGCGCTTCCGTAACGTTTCCATAACGTTTCCGTGGGTGATTTCATGAAGATTTTCAATCGTTCTTCGACGTTCTTCATTCGTTCCTTGGTCTTCAACCGGTAAGTTCCCGAAATCGAACTCTTCAATTCATTCTATGCACCCTTGGTGGTCCCCATTTGTTTCGCGTACTTTTATTCTCGTTTCATTTACTTTCCATACCCCCTTTTGACGTGCTTTAGTCATTTACTTAAGTCATTTTTCTCCCCTAATAAAAAATAAAATAAATTTTCACCGATAATTTGATTTGTAATATCCGTTAATTTCTGTTAAAATGAAATCCGACCATTCGGTCATGCCGTAACCACGTTGGAAACCAAAAAGAGGTAAAATAATAATATAATAACCAAAAATATCTTTTAGTAAAATAAATCAAAAAAAAAAATCGGACGTTTCTCTTTTGGATCTTTCTTTCTTAATCGAATTGACTAATAACCAAAGTGAAACTAAGGCTAAAATCAATTCATAAACCAAACTTTTGTCATCGCCTAAAAAAGCCATTTTCAAAGGTCCAAACGCCTTGAAGTGGTCTTTTCCGCTTTTATTGGTTAAGTGTAGATTTCTAAAGGCCTAAAATCAACAGGTAACTTTATTACCTCTTTCAAAAATAAAGAGATCATTAATGGCCCAATGCCTTAATGTCTTCTCTCTTTTCAAAAGAATCGAAAGATTTTTTAATGGTCCAACGCCTTAAATGACCTTTTATTCAATTAAAACATATTTTGCAAAAAGGATAAAAACAACTTAACCAAACACTTTGTTCACAAAGAACTACGTAGGTCTGATTTCCTTATCGCAATTAAGGAATACGTAGGAGCAAGGGAAACACCCTCGTCGACCGCAAAAAGATAAAAAATATAAAAAGAAATAAAGACGTAAAAGGGAACATAAAATTGAAGTCATGTTTGCACATTTAATTAAAGTCTGCTGTATCTTGTGACGGACGCGTGGGGTGCTAATACCTTCCTCGTGCGTAAATACAACTCCCGAACCTTTCACTTAAAGTTCGTAGATCACGTCTTTTCCGATTTTTCCGACGTTTTCCTCAAATAAACGTTGGTGGCGACTCCGCGCGTATTCCTTTCTTGGAACACGCACCCGCGAGTCACGCGTCGCCCTCCCGCCAAAGGGTAGGTTGCGACAGAGAGGAACGAAAATGGAAGATGGAGAAACAAAGAAAATGAAGCTATACACAGAGAAACAAAGAAAATGAACCTGTTTGAGATAAAAATTGAAACTTTTTGGAGTTAAAAATGGTAGCTTTAGTGTCTTCTTCCACTTTGTTTGCACACAATACTGATTCATAAAAAACAATCAACATGCAGTGAGATAAACAAAAATGGAACCAAAACGAAAATAGTAGTCAAACGGAATATGAAGAGGAATGGAGAGGAATGAAAATAAAAGACGGAGAAATAAAGAAACCGAACTTGTAGATAGAGAAACAAAGAAAACAAACCTGTTTGAGATAAAAATGAGATAAAAATCGAAGCTTTTTGGAGTTAAAAATGGCAGCTTTAGTGTCTTCTTCCACCTTCTCTACATACAATAATGATTCATAAAAAACAATCAACTTGCAGTGAAATAAACAAAAATGGAACCAAAACGAAAATAGAAGTAAAACAGAATATGAAGAGAAATGAAGACGGACGAAAATGGAAGTTGGAGAAACAAAGAAAACGAAACATGAAGGAAGAGGAATCGAGAGGAGCAAAAATGGAAGATGGAGAAACAAAGAAACAAAGAAAATGTACATGTAGACAGAGAAACAAAGGAAATAAACTTGTTTGAGATAAAAATCAGATAAAAATCAAAGCTTTTTGGAGTTAAAAATGGCAACTTCAGTGTCTTCTACCACCTTCTCTGCATACAATAGCAATTCATAAAAAACAATGAACAGGAAGCGAGATAAACGAAAATGGAACCAAAACAAAAATAGAAGTAAAACAGAATATGAAGAGGAATGGAGAGGAACGAAAATGGAAGATGGAGAGGATGTAAAAAATCAGCAACAACTCTTTGTAGCAAAAATGGCAGAAGATCATTTTTTTTTAAAATGAAAAAGAATAGAAGAGAAACAAAAAGAAATCAGCAACAACTCTTGTAGTAAAAATGGCAGAAGATAAATATTTTAAGAAAGGAAATTACGAAAAAAAATGACACGTTTTTTCTTCAACACCGAACCTGTACTCATGTAGAAAACAAAATAAAGGCAGAACACCAAAAAAAATTTAAGCCTTTGTGTTTACGAACCTATACTGATGAAGTTTTTGAGATAAAAATCGCAACTTTAATGTGTTCTTCCACCTTCTCTGCATACAACATGCCAAAAAATATATTGAACCATTACACCACCAAAAAAGGACGAAAACACAAAAAGATGGGCATATGAACCAATGAACACGTTGGAGAAAGCTCAGGAATATAAAAGAATTAAAACTTTTGTATTGCGAGAAGTCAGAAAACAAAATAAACGTAGAACACCCAAAAAAATTTAACCTTTTGTGTTTACGAATCCGTACTCATGGAGTTTTTGAGATAAAATTCCCAGCTTTAATGTGTTCTTCCACCTTCTCTGCACACAACATGGCAAAAAATATATTGAACCATTAGACAACCCAAAAAGGATGAAAACACAAAAAGATGGGCATAGGAAGCAATTGGCACGTTGGAGAAGGCTAAGAAACACAAAAAATGTTAACTTTTGTATTGCGAGAAGTCAGAAAACAAAATAAAGGCAGAACACCCCAAAAAATTTAAGCTCTTGTGTTTACGATCCTGTACTTTTGCATTTTATTTGAGATAAAAATCTCAGCTTTAATGTGTTCTTCCACCTTCTCTGCATAAATAAACACGCGTCTTCTACCATTGTAGTTCAAGAGGGAAAAAGAGAAGAACAGAAGAAGAAGAAGAAGAAGAAGAAGAAGAAGAAGAAGAAGAAGAAGAAGAAGAAGAAGAAGAAGAAGAAGAAGTGAGAAGTGAGAGAAAGGGGTCAGCGCACAAATGAAAAAAAATAGAAATGAGGAGTCAGAGAAAGGGATCAAAAAAGAATGGGAATAGGAAAGTGTGAACAAAGTGAGAATAGGAATGGAATGGGAATGGGAAAAGAAGAGATGGAAAAAAAATGGGCAGGACACGTGGAGAATGGGAAAGGGTGCATGGAGTGAGAATGGGAATGGGGAAAGAAGAGATGGAAAAAATCGGGCAGGACACGTGGAGGGAGGGGCAAAATAATAGGAAGGGGAAAAGAAAAAAAAATGCAAAAACGGGTATTTAATGATTTATTATTATTATTATATTGGACATGTGTCACCATGAGAAACAACAGGCAATCGGGGTCTTCTTTATATATATATATAGAAATCAAGTTACACTAAGTGTGTGTTTGGATAGGGTAATTTAACTAGGTAATGTATTTTTTATAGGAAATTAAATTCTTTTTTTATTAAAAGTAACTGTTTGGATATTTTAGTAAAATGAATTCAAAATTTTAAAAGGGATTTTAGTTAGTTGAAAGAATAGAATTTTAAATTCTATCTTCAAGAAAGTGAATTTCAAATTCTCAAAAGCAAGTTTCTCAAGCGACATCTTCACGGCGATGCTCTTCTCCACCAAAGACCACCGCCGCCTGATTTTCTCCGCCGACGACACGTGGCGGTTTCTGGCAGAGAAAGGAAACAAATTCTATCGTGCGAGAGGTGCAAGCAACCGCAGGTTCTTGAAGAGGTTACTTTCTGATGGAGCAACGGTTTTTAGAGGGAAGCAACGAAAATGAAGACGAAACTAGACAAACACAATATCAAAACAACAACAGCAACATATCCAAGATAAAAAAAACAACAACGAACATAATAAATAAAAAAACTGAAAAAAAGGGATCTTGGAACAGCAAGCAAGGGGACTCGAGGTTAAGCATGGAGATTACCGATCTACGTGATTTTTGCGAGATCGACGACCCTGGAGGCAAGATCAATTGCTCCTTGTTGAAAAGGCGCGAAGAGGAAGATTGGGCAAAGAAAAATAGTGGCTGCATAGGGGAGGCGGTCGTGGTGGTTGGGGGAGCAGGAAAAGAGGAAACGTGAAGAGGGAGGGGAGGAGAAGACGAGAAAGGAGAAATGTGAAGGGGGAGAGGGGAAAAGAGAAAAAAGAAAAGTGAAGGAAGGAGGAGAAGAGTTTTGTGTGTGTAGAAGCAAAGATATCATGATGTTTTGATGATGCCAAATAAACGCGCATCTCAAGTTTGATCCAAAACAAGACTCCAAGAAATCCAAGATAAATGATGAAGTTAGTCTTTAGAGTCTTAGAAAGAAGTTTCCAAATTGATGATGCATAAGTTATGGCCAAAGGTTTTTCTCAAAAGCTTTTAAAAGATGTTTACTCTCTGGTAATCGATTACCAGTGACTGTAATCGATTACTAGTGGCCAAAATGCTTATTGGAATGTTTTAAAATGTTTTTAATATTTTTGAAAGCTTGTAATCAATTACACAAGGCTTGTAATCGATTACCAGAAGTTTTTGAACGTTTTAAAACAACCTTTAGAAATTTGAATTTAAATTTGAAAGTCTGTAATCGATTACATAGTGTATGTAATAGATTACCAAAGTTAAAATTCAAATTTCAAATGTGAAGTGTCACAACTCTTCAAAAAACAACTGTGTAATCGATTACTCCATTTTGGTAATCAATTACCAGTGAGGAATTTTCTAAAATAACTCCCAACAGTCACATCTTTTCAAATGATTTTGAATGGCCATCAAAGGCCTATATATAGGTGACTTGGGACACGAATTTTCTGAGGGAGTTTTTCTGAATTGAAATGTCTTATCCTCTCAAAAATGATTCCTTGGTCTAACACTTGCATATTAAATAAGGAATCTTGATTGATCTTCAATTGTAATATCCTTTTCTTAAAGAGAGAAACTTATTCTTCTTCTTATTCAAAGGAAATTATTTAAGAGATCGAGGGTCTCTTAAGTTGTAAGGATTCCTGAACACAAGGGAAGGGTTATCCCTGTGTGGTTCAGACTTTGTAAAAGGAGTTTTACAAAGAGAGTGGAAAATCTCAAGTGGGTTGCTTGAGGACAAGTGTAGGCACGGGAAGTGGCCGAACCAGTATAAATCAAGTTTGCATTTCTCTCTTCCCTTAAACTTCTTTCATTTACTGCTATTTATCTTTTGCTTTAAAGAAGTTTATTTTAAATTGTCTTTTGAGTAATTCATATTAAGGGTGCATAGTTAATCCAAAAAGAGAGAGTGAAATTTTAATTAGGGAATAGTTTTTGTATCTTAATTCAACCCCCGTTTCTTAAGATAACTGAGGTCATTTGTCCAATAGTGTGTGGTCTGATCAGGGAAGGAGAAAAGTGAAGGTATCATTACTTGTCAATGTTCATAACTGATAGTGTTTTAAATTAGAATCCAAACACATAATTTTAAGAATAAAGGAATTTAAATTAGAGCATTTAAAATTTTCAGAATTTAAAATTCTTTAGAATTTTAAATTGCCTCATCCAAACACACTCTAAAAGTAATTCCTACAACAACACAAATTTCTTATATGGATTTTTTAATCATCTTTTTGTGGTCCTCGCAACACTTTTTATGGTCTCCTCAGTGCCACGTTAATGATAAGAAATTCATACAGAATTTTACTCCAATGCAAAAAAAATCGTAAGAAACTTAAAAACATCCACACATTTTAATTTTTTTATCATAACTTAATTATTATTCCAATAAAATAATTAATTCATTTTTTCAGTTTTTATGTATACAAATAATAAATATGAATAATTGAAGAAAACAATAAATATAAATTAAAAAATATTGAGGGATCCATTCTACAAATAACTATAATAATATTAATAATTATACTCATTGGGATCCATTTTAGAAAAATTACAAAAGATTGAGGCTTGATTGGGACCCAAATTTATTGTGAACAGTATGTGTAATGGTAAAAAAAATTAGGTCACAACAGTTATGTATGTACTATTAACGGTAACATTTCCAGATCAACGATAATAATTTTTTTTAAAAAAAAATTGATCAACGTTTCAGATTCTTCCCCACTAATTAATTGTACTAATCAATGTTCTAGATCCTTCCACACCAAATAATGAATGTTCCAGATCCATCCATTAATACTTGTTCACCTTCACGAAAATCCTTTTATTCTCTAGAACCTTTTCCACCAATCCTTTGCAGCGCAACTTTCTATCTTCTTCTCTAGAGAAACTTTTCTCTCCAAAACCAAACCTTTTCTCTTCCAAACCTTCTTCACTCTTCACGCATCACCTCCGCTATGCCGCTCCTTGCCATTGCAGCCACTGCTGCACTGTTCCTTCCCACTTGCGTTTTACGCCAACGCCTTCAGCCATGACTGTGTCTCTATCGTAGCACCGATACTGATAATCGTGCATCTGGTGGCGATGCCTTCGGCCATGGTTGCGTCTCCATCGCGGCACCTTCTCTGGGCTTGGAAGTCTACGAGGTCGTCACTGCAATGGAGATTTGATTTTCCCCTTCCCATCTTTTTTCCCATTTCATCTCTTTAAATTTTATGATTTTTGGGATTTATTGTGGTTGTTCTTTGATCAATTGAGTTTCTCTTCACTGTTCTTTTCTTGGGACAGTTATTTTCCCCCTATGTTATACCTGTTCTGGGTGAAGAAATTATTTTTTAATGGTAAGATATCGTTTCTTATATAAGAAACAATTCTGAAGAGTGAAGGGACACACCCTACCACGTGGGTTTGCTCCAATGCCAACAAAATTAAAGGAATGGTTTATTTACACTAAGCACCAAAAAAGAAACCTGCGCTGGAGATGTTCTTAAGAAAGTTATTATCCATCTTTTCTTGAAATCTAGTGGTTAAGATTAGTTACTCATTACAACAAATTAGATTTCAAGAAAAAGAATCGTGAGGATGAAGAGTAATTTTCTAAGAATTACTCTTGGTGTAACTCAATCCCTCCTCATATATATATATATATATATATATATATATATGATTAGGCTAAGTTTTAGTATGAGTGCATTAGTAAGTTATAATTAAATAGTATCTTAAATATATCAATGGTGTAGCTTGCTGATCAATCTCTTGAGATCCTTATTGAATAAGTTTACTTGTCAACTCTTTCGGTTTCCTAAAATATTAGGAATCATTTCATTTTTGGATGTGCTTTGTCTATTTGTGTTAGAGTTGAGATCATTGAAGAAATTTTGGGTTATTGATTTTAATTTCAAGCATGTTGTATTACTTAACAATTATGGAGCTACTTGTATGGGATAATGCGTAAGGAATTCTGATTTATGTAGTATATGTGAATATTATGCAACAAGTTTCTATTTTATAGAATAATGAGCTAGAATGGATAATTGAAAACTGTGTTATGGGGATGCTGATAGTTCGGATGATACTTTTTAAGGAGTATGAGGGGTTAGGATCTATTTTTGAGGCGTAGTTGTTACGAGAGGGTGCTAGTATAGTTGCAACAATTCTAAGAGTAATGCTTTTTAAGTATGATGTACTTGTCGTCAAACATATAGATGGACACATCTTGGGCTAACTCTATATTATGAAGAAAATTATGTTTTTGCCCTTTGACTAAACTAAAATCAGTCATGCTTATACACTGGATTGTGTATCTGTACATGAAAACAATTGAACCTAAGATGATTGTAGCAACTAAAATACAACTCACGGGTATCAATTGACAAAAATTCAAAGACTAGTTGTAGCAATAAAAAATAGTTTTAAATATGTTTTTTTATCCTTGATATATATCCGATGAAAAGCTTTGTGCAAGGTCCCTGCCTTTAAGAGGAATCTGTTACATGCTGATGTGACCGTTAACTTGACACGTCAGTAAGATACCAGTGATGTCACGTCAGATTAAATGTGACACGTAAGTTGATAGCGTGTTGTTTGACATGACATCATATTTTAATACATTTTAATTAAATTAGAATGAATAAAAATAGAAAGGGTTGTGTCTTCTTCCCTTAGTGTTGGTTATCACGATAGAGAAGAGGAGCTCGACGATCTAAGATTCATAGTGATGCACCTCCTTATAGTGTTGTGTTGGCTTTGCTGAGAGGTGTTTGTGCGAGTCAAATGTCCTCGATCCCAGAGAAAAGAATGGCATCCATGATAGCTTTTTCTTTGTCATTTGGGTTCCTTTCTACTCGTTGATGCGACAAGGCGATGATTCAACTAACATCTTGAACTAAGAAGCATCCAGACAAGATATTTTGGCAAATATCCTAAGTGGAATGTAAGAAAATTTTACTTTTGACATAGTTGGTTTCTAGTGTGTTTTTGTTTTTGTTGTGTTCTATTTTAGGGTTCTTAATGACTGTTGTATAATATGCAAGAAGATAAGAGGTGTAAATTTTAAGTCTAGGATGATGATTTGACAAAACATTTAAACCAAGGTTTTGGAAGTACTGTGGAGGTTAATGTTTATCTTTCACAATTGGAGGAACTGAAGCATAAGGATATAGCAATTTAATATAAATTTGCATCACATAAGGAAATAATTTTTTTGTATGATGTACAAATACAAAACTTGAAGAAGATGCTTGCAAAAGAAGAGGCTTAATCTCAGGGATATGCCGAAGGTGTTTAAGAGCTATGGAAAAAAGATAACAAAACAAAAAATAAAGACAAGCATTGAATTGTGTGTTGTCACCATTGCATTTGCAATTAAGTAGATGATGTAAACTATTGTTGTTTTGTTTTATGAGATGTACTGATTCAAGTTGTGTTGTGATCAAGTTTAAGGTTGGGGGTTTGGTGTTTAGTTATTGTAAGCAGAAGTTTGTATGAACAACTTTAGTAATGATATTTTGTGAAAGTAGTAATCCATGTATGAGGTCTATGTATTCTGCAACTATATTCATGAATTGTGTTTTAGGTCCCTATCAAAGTTCAGAACACTTTCTGAGGTCCCTATTAGATTGCATAATTTTGTAAAAAGCCCCTATCAAATTGCACAACATTGTATGAGGTCCTTATTAAATTGGAAAATTTTGTATGAGGTCTCTATCAAATTATAGAATTATAGTCTAATAACAATGACATTTACAAATTTGTCATAATGTAACAGAATGCTAGGACATTAACAAACTTGTCATAACAATGACATTAATAATAATGACACTAACAAACTTGTCATAATGTAATTACTAAGGAAAGAGTATTGAACATGATCTCTGACAAGTGACAAAGCCTGCAACATTAAACCAGGGTGCAACTTTGGCTACTAACAAAGCCATGTGATACAAACAAAAAATCCAACCAAAATGACATTATTACATGGATAAAGTTTACTTAAAGTCTATTTGAAACAACCAACAACCAAAAAAATAAGTCTTCTTCAATGTTGGTTTCAAAAAATCATCTTCACTTCCAGACCATTATGTTAGACCAGCGGCCTCAATAACTTGAGAGGGATAGGCTTAGAATGCAGAAGAAGTAGCAATCAATTTAATAATGTTCTTCAAACAGGAAAGACAAAATTGATTGCAACAAAATAAATGAGATAAGGGAAGAGAGAATGCAAACACAGTTTTTATATTGGTTCAGCAAAGCCCGTGTCTACGTCCAGTACTCAAGCAGCCCACTTGAGATTTTCCACTCTCTTTGTAAAAATCCATTTACAAAGTCTGAACCACACAGGGACAACCCATCTCTTGTGTTCAGGAATCCTTACAACTTAAGAGACCCTCAGTCCCTTAATCAATCTCTTTGAATGAGAAGAAAGAAAGAAGAATTCTCTCTTGAAGATAAGGATATTACAATTGAAGTCCATGGAGAAACTATTAATGGATTTGCAAGTGTTTGCCCAAGAGTTTCTTTAGAGAGAGCATTTGGCAATGAAGTTCTCTTGGAATCTCTCTCATTTCCTTTTGAGAGGATAAGACATTTTGAACAAGCAAAACTCTCTCTTCAAAATTCGTGCCCAAGTCACCTATTTATAGGCCTTTGATGGCCATTCACAAATCCAATCAAAAGATGTGACTGCTGACAGATTTTCTGAAAACTCTCCACTGGTAATCGGTTACAATGTTTGTGTAATCGATTACACAGTTATAATTTGAAGGGTCATGACTTTTGAATTTGAATTTCAGGAGTTTCGTTGCTGGTAATCGATTACAAACATTGGTAATCGATTACATGTTCAAAATTCAAATTCAAAACCCTTGTCAACAACTCATTCTTCCCTTCTGGTCCTGGTAATCGATTACCATAGCCTTGCATGACTTTGAAACCCTTTGTTTTGAGGCAAGGCTTCATCTTTGAAACAAGGCTTTTTTTGTTGAAACAATCTTGAATTAATCTTGAAGCAAATGCTTATCCTTTGAAGCGGCCTTGTTTGATTCTTCTTTGGCATCATCAAAATTCATGTATTCATACATTCACACATTACTAATTCTTAGGTGTTCCTTGTGCCTGATAGGAAGGCTACTAACTTCTTCAGATAGATTGTCCCTTCTTTTGACTTTGACTTTGTTTCTGGTCACTAGTTTTGGTGGCCTAACAACTTCAACCTTGTCCCTAACCCTTGTATCTCCTTTTTGCTGAGTACTCAAAAAGTCAAAAGTTTATAAGTATTGAACATTGTTACATCAAGCAGAAAGGTTCAATCAAATTAGAAATAACCTTGTCAAGACTAGTAACAACACCAGATGTTGATTGTTTTGGAAAAGCCAGCCTATCACACACTTCAGTCAATCTTGTTGATTGCAACATTTTCCTTTGAATGGCATCATTAATAGATTGGCCTTTTTGCAATTCTAAAATCGTTTTTAGACTGTGAATTCCAGTAGGGGCTATTCATGCAACAGGTATTGATCTTTCAGACCTCTTGACTTTTTTGCTAGGTGTTCCATTTCCTTGCAAATATAATATAAAAACATTAATAATGTCACATTTGACCAACAAAATTGATGTTCAACATCAGTTGCAATCTCACCAAGTTGGTGGACTTTGCAGTCCCAAAAGACGTATGTGTAACAGGTTGTGATTAAGAAGTTGGTTGTGACACAGACTTTGAACTTTTGATAGACTTTGGTGAAGATTATTTTTGAGGTCCGAACTTATCACTTTTGACAGTGTTTGAAGCTTGTGGATTAGGGGTTGGTTATGCATGTTTGGCAGACTTTGAAGAAGCTTGTGGTTAAAGGGTCTGTTTTGTCTTTCTCATAATCTTTGAAGGAGCTTGTAGTTAAGGGGTTTGTTTTTTCTTTTTCACAATATTTGAAGAAGCTTGTGTTTGAGGTGCTTGTTTCCTTTAATTCAGCTAACCACCTTTTGGTTGAATTCCCTAAACCAATAATAAGTGTCATTTTAAGTAATTAACATATAAAAGATGTTAACTAATGTAAATAAAGATTAGAGACTTACCAAGTTACTTTCCTTATTAGTTGCTGCATCTTTGTCATTTTTCGTGTGTTGAGGGATAAGTTCTTTCTTAGCTTGATTGAATAACATGTACTATGTTGTCATTCCTAGTGACTCTGCTGTCAAGAACTGTGTTGTTATTGTGGCGTCCCTAAATTAATGACTGGTTTAATAGTAATAATTTAAATAACAAAAACCATGGTAAATTTTTTTTTCTTCTTTTCTTTTTTCATTTCTTTCTCTTTTCACCATAACTAGGTTTAGAAGGAAAATCCTCACTATAAAGTCCTGAATGGCCAGTTCACAACTCTATTCAGAGTCATTTCTTTCTTACCGCTCATAATCCTCTAAATTATTTTGCTGTTTCAAAAGGAAGAATATACCAGCCATTACTTTAGGTCGTCACGTGAAAATAAAAGGATAAAATACAGTCGATAAACTCTTTTACAAATAAAGTTGCTAATGCTTTCTTTTCAAATAACAACATTGATCATAAATGCATTCATCATTTAAAGCTGTCCAAAATGTGGGAGTTTTACAAAATATATAGTGTCATCCAGAGCAAAGGTGTCCATAATGGTGGCTTCAGCCACATGTATACAATCATCAAATTCCTATACATCAGGTCTACCCATACAAAAACAAAAGAGTAAACCTAACAGTCAGTCCTAGATACACCCACCCTCAAAAGTATACAAAACTAATCCAAAAGGCTGTCCACTCCACCGTGCGCTGAAGCGTCCGTGCAGGTTCATCTGGATGCACCAAAGAAGTAGCCGCGAATCGAATGGTGCCCCGAAATCGGCACCTCGTGTTGCCTTCGAGGGTCTCCCAGGCTCCCTCTAGGCACTCCATCTCTACTCGATCATGGATTAGCTGCGCCGCCATCACGATCTACAAGGAAGAAAAGAAAGGGGTAGACTCTTTCATAAGAATCTAACTATGCCGCCGCACAATGCATCTCATAACCACTACATGACATTAAAAGGAGTATCTTAAGGCTTTTCATCTCTGGTAATCGATTACACAGCCTTGGTAATCGATTACCAGAGGCTAAACTTGAATTACACAGCCTCAGGACATGAAATATGCAAAAATGCACTGTGTAATCGATTACACATACCTGGTAATCGATTACCAGTGACCCATCCCTCTGTGTAATCGATTACACAGGCTGGTAATCGATTACCAGAGGCTCCCTTAGTTTCCTGACTTCGTTTTCAAGCCTGGTAATCGATTACACCCCTTGGTAATCGATTACCAGAGACCATCTTAGCCTCCTGTCTTCAATTTTAAGGCTTGTAATCGATTACTCACCCTTAGTAATCGATTACCAGAGGCCATAATCCACATATCACACAAAATTCACAGCTGGCCAGCCACCACAAGCCTCCTTGCTTTGTGGTCTTTGTTCCTTTTATCTGTTGACTGCCAGGAGCTCGCCTGTTTAGGTACATCACAGGTTCTCACTGACCGACTATGCCCGGGTTGGGTCGGGATTGGTCAAGCTTGGTTTTGGGCAATAGCACCCCACCTGACGTCCCCAAGGTCTCCTGACCCCCGCGACATATCTCCAGGTACCACTCTGTGGTCAACAATAAAAGCAGGAAGTTTCACCCTTCAACACTTCCTCATCTCAAGCTTGTAGGATTATGGGGTACCCATCACATGTGGTACTAGGTGGCGATCGGGCGATGGTGCACAACAAGTTTTCCACATCCACAATGCGCGCATAAACCCACCATCCCCTGTTGCCCACCTCCAACTGAGCTCACGTACTCTCACGTAGCCCATATCCTCGTTTCTCTCAACACCGGGTCCCCATCAATCCTCCCAAGCTTCCACAACATCCAAGCAAAACAACATTCAAACAGCACAAGCTATCACAGCCAAGCAAAATAGAGTAAAGGCAGAAAACTCTGCCAAAACACCAACCAAAACACAGCTTTTCTCACTTAAAGACCCTAGTAACAATTCTTTCGTTCCGGTTCATTAACCGTTGGATCGACTCGAAAATTTTACTGGAAGTCTTTAGTACATAAGCCTACATTGTGACCGTTGGGATCTACTAGCAAACATCCAGAACGCATTTTACATTACTCTTTCCACAACCAGCAAATACATGGATTTTTCTGCACTTGTGCAAAATTCTGCTGCACAATTTTACAGCAAAATCTGCACAAAGAGCATATTTCGAAAACCACACTTCCCTTCATCCAATTTTGCCCAAATCAAATCCTACAAGTCCCAAATCATGTATCAATCATGTCTAAACCAAAGTCAAGCTTCAAACCACAGCAACACAAAATCTAGGTGTCCAAAACCCCTCATTTTAATGGATTTTCAAGGTTTGAAAAGTGAAATTTAGAATGAGGTAAATTTGAAGCAAACTCTCACCTCACACCAGTCCATAACATCTATTTAGACTTGTTCAAACTGGATTTACACCTAAAATCTCACCGAATCAAAATTTGACTCTTCAACACCCAAATTTGCACTAGAAATGGCTCTTTGTTCACTTTGGTCATTTGTTTTTCTCTCTAGCACAGTCCAAGCTTTCTCATAAGTCCTAAATGACATTTCAAGCTAGGATTAACTCACTTTAACCTCCATTTACCACAGAATTCAGACTTAACCTTCCAACTCTCAAAGCCTCACTCTTTTTCCACTCATAACACCACATTCTCACTTTCCAACCCTAGGTTAACTCTACCTTTCATTTCTAACAGTTTTCCATGAGCAATTTCAGCATATAAACATCACAAATATCATCACAAAAACCCTAAAACAGAATGGGTATGTTTAACTCATCCAAACATGGCAATTTCAACAAGCTTTCAACAAGAGTCTTCACAAAATCCATCATGAAGTAGAAAACTAACAAAACTACCCATCATATCTCCCAAAACCCCATACCCACGAAAATCAAAGGAGAAAGAAGTCCACCCAAACCTGAATTTTCGAAGTCCCACTCGTAGCCACGCACTTCACGACTCCAAAAACGCCCTCCTTTCACGATTTGGAGCAGAAATGGGCACCAAAGGTTGAAGCTTTGTTTGGAGCTTCAATGGAGAATGAGGGAGAAAGAAAGGCAACGTGAGGGAGAGGGAGAGAGAAGGCTTCTGCAATTTTTCTGCTGAGTGAAGTGAGAGAGAGTGGCTTTTTGGTTTTTAAAAAAACTTTTTCCTCTTTTCTTATTATTTTATTTAAGCAATGCCACATGTCTCCATTTGAGTGGAGCAAGAAGGGCCCACTTTCTCTTTTTGACTGTGACCCATACTCAGTCATAAAAGTGAGAAAAATCTGACCTTTGAAACGCTAAAATCCTGCCTCGGTTTGCGTGCCGTTTCTCTGGTTCCAGTTTCTCGCGTTTCTCTGCGTCCGTCGGGGCCAGTTTTCGAAAGTAACCAATATATATATCAAAACGCTCAGAATAAAACCTCGAGCGTGGTTCAGAGGTTGGTTTCGTTAAATTTTAAGTTGCACGCAAAACGATGATTTTTAAACTAATTAATTAAGAATTAACCCATAACCTCCCAGTTATGGATTTCTCTTCCTTAATTAGTCTAACCCGCGTATCTTGCCCCCGCTATTCCTACTTCTACCAAGAACATATATGCATATACACTGAATAACACTTATATATATATATATATATATATATATATATATATATATATATATATATATATAATCATTCAAAATACATCGTTTCCGAAAACTCCGGGTATAAATTTCTAGGATGTTACAGTTATTCTCTAGTTCCTCAATAATTGGAGGAGGCAAATCACACTTCCTCTAATTGTGGCTAATTTTCCCACAACTTTTACATTAGTACTTGGTTGTTTTTTTCCGCTCAATTTAGTGGGATTGGGATCCTCATCGGGTTCCCTTCTCCTTATCTTTTTAGGTCTACCTAGACCCTTCTTATACTTAGGTGGCAAAATAGAAGTAGGATTTCTATCATTTTTCCACAACCTTTGTTCATTCGTAGTAGACACCTCATGTGAATAACAAACCTCATAAAATTTTCTACTATAATACTCATGCACAAATTTTTTAGGTTTATAGCCACCATACTGTAATGCTACCCCTGCATGATGACATGGAAAACCTACTACGCCCCAAAAGTTACAAGAACAAGAATTATCAATCAAGTCAACAACAAACTTGTCACCATTTAAAGCACGAGTAACCTCCAATTTCTTATGACTAGAATACACAGTAGTCCAGATACGACTTGTTCATTTTCCCAATCCAACCTCTTCATAGGTTTAGGCATAATTTCACCCTTATATCTTTCTAACTTTTCCTATTGTGTAACAAACCTAGCCATTAAGTATGATCTAATCCACTCAAACAATGTAATTATTGGTTTCTCCCTTGCTACCAAGATGGTGCTATTGAAACAACAAATCACATTTAGGATAATGAGAAAATGCATGCTTACACCATGCATTTTGGTCAACTGTATTCATCAGCCAATCATATGCTTGTTCATTCACCTCCTTAATCTGAGTCATCTTGTCTTCCTATGCTTCCTTATATGTTGCTTTTGTTGCACCTATCATTAAATCTCTGAGAAGTGTGCCTCCACCAAATTGTTTCTTGAAACTTTGATACAAATGTCTCAAGCAAAATTGGTTCTCATCACTAGCTCTCGTTTCTTGTAGTGTTTGAACCAATCCCTAAAATAGAGGCAAATAAAAAAACATGAAAGTATAGTTGATCAATGAGAAATGTAGATTTAAAAGAATGTAGTGATTCAAATGTAACAAACATTTTTGTGAATCAAAGATGAATATCCATTTGTTGGCTTCTTTGTCTCTAATATCATTTATAAGAAGCTCCAAAAACAACTTCCATGAATCTTTGTTTCATTGTCAACCAAAGGAAATGCTATAGGGAGATATTGATCATTAGGATCTCTACCAACAACAATCAATAGTTGCCCTCCAAACTTACTCTTCAAGTGACACCCATCAAGACCTATTATGGGTTTGCAAACACGCTTAAAGGTCAATTTACTACCTTCTAGACACGTATAAGAGCTCCCAAACCTAGGTAGCAATAACCCTGGTGGTCTTTTTAATATAAGTTTGTAGTTTTTCCCTTCACATACAAGCTTGAGCTCTTCACCGTAAGCTTCTAGATAAGAGTATTGTCTAATAGCATCCCCATCCACTATTGCTTTAGCAATCATCCTGGCTTTCAAGGCAACAACCAAACTTATGCCAATACCATACTTAAACCTCATAACATCCATTATTTGTGTTAGTTTTATATCATGATTGGACTTTAACTTCTCTATAGCAATTCTCAACACCCATTTAGAGTTGGCATTCTTGTTGCTAAAAACCCTTCCACAATGATGTTTTGGTTTGTAGGTCTTAATCCTATAAGTGGAACTCCTCCTAACCTTGTTACAAAAAATCTTATACCCATATTTGTCTTTGCACTTGGCCCTATCCCTCACTTTTTCATTTGGTCAAAACACAGCTTGTCTCCCATTCATTATAGAATGCTCAACAATTGCTTCTTTGAACTCTAGTAAGCTGCAAAAATTCATACCAATCTTGAACTGAACATCTCTATTCAACTCTTCTTTCCTATATCTGACAAACTTATGTATGTCTTCTTCATCAAATTCAGATCCAACACTATAAAGCTCTTCAATTTCATATCTCTCACTCAATTCACCATATTTTTCTTCTACATTCGGATCACTACCACTAGATAAAAAATGAGAATCTTTTTTTGCCTTTTTTCTTCAAAATCAGGTTAAATAAAGGTTCATCCTCATTATCAAAATCATCATCAATCGCAATTGCTCTCTCATCTTCTCTATCTTCAAAAGGAGCATCCTCATTATCATTCTTAGACCCACTTTCAGAACTACCTTCATTAGACTCAGTATCACTACCACCATACTCACTAACAATAACAACAACAACTTCATTCCCAACACTTTCCTCCCCATCAGTAGGTGCTACCACATCACCCACAATAACAACAACCCCTCTATTATTCAACTTCTCCACATAAACTATCACTTGGGTGTTACGACTCAAGGCAAAATTTTCCAACTCAAGAGCATGGCTATCAAAGGCTAACTCTTTTAGACTAGCATCATTAGTCCCAATCCACTATAGCTTAAACTCACCCGTAAATTTAATGTCATCCTTCAGAATGCCAACGGTAACGACCCGCCTCGTCGCTATGATATCACCATCCTAAACCGCGATAAATTCAATTTTTAAATAAAAACTCCCTTAATTTTTGCATATGAAAATAAAGATAATTTTTGTCTTGACATACATTCACCAAACCATACACATTTACTTAAGAGAATGTGTATATATATATAGGAATAGTAACCCAGTACACTTCATACACATAATGGAAATTAAAATCTGTTCATACAAATCTGAATTTACATCTTTAGTTCAACAAAAGGAATAATGAACCAACTATGGAGGAGTTGATTAACAAAACACAACTTTCTCCCAAAATAATCCCAATGTCACCACGTCGGCTTGGCGACTCCTCAATAGAATCTCATTCCTGCACCCTATTGTTGTCATTCTGCTCCCATGAACAAGGTTTGCGATCATCACAGGTATCAACCACACGATACAAAATTGCAAGGGTGAGTTCATTATAAAAAGAACCAATGCTAAATCCAAATAATCACAATTAGCAAGAAAACATAGGCAAACATCATGAGCTTACACAACATTCATTATTCAACACCCACATTCAACAATTATTCATCATCCATCCATGGATCCAATCAAGACTGCTCAAAATGATGCACGCACCTGACCTCAACTCTCAAATGCAATATGGTACGTACTGTATCCAATACCAAGGAAATAGCCTAAGCGTGTCCACACGACACCTCACTTAGGAAACCATGCAGTATTTGTCGAGGCCACCCAGTCGTGCATCGTAACTCCCTCCCCCTCGGTGATCAGCCTGGGCCACAAGGGAGTTCCCTACCAGGTGACACACCCCCTAGTACAAAGTACATATTTCCACATTTTATATTATTTCCCGTGTCATATGAGGTATGAACCATGGGCGTCATCAAGTACCTGACCATGGATGAATTAAAGCGCCTAAGCATCCCCTCAAAAATGCTTAAATCCTTTAACCACTCTATTTTCCCCCACCAGGGACATTCGACAAGGTCAACGCACCCCCCCATGAACATACACAACATACGATGTATGAATGTGGGCGTCATCAAGTACATGACCATGGATGAATTAAAGCGCTTAAGCATCCCCTTAGAAATGCTTAAATTCTTTAACCACTCTAGTTTTCCACACAAGGGACATCCGACAAGGTCACTGCACCCCCCCACGAACATACACAACATCCGACAAGGTCAATTTGCCTTGTATGTTTAAAGAACATTATTAAATTGATTGTTGTTGCTTCTTTTGCATTCTAAGACTATCCCTCTTAAGATTATTGAGGCCACAAGGTCCAACAAGTGGTATCAGAGCAGGATTCTTGTATAAAGTTTAAAAACTTCAAGAATAGATATGGCCTCATCCAACTTTCCATTTCCTGAGGGAAATTCTATCAATAGGCTCTTATGTTCAATGGTGAGGGTTATCATTATTGGAAAACCCGAATGTAGATCTTTAAAGAAGCCATAGATTTAAAGATATGGGAAGCCATTGAATTTGATTCCTTTATTCCTACAATGGTTGAGAGAAATGCAACTACATATAACAAAAACTACAGAAGAAAGAAGATGATGATGAAAGAAGAAAGAAGAAGATTCCTCCTTAGCCCCAAAATCCTGAATGTGATCAATCTGGGCACATGAAAAATCTGACAAGAGGAATTTCAAAGAGAAGAAAGAAAAGAAAGGATAAATCACTTGGGAAGATATGTCATAAATTCTTCAAGTGATTCAGAGAATAAAATCATAAGTCTGGGTATCATGATGAAAGACTATGAAAACGGAGAAGAGAAAAGTCGATACATTGATAGCAATTTCTCCAAACACATGGCATGCATCATAGTTTATTCATATTTCTCCCCAAGATAAGTGGATATGTGATTTATGAAGACAACAAACAAAGGTCACATTTCTCCCTAAGAAAAGTGAATCCTAAGATAGTGAATATGTGATTTATGGAGACAACAAGCAAAGGCCACTTGATCAACAAGCCCAACAAGTAATATCAAATGATACCAACAGGTCACTTGTCTTTGATTGATTACCTTTGATGATTTTTGTCTATGATTGATAACTTTTGATTGAGTTTTAATGCTTGTTTTGTGCTTAAATTTTTTATTGTCATTGATGATTATGATTGATAGTTATGTTGATTGTCTTTGATAATTGTTTTTTATTATGATTGATTTTGATTGTATGTTTGATTGATTGTGTTTTTGATTGATGTGTTATTGTACTTGTTTTTGCTTAATTAATATTGAATGTTTGTTTTAATGTCTTTTGGTATCACTTGATTTTTATACATTGCAACAAGTGGTAACATTTTTCTCCTCTCTATTCATGATTTCTTTTTTATGTTGACAAAGGGGGAGAGAAAGACATAGGATAAAATAGTAAGGAAAAATTATCTATTTTTTATGAAACAACTTTTTATATATGAAAAATATGAAATCTTCAATTGTCTCATATAAGCAATCATTGTAAAACCTAGGGGGTGTAAACTATATGCAAATAGATATTTTCTTTGTTGTTGCTCCTAACCTACAGGTGGTTGTCATCATCAAAAATGGGGAGAATGTAAATCATGAAGACTTTGATGATGTCAAGAAGAATTTGCTTGAGAAAGGGGGAGAATGTAAATCATGCAAGCTTTGATGATGTCGAGAAGAAATCACATGTTTGTCATCATCAAAAAGGGAGAGAATGTGAATGTATGATGATTTTGATGATGCCAAAGAAGAATCAAACAAGGTTGCTTCAAATGATAAGCATTTGCTTCAAAAATAATTCAAGATTGCTTCAACAAACAAAGCCTTGTTTCAAGATTCACTAAAGACCAAGCCTTGCCTCAATACAAAAGGTTTCAAGTCATCCAAGGCACATGTAATCGATTACCACCCAAGTGTAATCGATTACACATCATATGTAATCGATTACCAGAGACTCTGAACGTTGGGAATTCAAATTTTAAATGAAGAGTCACAACTGTTCAAGAAAAACAACTGTGTAATCGATTACACCAATGCTGTAATCGATTACCAGAGAGGATTTTCAAGGAATATCGCCAGCAGTCGCATCTTATCATTTGGATTTTGAATGGCCATCAAAGGCCTATATATATATGTGTGACTTGGGACGAAATTGAAAAGAGTTTTTTGCTTGGCCAAAATGTTTTATCCTCTCAAAAGATTGAGAGATTTTTGCTAGTCCAAAATGTTTTATCCTCTTAAAAGACAATGAGAGAGATTCCAAAAGAACTTCATTGTCAAATGCTCTCTCAAAAGAAATCCTTGGCCAAACACTTGCAAAATCTATAAGGATTCTTACATGGACTTCAATTGTAATATTCTTCTCTTCAAGAGAGAATTCTTCTTCCATTCTTCTTATTCAATGAGATTGGCTAAGAGACTGTGAGTCTCTTGTTGTAAAGCATCTGAACATAAGGGATGGGTTGTCCCTGTATGGTTCAGACTTTGTAAAGGATTTTACAAAGATAGTGGAAATCTCAAGTGGGTTACTTGAGTACTGGACGTAGGCACGGAATTTTCTGAACCAGTATAAAACTGTGTTTGCATTCTCTCTTCCCTTATCTCATTTATGTTATTGCAATCAATTTTTCCTTGCATGTTTAAAGAACATTATTAAATTGATTTTTGTTGCTTCTTCTGCATTCTAAGCCTATCCCTCTTAAGATTATTGAGGCCACAAGGTCCAACATACACAACATACGATGTATGAATGTGGGCGTCGTCAAGTACATGACCATGGATGAATTAAAGTGCCTAAGCATCCCCTTAGAAATGCTTAAATTCTTTAACCACTCTAGTTTTCCAAACAAGGGACATCTGACAAGGTCACTGCACCCCCCCCCCCCCCACGAACATACACAACATCCAATGTATGAAACATGGGCGTCGTCAAGTACATGACCATGGATGAATTAAAGCGCTTAAGCATCCCCTCAAAAATGCTTAAATTCTTTAACCACTCTAGTTTCCCACACAAGGGACATCCGACAAGGTCACTGCACCCCCCATGAACATACACAACATGCACATCTCAATGCATTTCCAACATCATCAACATTCCATTTTAATATCATTCTCAACATAAACATCATCTCATCTCAATGACATCATCATCAACAACAACAACCTCATTTCATATTCACATAATCATCAATAAGAACATCAATTCATGTTGACATGATCTTCATTGGCAACGTCATCTCAAATCAATATCATCATAAATATCAACATCACCACATATCAATTAAAGTCATCAATAGCAACATCAACAGTAAGTCGCATTCCGCATATACATATTTCTTTCTTGCCTGAGATTCACACTCCCTAGGTCTTCAAACAACAAAAGTCAAATAAAGACAATAATTTCATTCATCAACAATAAATATATCGCATCCCATTCATAAAAAAACATAGTTTTTCTTGAAAACCAGCATGCCATCAATAACAATTATATCGCATTCCATTAGTTAAAAATGTGGTTTTCTACAAAGGAAAATCAACATGCAACAGGGACAGACATATATTCTCGTAGCTAGGTTTCCTGACCCTAACTATGGTGTCAAAACGGTAAATTTTATAATAAACTCCCCTCACCTATCGTGAGCTCCCCGCCGGTTCCTCTTTGCATCACTTAGAGGCCTCTCTTTCGTTCACGCTTGTCGGTCCAACGCAAGTCTCTATTACACCAAAACGAAGGAAATTACTATGGATTTCAGAAATAAGGATAACAATAATATTCTGAGTCAAATACTCATGTCACTACATGAAAAGGCTAAGGGCGTTTTGCATTCTACAAAAGGAACATCATTTTAAAATTCCGATCATGCCAATGTGATCAGGGTTCAGTGAAGGTCGCGAAAATAACACCCATTTCATAAAAAGATAGCTTTTACAAAGTCTTTTTCTCTAGGGTTTTTCAAAGGAAGCATAAAAACATACAATGGTGGTTCAAAAGTAAGAAAAGATGCAAAGAGCTGAATCTAACAAGGAACAAGCGTAGAATCATGGTTATCTCGAAGAAAACTGCGAAGGTTAGATTGGGCTTCATTCTCTACCGAAATCGCGAGACAAGTTTAGAAGATTCCACTCCGATTGAAGGGTTCCTCTCGGTGTGGGGTTTCAATGGAGAACTATGGCAGTTTGTGGTGGCTACTGGTGGTTGTGGGTGGTGAAGAAGAAGCTTGGGATGTTGGGGAAGGGTTTTGGAAGAAAGAAGGAGAAAGGAATGGCTGTTTTTCAAGGCTACATGAAAAATAAGACTTGAAACACTCAAGTGTTTCTCACACACCGGAAGACATATCGCAGATCGCAATGGTCAAATCGTGCACATCTGTCCTATGAACCTCCAAACCAACTTTCGAGAAGATTCAACGGTTAACGAATACATGAGAGTGCTTTTACCGAGACAGCTTTAGGCAACATCCTTGAGAAGCTTTCTCGTGAGGCTTCTTTGTGAAGCTTCCTTGAGAGGATTCTTTGAGAAGCTAAAGTCTTAACTACCCACACCCCTCTAATAACTAAACTAACATCCTTGAAAATAAAACAAGGATAAAACAACACAATAAATAAAATTAAACATCAATTATAATTACTAATAATATTTTAGGGTGTTACACCAACCAATTCAAAGAAAGATCACTTGTTCTCATCTATGTCAAGCAACAATGTTTTGTCACCACTAATATACTTTTAAACGGGGTCAAGAACAAAATTTCCCCCCTGACTAACCTTCATCGAAAAAGGCATCTTTAACAAACCATAAAAAGCAATTAACCCCAAAATACATTATTATTATCAGTAACACAACCAGCATGTGCACCCAACCACATACCGACAACACAAACCAATAAAAATACATAATAAACTATAGAAACATAATAAAAAAAGAGTTAATGCTTTACTTGTCTGGACCTGATGTAAATCCCCCTGCCTTGCTTTAATTCAGACCAATTCTAGGTTGAAATTCACACACCAATTAAGCCAAATATGTATCATTAACTTTTATATGTTTCTCAGCCTATAGAACTCAGATTGGAACTATTCTAAAACGAGGTAAAAGAGGACGTTTTGAAATGCAATTTTGGCATAAGAAACACTGAAAAAGGATAAGTAAAACAAGAGATATGAAAATAAGAAATTTAGACAGAATTACAAAATTAGAAATGCGGAAATTAAACAAGGAAACAAATAATGTGAAAGGAAGAACAAGACAGGTGTCACAAACAATGATGTTTGATAAGCCTTGAGGATCACCACAATAATTGAGCAATTCTTGATAAGATCAAATGGTTCAAGGAAGAACCCTAGGAGAAACAATTCTCACACTTCAATGATAAAACCCAACAAAAGTCCCTTGTCTATTCACTTAAAAAATGATTTATACAAATTAGTTCTCATGCACTTGGCAGAAAATAAAAGAAAAATAAAATCTCAACACTATAAGCATAACTAAAATTCCTTAGTGGTTAAGTGAGACACAATTAAGCATGAGGTCCAGGTCTCAAAACCAGCTACAAGCATTAATGACCATTTCCTCTTAGCATAAGCTTTGACTAAGAAATTTGGAATCTCGATCACTTACAATACTCCTAGGTAAACCATACAATCTTACCACCTACTTGAACAACAAATCAACAACATGAAAAACATCATCTACTTTTTTGCATGCTATGAAGTGAGCCATCTTAGAAAACTTGTCAACCACATAAGTCCTTTCCTCCCTTGGACCGAGGCAAACCTAGAACAAAATCCAAGAAAATGTCAACCAAGGATGTTCAGTAACTGGCAATGGAGTATACAAACCATGTGACATGACCTTGGATTTAGCTTTCTTGCAAACAAGACATTTATCACAAAACTTATGCACATCGTGCTTTATGTGAGTCCAATAGAAGTGCTTATGAAAGATGTCATATGTCTTTTGTACCCTAAAGTGGCCCATTAATCCCCCTTTATGTACCTCTCTAATAAGCAAGTCCCTAACTGAACCTTTAGACACACAAAGTCTCTTGTCCCTTAATAAATACTCGTCATGCCTAAAATACCTATCAGATGCAATATGAGAACACGGTTGATATTTATCAGAAAAGTCAGCATCATGCTCATACAATTCCTTAATGCACTTGAAACCAAGAAACTTAGTTTCAAGGGTAGACAATAATGCATGCCTGCGGGAGAGTGCATCAATGACCACATTATTCTTACCTTTCTTATGCCTGATCACATAGGGGAATTATTCAAGAAAATCCACCCACTTCGCATGCCTCTTGTTCAACTTTCATTGTCCTTTCAAGTATTTCAAAAACTCATGATCACTATGAATAAAAAATTCCTTGGGCAAGAGATAATGTTGCCAAGCCTACAAAGTTCTAATTAAGGCATACAAATCCTTATCATATGTATAATAGCTAAGAGTAGCCCCATTCAGTTTCTCACTAAAATATGCAATTGGATGCCCCTCTTGCATCAACACAACCCCTATGCCTACCCAAGATACATCACATTCAAGCTCAAAGGATTTAGCCAAATCAGGCAAAATGAGAACAAAAGCATTAGTTAACTTTTCTTTCAAAGCAGTAAAAGCCTTCTCTTGCTGATCACCCATTCAAAAACAACATTTTTCTTAACAATTTCATTTAGAGGTGCAACCAAAGTGCTAAAATCTCTAACAAACCTCCTATAGAAACTTGCTAAGCCATGAAAGCTCCTTACTTCACTTATATTTTTGGGGCTTGGCCAATCTTGAATGGCTTTCACCTTTTTGTGGATGAACTTACACTCCTTGTGAGCTAATAATAAATCCAAGAAAAATGACATGGTCCATACTGAACACACATTTTTCCATGTTAGTATACAATTTCTCACACCGAAGTGCTTCCAAAACACACCTCAAATGCATAACATGGTCATCATAAGATTTGATATAAATAAGAATATCATCAAAATAGACCACAACAAACTTTCCTATAAATTTCCTGAACATATGATTCATTAATCCCATGCAGGTACTAGGATCATTGGTTATCCTGAAGGGCATAACCAACCATTCATACAACCCATATTTAGTTTTAAAGGTTAGTTTCTACTCATCTCCTTCTCTAATTCTAATTTGATGATATCTCATTTTCAAGTCAATTTTAGAGAAGACACAAGTAACATACAATTCATCCAACAAGTCATCTAACCTAGGAATGGGATGTTTATACTTTACCGTGATGTTATTGATGGCTCTACAATTTGTGCACATCCTCCAAGTTCCATCTTTCTTAGGGACTAGAATGACTAGGAAATGCACATGGACTCAAGCTTTCTTTAACCCACCCCTTTTGCATCAAGTCCTCAACTTGCTTTTGAATCTCCTTGGTTTCTTAAGGATTTCTTCGATAGGTTGGCTTATTAGGCAATGAAGCTCCTGGAATGAGATCAATTTGATGCTCAATGCCCCTAAGAAGGGGTAGACCTTGAGCCACTTCTTTAGGAAAGACATCTTCGAAATTCTACAACAAAGAAGAAACCTCTTTTGGAAGAGACTTAGTAGGACATGCACCCTTTGAATTACACTATTTACTAAAAAAACAATAAGAGTATTGCCTTTCTCAGTTGCATAACCCTTTTCACTTTTTTTTTTCTTTTATTAAAAAATTTGATTTTTTTCTCTCTTTCTCTATTCCACCTTTTTTGCCTTTTTCTTTTCTCTTTTCTTTCTCTTTTTCTTTTCTCTACTTTTCTTTTCTTTGTCATTTTTAATTGATCCTCACTAACTTCTCTTGGCGCCAATGGTACAAGAGTAGTTTTGTGATCTTTATGCACAAAAGTTAACTTATTGGTGAAACCATCATGCATGACTTTCCTATCAAATTGCCAAGGTCTCCCAAGAAGAAAATAACAAGCCTCGATAGGCACCACATAACACAAAATAGAATCTTTATATTTTTCTATGGAAAGCCCACTTCAACTTTCCTATTCACAATCATTTCACCATCTTCACTAAGCCATTGAAGTTTGTACAGTCGCGGGTGAGGCTTAGTCTCCTAGTTCATTTTTGAAACCAACCTTGCACTAGCCATATTTGTACAACTCCCACCATCAATGATCAAAGAGCATAACTTCCCTGAGATGAGGCACCCCGCTTGAAAAATATTTTCTCTTCGACAGCCATCCAACTTAACTGCTTGACTACCCAACATCCTTCTAATCATGAACAAATCTACTTCTCACTCTTTCCTCTTCATCGCTAGATGGTGAAGATTCTGAAGAAGATTCACTAATTATTTCTCCATCCTCCTTAAGTAGCATAGTCTTCTTAGTTGGACATTGAGAAGCTATGTGACCTCTTCCCAAACACTTGAAGTAGTTAGTCTCACTACTCCTTGCTTTCTTAAGTGCCTCATCAAACTTATTTTGAGTTCTTTGAGTTGTAACATTGGGATTGCTTGTTGATGAACTCCTCCTCATGGCACTCTTTCTCTTCAATTTTTGTTCCACCTTAGATGCTTGATGTACTAAGTCCCCCAACTCCACATAATTTGGTAACTCCACAACATCCCTTATCTCCCATGTAGGAAACGAGTCATAGTAGCCTCTCGATCCTCCATAACATTAGCTCTAATTATGGAAACCTCCAACTCCTCTCGACCCAAAAATGTAGAACAGGATGGATGAACTCACCCTAGAACCAAGATTTGATACCAAATGATGCAAATCCCCCTATCTTGCTTCAATTTGGACCAATTCTAGGTTGGAATTCACACACCAATTCTAGGCTGGAATTCAGCCTATAAAACTTGGATTGGAATGGTTCCAAAATAAGATTAAAGAGGAAGTTCTGAAACGTAATTTAGGCACAATAATCACCGAAAAAGGATAAGTAAAATGAGAGATATTCAAATAAAAAATTCAGACAGAATTACAGAATTAGAGATGTGGAAATTAAACAAGGAAACAAAAAATGTGAAAGGAAGAACAAGATAGGCGTCACAAACAATGCTCCTAGTTGAAACTCTTTTCCTTGACTTCGATCATAAGACTCTTTTGCACTTAGCAACTAAATCCAGTGATCCTCATTTACTCAATGATAGTATTGCAAGTTAAGTATTCTCAAAAGAGTGACATCTCAACAATAATAGAATGTGAGTGACATACCATTTGGAGTAGGGTAATATCATAGGAGACACGAATGACAATTTGAAACAAGCAAACATACATAATAAAACGTGACTGATCACATGGTCGACTCTTTTTCGAACATGGGATGATTCAAGAAGAAAAAAAAGAGTTTCGAGACTCTCATGCTCTACCAACTCTAGTCCACAAATGACTATAAAGAATACATGATTTGCCTACCCTCGGGTCTAATCCTCTTCCTTCAACCCAATCTTTCTCACTTTGGTATACTTGACTCATAACTCTCACTCAAGTTCAAGAGATTGTAACGGTTCCACTCTAAGTTTTCCTACCTAATACCAACTGGGTGCCAATGGAATAAGCAAAACAGACCACTTCTCACTTTTGTAAACTTGTTCAAACTTAAGGTTTACTCCCTACAGGAATTTCACTAGAAAGCTTAAACTTACTCGAGTCATCTTTAACGAGGATTAAGGTTAATTCAAGGAATCCTAAAATAACTTTTTGGTTTGGCTACTAGTTAAGGGTGTCTCATCTTAATCTTAGTTTTCTTCTCATCTCAAAACAACTTTTGTCCTAAAAGGATTTAAAGTCATCTCTCACCTAGACGTAGCATACTCTAAGGGTCATCATCATCTAACTAAAATGTATAACAAAACTCTTAGCATGAAACATGATTCCTAAGGGTCTATAACAACCTTAAGATAAATCCCATAATCCTACTTAACTGGAAATACACTAAGCACTAATCATCGAAACCACTACAAAGGCTAACTTAGGGTGGGAGATCCCGTCCATGCATCCCATGAACACACAGGGGCATTGACCTTGTCAATGCATGACCAAGTACACCTAAAAGGCCATGAAAGATACTAAGGTAGTCATTGGAGCATCCTTAGACTTTTTCCAAATTAAGATAAAAAGAACTAATATTTATCTCGCTAATCATACAACTATCGTTACTAATCCTTTAGGTCACATACCTTACGCAAGAACATTCACTCTCGAACCCTTTCATGCTTAGCAATTAACACCTTACTAACTACCATACACTCTCCTTAAGATTTCACACTAAACCTCTTAATTATACTTCATAACTTTTCCAACTATTCTATGTTCTCAAACAACTCTATACTAGATATTTTCCACGAACTACGGTTACAAGTTTCTATAGGTACTACACCTACAAGATTCTCAATCTCACATTTAGGTGGTAACTAAGCACATCCTCAAGGAACACAAGTACATGACTTATTGAGTTGACTTTCATCTATAGGTAACAAGGAGCATGCCTACTCAAGTACTTCCTCTCAAAATGCCTTAATGTGATTAACAAGGGCGGAGTCTCTCAATTCGTAACAGAAGTAACAACAGGACAATATATCAAGCAATTTAACAAGACATGATTGGAAGATGAGCAACCAATAACAAGATGAACACTCGATTGATTAGGAGACAGTAAATTTAAATCAAGAAGGATCACTCATCCAGAATCAACAACAGATATTCCAAATGAATTCTATAAACGAAAACATGACCATAATGTACACTCATATAGAGATGTTAATAATCGCTTGATTGTGACAGAAACATCAATAATCCAACTATTTGATGTAGGCTCATAACACAAAGAATAAATTATACTCTAGCTTGCAAGTGTAATCAAATTACTTGACTTAAGCACGCAACACAAAGAATAGGTTACACTAGAATCAAAAGGTACGGTTAAAAAAGTATTCTTTATGAAATATATCTCGATATGAGTCATCAGACTATAGAGTATTAGTATCACTAAGAATAAGAAATCACAAACAACCATACTATTTATGCAATTAACGCAAAATACCATACTACAAGTATACATAGAATTATAAGGTTCCTATAACAAGTATATAACATACATATAAGAATAAAGAATTAAACAGTTACTAAGGATGTATTAAGGAATCACAACTTCAACAACTACATTCATGACTACACACAAAAAAAAGGGAGTTAAGTAGTCATGTGTTTACACATTAATAAAGACACACCCATTAACAACACACCTGCAAGTTCAAGGTTCTTGTATCACTTAATGGCTTGCCATGACATCCTACCGTACTTCACAAATTATAGAGATGGCCAGTCTCATAACTTATGACTCAACAGTGGATTTATGGTATAGCAGAGATTAAGGATGCAATGCACAATACAAGCATCATTCAATCTCATATAATCATGCAAAGAAAATAAAAATAATAATTCAAGAATGCTCAACAAAACTACTCATAAGTAACCACATAGAGTGCACACCAGAATATGATAAGCACATAACACACTGACCGAAAGGTTCAACCTACTCTGATACCACTAAATGTGACACCCTCTACCCCGACACACACACACACATATAAATATTGGTAAACAAATACACATGGATAAAAGGTTCACATTCACTTCATTATTATCAAATAAAACTTATTAAAAATATATTTGGCTCAAAACAAGGCCGTCAAAATTTACAAAATGTTTTGTTAAATCAGTGAGGTAAAATAAAATAGACTAACATCATGCAATTAATATAGAACTTATGTCCTAATGTCACATCCTATCAGAGCATTATGTCTCGACGTCCTTCAGCACAAGGTTCCTTAAAGCAATTCACCTAGTCATCTGCTCCCCCGAACACAAAGTTCAAGATCATCACAGGATCTAAACACAAATAACACATAGGGAGTGAGTTATTACATTCCTAACTAATGGAGAGAAACAAGATAACATGTAGGTATAAATATCATATAAACAAAATAAAACTTACTTAAACATAGCTCATGTCATTTCACCATTTTGTCGTCCAACATCACATCACAACACAACACATCTCATTCATTTTTACAACATTCACATACTTAAGGATCAAAACACAATATAACCAAGTCAATCAATCCATATCATGTCAGTGAAAAACCACGTCGAACGCTTAGGAGTACATGACAAGACAAACCACACACTAGCAAGTTAGGTCACTTTCACTAGGTAAAATCATAGGGAGATCAGTCATGGTCACGCTGTTTTGCGAGAATGCTCCAACCATGTGGGATCGGCACAGGCTTAAAGGAGCACTCAAACCGGGTGACCCCTAAGGCCTACACTCCGAAGAGTCCCTCTTGATTCAGGTCCAACCCAGAAAACATTTTAGCACACAGACTCTATCTATGAACTATACAAAACACACAACTCCTCAATTGTTCTCAAATAGTTTTAACCCGTCACCCTTTAAGGGTCTTAGCATTAACTCTTCGCCCTTAAAGGGTCTTAACATTAACTCATCGCTCTCAAAGGGACTTAGCATTAACTCATCGCCCTTAAAGGTGTAGAAGAAAGCTTCATGATGATGAATTAAGATTGATTCAAGGAGTTTTGATGATAACAAAGGTGATGACAAAAAGCCCAAGAGAATGAGTTCAAGATTTAGTCAAGAACACTTCAAGAATAAAGAGAAATTTAAATTCAAGAATCAAGAATCAAGTTTCAAGATTCAAGTTTCAAGAATCAATAATCAAGAATAAACAAGTTGAAGATTCAAGAATCAAGAAAAGACTCAATCAAGATAAGTACTGAAAAGTTTTTCAAAACATTGAGTAGCACATGAATTTTTCACAAAACCTTTTACCAAAGAGTTTTTACTCTCTGGTAATCGATTATCAGTTTATTGTAATCGATTACCAGTAGCAAAGTTGATTTCAAAAAGCTTTCAACTGAATTTACAATGTTCCAATTGACTTCAAAATGGTATAATCGATTACAATGTGTCATACCCTAATTTCGTCTGGGGACCATTATTTGTTGGCATGCGACCCTCGCTTGACCACCTCAAAATGTTTAACAAGCATTGTTCCGTAATCCTTAAAGTTCCGCAACATTCTAAAAGTCAAAACAAGCATTGTTGTGCAATCCGTAAGGTTCCCCAATATTCTGAAAGTCAAAAAGAGCATTGTTGCGCAATCCGTAAAGTCTCGCAACATTCGAAAAGGAAGAACAAGCATCGTTGCGTAATTCGTAAGGTTTCACAACATTCTGGAAAGAAAATGGGTGTCGTTACGTAATCTGTAAAGTTCCGTAACGTTTCGGAAGGAAATCAACAAAAAAACACAAAAGAGGGGTATATTTTGTAAAATGGGGGATACAAATAGAAATTTCCAAACCTGGGCCCTTCTAGAGGATCCTGGGCATTTCCTTGCTTAAGGTGGAAGCAACCTAGCTCGCCTGGGCGAGCTGGGCGGCAACCACCTCCCCCGTTTTGTTAAAAAATGGCTTCCGGGGCTTCCGTAATGCTTCCGTAAAATTCCCGAAATCCTTGGGTAAAAATATTTCACTTGATATTGGTGAAAGGGAAGAGTAAAAAGATGAAAATCAAGTCCTATATGCTTCCGTAAGGCTTCCATAACTTTTCCATGAATTACGAAAAAGCGGGGGTGAACTTATCAAGATGGGGGTGCAAATAGCAATTTTCAAAATTTTGATTTTGGGTTTTGAACAGTTTCGAAGCAGGGTGGCTTATGGAGAAAGCAACCTAGCTCGCCTGGGCGAGCTGGGCGGCAACCTCGTCCCCCCTTTTCCTATAAATAGGTGAAGGGAGGCTGTTCCAAACATTCTTTACCCCCTTGGCTATGCATTTTAGCTGTTTTGGGTGGAAAAAAAATTTTCCGTGAAGAAAATCCAAGCCGAGGTACTTCCGTAACGCTTCCTAGATGTTTTCCTGAGCAAATCGGTGAAGTTTTTCCGTCATTCTTCGTCGTTCTTCATCCGTTCTCCGTTCGTTCTTCGTTCTTCAACCGGTAAGTTTTCGAATCCGAGACTTTCAATTCATTTCTTGTTTTGTTGGCTTTCATCTTTATTTCGTTCACTTTCGGTTTTCTTTTCTTGCGTTTTTAACGAGCTTTAACCAATCGTTTAAGTCGTTATCTCGCCTAATAAATGATAAAATGAATTTCAACCGATCATTTGCGTTGTAATCTTGTTTAATCATTGTTAAAGCAAAATCTAATCGATCTTTCACACTGTAACCACGGTTAAACCAAAAAAGGGCAAAATAATAATAAAATAATCAAAAAAATCAATCGGACATTTTTTTTGGAAGTTTCCTTGAATGAATTGACTAACCAA
Source organism: Glycine soja (assembly GCF_004193775.1). Lineage (NCBI taxonomy): Eukaryota > Viridiplantae > Streptophyta > Magnoliopsida > Fabales > Fabaceae > Glycine > Glycine soja. Next base: position 26,492,860 of record NC_041021.1, read on the forward strand.
AGTAAAACTAAAGTTAAAATCAACTCACAAATCAAGCTTTGTCCGCAAAAATCACTAAAAACCGTTTTAAGGTCCAATGCCTTAAACAGTCATCTTTGCTTTTATCGGTTAACATGGACCATTCAAAAGCATAAAATCAACATGTAACTTTACCGCTTTTGCAAGAACTACGTAGGTCTGATTTCCTCATCTCAAATTGAGGATACGTAGGAGCAAAAGCCCCGCTTTTGTCGACCACCCCAAGAGATCGTTAATGGTCCAACGCCTTAACGTTTCTCTACATTCAAAAACCAAGAGATCGTTAATGGTCCAACTCCTTAACATTTCTCTCCTTTCAAAATCAAAAGATCGTTTAATGGTCTAAAACCTTAAATGACCTTTGTTCAATTAAAATCTATCTTGCGAAAAAAGATACAAACAACTTAACCAATGTTTAGTTCTCAAAGAACTACGTAGGTCTGATTTCCTCATTGCAATTGAGGGTACGTAGAAGCGAGGGAAACACCCTTGTCGACCACAAAAAGATAAAAAATACAAAAGGCATAAAAAGACATAGAAACACAAAAAAGGGAAAATAAAACAAATCGAAGACATGATATTGCACACTTGGTTAAAGGTTGTTGTCCCTTGTGACGGACGCGTGGGGTGCTAATACCTTCCCCGTGCATAAAAACAACTCTCGAAACTTTTCACACTTTTCGTAGACCACACACTTTTCGGTTTTTCCGATGTTTTCCTTGAATAAACGTTGGTGGCAACTCCATGCATTTTCCTCCCTTGGAAGACGCACCCGTGAGTTCCGCGTCGCCCTCCCGCCGAAGGGTAGGTTGAGACACAATGATTTGGTAATCGATTACCAGTGTGTTTGAACGTTGAAATTCAAATTCAATTGTAAACAGTCACATCCTTTCACAAAACAGCTTTGTGTAATCGATTACAATGATTTGGTAATCGATTACCAGTGATAAGTTCTGAACAAAAATCAAAAGATGTAACTCTTCCAATGGTTTTCAAGTTTTTCTAAAAGTTATAACTTTTCCAATGGTTTTCAAGTTTTTCTAAAGGTTATAACTCTTCTAATGGTTCTCTTGACCAGACATGAAGAGTCTATAAAAGCAAGACATTGACTTGCATTTCAATAACCTTTCTAATTGATTTTTGAATATCTTCTTCTTCTTCTTCTTCTTCCTTTGCCAAAAGTTTTCCAAAGTTTTTTGGTTTTTCAAACCTTGAAAACAAAACTGTGTTATTCATCTTTTTCATTCCCTTCTCCCTTTGCCAAAAAGAATTCGCCAAGGACTAACCGCCTGAATTCTTTTTGTGTCTCTCTTCTCCCTTTTCCAAAAGAACAAAGGACTAACCGCCTAAATTTTTTCGTGTCTCCCTTCTCCCTTGTGAAAGAATTCAAAACGACATAGTTTGAGAATTTTTTTGATTCTTCCCTTTCCCATAAACAAAAGATTTCAAAGGACTAATCACCTGAGAACTTTGTCTTAACACATTGGAGGGTACATCTTTTGTGGTACAAGAAGAGGGTACATCTACTTGGGTTATTGTGACTGAGAATAAGAGAGGGTACATCTCTTGTGGATCAGTTCTAGTGGAGGGTACATCCACTAGGTTGTTCAAAGAGAACAAGGGAGGGTACATCCCTTGTGGATCTTTGCTTGTAAAGGAATTTTACAAGGTTGAAAAGAAATCTCAAGGACCGCAGGTTGCTTGGGGACTGGATGTAGGCACGGGTTGTTACCGAAACAGTATAAAACTCTTGTGTGTTTGTCTTATTCTTCCCTACTCTTTTAATTTCCGCTGTGCACTTTAATTACCGCTTTTACTTTTGGTTAAGTTTATTTTCTATTCTTTATTTTCTTAACAACATAGTAAAAGCCTAAGAAGAGTAAATTTTTAATTAGTAAAGGTCTAGTAATAATTAATTCAACCCCCCCTTCTTACTTATTCTGAGGCCACTTGATCCAACAAAAGGGTCTTATAGTCGAGTGATTGTACAATTCATAGTTCATAACTCAATGCACACAACATCTCAATCACGTGCATACTCAGTTTATCACATACACTTGATCTCAATCACAATGATATAATTTCATTTTAACACGTTATCAGACTTCATGAATCATATACACTTTACCTATGAACTATGCAATACACACAACTGCTCAATTATTTACAAAATCATTTTAATTCGTCGGGTTCCCATAGTGGATCTTACAATTGTGTGACTGCACAGTTCATAGCTCACAACTCAATACACATGTATTTTACCTTTAATCATATGTTCAATATATCACATACTCATGATTTACATCACAATTTCATAATCTCAATATAACAATCCATACAAAAGGTTTATCACAACATGAGGAGTAAAACCCCTCAAATAATTTCACACAATTATATCAAAATCATAGGTCAAAACATTAAAACATCAAGAACACTCAAATTTATCAATCAATTCTCATAAGAACATCAATTGGTACATAAAACATAACAATATTGTATTTGTAATCTTAAAGGAAAAATTATAATTCAATAAACATCCCAAAATAAACCTCAATGTAATCCTCTAAGGATCCCTACACATGTTCATTCTAATCCCAATTGTGATAAACTCATCCCTTACCTCGACGTAGTCGTTCAAGTGTTCTCCCCGTTATTAATTGTGGCATTTATGGTGCTCTCTAGAGCTCCTCCTCTGATTGCTCTATTAGGATTCCTAAATGTTAAAGAGAAAGAGAAGGGATTGAAGCCTCTATTCCATGGTCCTACGTGTGATGCATCTTTCTCCCTCCAAAGACATTATTTTGTAAATCGCAACGGTGAAGAAGTGCGGAAATAAATCACGAAACACATATCAAAATTTCACAATAATCCAACGGTTAATGAGTTTGGGATTATAGTTTTACCAAGACAGCTCTGGGTTTCTGCGGGAAAGGAAAAGTTGGGATAAAAAGGTTTTTTCTCCCAGCTCCAACATCCTTTTGTAATTCCCAATAGTGAGAATGCTCGGAATTGAGTTGCGAACTTGGTGTTTAAATTTCACAACGATTTAACGGTGAATGAGTCCAAAATTGTCGATTTTCTGAGATTGGTTTGGTGGTTTGCAGGAAAAAAGAGGGTTTTTGGGAAGAGGAGGGGGGAAGACAAAATTGAGGGAAAAAAGAGTCATCGTACATGTGAAAACTGACCTAACGCTATTTATAACTAGGGTACTCACAATCTATCAGTTACTCTATTTATTTATTTTTATCATTTTATAAAAACAAACTTTATTTTATTCCTTATCAAATGAATAAATTAAATATTTTTTTCTTCAAACCATTATTTTAATATGGCTATTTTCCTTTATTTATTTAATTATAAAAACCTCATCATTTTCTAAAAATTTATTTATTTATAAATAATTTTTTTTAAAATTAGTTTACGAAAAATGGGATGTTACAACTACTTTCTTTACTTTTGGGACCACAAGCTTCAACACCAGAATCTTCCTCCAAATTGCACGAAAACTTAATCCCAAAAATGCATGAACCACAACCACGAAGGCGAAGATCACACCTTAATCCACGTGTCATCTAAACAAATCCTCCATGATAGCAACAACCGAGCAAATCCTTAACCCTAATACCCCTTTGTGGTGAACATTGACGGAGTGTGTGAGAAGAAGAAACAAATTAAGTCACATTCAAAGCACAACTCTCTCCCTCTTAATTTAGCATAACGACGTCGTTGCTTTATTTCTCCCTCCCTCTAAATTTTAATTTTCAACCCAAATAATATTTGCTGATTATTTTTAAAAATATAAAATTCCATTTCTTATTTGAAATCCCACTCATACTTAGAGTACACGTGGCATCACAGGTAGCTTGCCGACGTGTCGAATTAATGGCTACATCAGCATCTAACAGATTCTTCTTAATGGTAGGGACCTCGCACAAAGCTTTTTAAATATTAGGGACCTATCGCAAAGAAAAAAATTATTAGGAAACATATACAAAATTCGAGCATATATCAGATATCAAAAACATATTTAAACCAAAAAAATATATCATTTCAATGTCTATTATTTATCGGATTGGCTCTTTATCAAAGGTTAAGGATGTCGTCTGCTTTAGATTTTTAATTAGTTTGGGGCCATGCATACACATGGGTCGTGGGGTTTTTTTTTTTTTTTCTTATTTGCTTGTTTAAATTTTTAAAAAACAGTTGGAACACATGAAAGCAAAAATAAATAAATAAATAAAACTGGAAAATAATAGAAAAGAAAAAAAACCTAGGAGAGAAAGTTGAGAGAAAGAATGTAAAAATGGTCTACTTTTTTTTTCTAGAACAAAATGAACCCTGTTATCTGAGTACAACTCCGAAAATATATGGAATAATTTAGTGAATACTGTTACAGTTAAATTAGTTCAGTTGTGACCGAATTATTGAGTCGAATTATTAGTGATAATATAGTATTATCATAATCTTGAAATCTCCCTAACTACATCAACACAACCATATTCAAGTGCAATATAAAGGGGCATTTCTCCATCTTGATTCTACTTGGCTAATAACTCATGCAATTTAGTTTCATTAGTTTCCAAAATGGTATCTTTTAGCACAACCAACTTCTCTGCTCTTGTTGCAGAATGCAAAGGTGTATCATCTCTTGTTCCGGTTAATTGTTTTGTCATTTTTTTCCTTGGTGTGTTTACTGCCTCCATCGTTGGTGTTGCCATATTTAGCTTCTTCACCTATCAATCAATTTCTTTTCTTTTATGCTCTAATCAATCAAAACCTTTTCTTCCTCCCTCCAAAATCCCATATCAACTCTAGTAACTTTCATTCCACAACATCTCAACAAGAGAATAATTCCAATCATTGTCAAATATAATTCTTTTTATAAATTTCCTATCTCTTCTATCTTTCAAAAATACTTGAGATTTCTGTTCTTCCTTTGTCTATCAACAAAAAGAAAAACTGGGTTAAAAACATTGTACCTAGATGTGTTTTTTATTGCATTATCATTGTCTATAAAGAAAAAAGAGATTCTAAAATCCTTCAAGGTACCCATGCTTCATTTCCCAACTTCCTAGTGGATATTTGACTGCTTTCATCGACTTTTAAGAAAATCCTTGGAGGAAAATGGTGGAGGCCCCCCATCCTGCAATGAGAAAATGAAGGAATCAGTTTGAAACGCTGGCTAATTAATTTGTGGACAATAAAGTAGTTACACCTCTTGTTGAACTTGTGTACGCGTGCTTACATGCTCTTAAAAATAAATAATCAAACAAATGGTTTATCAGTTGGATAGAATTAGTGTCAAAGTTTAAATTGCAAAAGCTATTCCGAGAAAAATAGCCAACATATGCTGCCATCGAAAACAAACTGAAACAGGAAAATTATCAATTGCCTAACCTCCTGGCTTAAGCATTGTCTAACTACTGAGGTCTGTTGTATAAGCCGCTCCATGGCAGTCTGGATGGGAAGGTTAAATTATGCTGTCAATCACCAACATCAACAGAAAAAAATAAACAAAAAGACAAAGACTATAGATCATATTTAGCAGGGATAGAACAAAGTATTGAGATTTGCAATAAAATATATATTAAGTATAAGGAGTATAGTGAAGTTAATCAACCGAGAATAGTGTGATTCAAACTATCCACAACTTGTTGTCCATAACGTAAGCCAATCAGATGAAACATTGGGCATTCTACTAGATTCTCATAAGTAAAAGGGACATAAAACCCTGAATCAAGGGCAGCTATATGTTTACTTCAACCTTCAAAACACACGCATGTATCAATAAATTGTTAGCAAAAGGCAAACATACTTCTATTTTGTCCATATATTTATGCTCCTTCACACTAAAATGACTTGGTCTGAGCAAACTCTAATTACTATATCAAAACCTTCTTTTCTTCCTTCCTCCAAAATTCCAGATCAACTATAGTATCTTTCATTTCACAACATCTCAATAGAGAGGATCATCTCAATCATTGTCAAATATAATTTTTTTTTATTAATTGTCTATCTCTTCTATCTTTCAAAAAAATTTGAGATTTCTATTCTTCCTGTGTCTGAGGGCGAGCTCTGGTGCAGCGGTAAAGTTGTGCTTTGGTGACTTGTTGGTCATGGGTTCGAATCCGGAAACAGTCTCTTTGCATATGTAAGGGTACAGTCTCTTTGCATATGCAAGGGTAAGACTGCGTACAACATCCCTTCCCCATACCTTCGCATAGCGAAGAGCCTCCGGGCAATGGGGTACGAAGTGAAGTGAAGTGAAATATTCTTCCTGTGTCTATCAACAAAAAGAAAAAGAAAAACTCGTTAAAAACTTGTACCTAAATGTGTTTTTTTATTGCATTATCATTGTCTATAAAGAGAAAGAGATTCTAAAGAAGCAAAGCAATCCCATACCTCAAGCATCAGAATTTGAAAAAAGACAAAAAAAGCCAATTATTGTTGGGTTGAAGTATTCCTTAGAATAATTATTACGTGAAAAAAAAAAACAATTGAGCAGAGGGCTGTGCCATCTTTGCAGGAGATGGAAAATTAAGTGACTTATTCCACTCTTCTTGGTTTTTCCTACAATTTACCACAAAACAATCAAATAAATGACAAATGAAATAACCCAACGGGATCAAGCGGTAAACCAGAAAGAAAAAAAAATCAAAATAGCCTAGATCTATTTAAGTTAAATTTGTCCTTCAGCTTTGCATTTGATACAAATACAACCACATTCTAAGTGACATGCTTAGATTAATTTTCTTCTTACTTGTAGTCGATGCTTCTCCATTCACTCTTCTTGGTTGGAATCAAGATGTTTTATGTTGCCATTTTCACCCCAGCTGTCTTTGGTGGGAGAATTATACCATATCCTTTAGTCAACTATATTTTAGTTTAGACTCTTTGGTGAATAAAGGCAAAGTTGTAACAATAAGGTTTATATAATAAAAGTTAAAAAGTAAGTCCAGTGGGGAAAGATGCTTACAATAACTTGTTGGTAAAAATCCATTGGTTCCATG